>NC_090273.1:117591125-118191125 GCF_040414725.1 Anabrus simplex | reverse complement strand
CTATCTTACGAAAACGAAGCCAAGATCAGAAATGCGACATCTTGTGCATTCGGGAAACGCATAGAGATGAACATCGGAAACGTCCAAAGATTTCAGGAATGATTTTATTTGCAGAAAGGCCACATGCGAAATATGGCAGTGCTGTATTTGTAAAGCCAGATCTCCAGATCAGCTGTGCTTATTATACTGAAGATAACGACATCGAAATAATCGCCGTGGAGCTAAGCAACATGACCATTACATCTGTGTACAAGCCTCCAAATGAAAAGTTCTCTTTCTCGCCACCTGCAAATTTTGGTAAACACACAAAGTCAATAGTAATCGGTGACTTTAACAGCCGTAGTCACGTCTGGGGATATGCTCACGAAGACGAGAATGGAGAGATCGTAATTTCGTGGGCTGAAGCTCAGGAGCTTTCCCTTATTCACGATAAAAAGCTTCCCTCCTCCTTCAATAGTGGAAGATGACACCGAGGGTATAACCCAGATCTTCTCTTTGTGAGCAACTGATTTGTGCAGCAATGTTCTAAAGAAATGGGCTCACAAATCCCAAGAACACAACACAGGCCACTAATATGTCACCTCTCTTCATCCATAAGACTACACGAAGTTCGGTTCAGACGGAGATATAACTTTCGAAAGGCTGACTGGAAAAGGTTTTCTAGTATGTTGGATGAGAGGATAAAAACTGTCTCCCCTATACCAGAAGATTATGACAAATTCATTGATATCGTGAAATTCTGTTCATGGGCATCAATTCCCAGAGGCTGCAGAACATGCTACCTTCAAGGTATAACTCGTGAAACAACTGCTCTGCTGCACGATTACTATAGGCTTCACGAAGAAGACCCATTTAGTGAGCAAACTATTCAAGCAGCACAAAGTGTTCTTTCCTTTATCTCCCAGGCAAAGAACGAGACGTGGATGAAGTTAATGTCTGAAGTCGATATGGGTAGGAGCAGTCAAGAATCTTAGAAACTTTTACGAGGCTTGAGCAATGATCCTACTCAAGCTAAAATACATGCCAATGTAAGTGGAGATCAAATAGCGCACCAACGTTTGCTTAATGGAAAACCAAAACTTTCCATGAAAATAGGGAAGAATCCTATAGTCAGACAACCAGACGAGAACAATGAGTTATCTAAGCATTTCACACTAACTGAAATGGAATTAGCTCTCAGTAAGTGTAAGATTGGGAAGTCAGCAGGACTCGATGGCCTTCGAATGGAACAAATTAAGAACTTTGGTCCTACTGCGAAGTACTGGTTGGTAGAACTCATGAACAACTGCGTTCAGCCTTCCATGACACCTAGAATATGGAGGAAGGCTGGGGTCATAGCCATCCTAAAACCAGGCAAAGATAAAAATGACCGTAGAAGCTACAGACCAATCTCCTTACTGTGTCTTTTTAAAATTCTGGAGAGACTTGTCCTCAATAGGTTGACTGATAAAATCGAGCCACTTCTGATACCACAGCAAGCTGGTTTCAGGAGAGGGAAAAGCTGCACATCGCAGGTGTTGAAATTAAGTCAACATATAGAAGATGGTTTTGAATGCCGGAAAATCACAGGATCTGCATTTATAAATCTCTAGGCAGCATATGATACTGTTAATCACCGAATTCTCCTATAAAAGATATATAGCGTGACAAAAGACTTTCATCTGACTTGTGCCATTAGAAACCTACTTCAAAATCGAAGTTTCTTCGTTGAGTTCCAGGGAAAAAGAAGCAGGTGTAGGATACAGAAGAACGGACTACCTCAGGGAAGCGTGTTGGAACCAATGCTTTTCAATACGTACACCAATGATCAGCCTCTTCCCGCCAGGACGAATAGTTTCATCTATGCTGATGATTGTGTCATCACTTCTCAGGGGGACAACTTTGAGACGATTGAACAAACATTTTCCAAAGCTCTAGACACACTCGCTGACGATTGTAAGAAGAAACAACTAACACCAACCCCAACTTAAGACTTAAACCTGTGTTTTCCATCTAAAAAACAGAGAAGCTTCCCGAACTCTGAAGGTCACTTGGCCAGGCATAGCATTACAACACTGTCCTTCCCCGAAGTACCTCGGAGTCACTCTGGATCGTGCCTTAACCTACAGAAAACATTGTTTGAACATCAAGAAGAAAGTGGCTGCTAGAAAAAAATATTATGCGGAAGCTAACTGGAACATCTTGGGGAGCACAACCAGACACAGTGAGGACATCTGCCCTTTCGCTCTGCTATTCCGCAGCTGAATACGCATGCGCGGTGTGGTACAAATCCTTCCATGCCAAAGCAGTTGATGTAGCACTCAACGAGACCTGCCGCATTATTACTGGGTGTTTGAGACCTACACCTTTGGAAAAAGTGCATTGCCTTACAGGGATAGCACCTCCCGATATCCGCCGTGAAGTGGCAGCCAGGAAAGAAAAGAGAAAGACATTGACATCTGAAGCCCACCCTTTGTTTTCATATGAGCCACCACGCCAGTGCCTCAAGTCTAGGAAATACTTCTTGAGAGTGACCGAAACACTTGAAGGAACAGCGCAGCAAGCAATAATTCAAGAATGGCGCGCCAGGAGTCAACATACGAGTATCAGTCCTTGGATGACCCCAAAAGAGGAACTCCCTCCTGCCCAGTTACACACTGGGCGAATTGGAGAGCACTGAATAGATTGCGCTCTGGTGTTACGCAGTGTAGGGTCAACCGGAAGAAACGGGGTTTCGTGTTTATGTGGAGAATAGCAGACCACAGCTCATTTGCTGCAATGTAGTGCATGCCCATTCAGTTGCACAACAGAAGACCTGGTTAAAGCGAAGCCAAATGCACTTGATGTCGCAAGGTTTTGGGCTCGCATAGTTTAATGTGGCTCTCCGTCACTGAAGAATTTATATTTTGTTTTATGTTTTATGTTCTTTCATATATTTAATTTAAAAATGTATACTTCTGATACGATGTAAATACTCCATATAAGCAGTGTGAAGTGGTTTGGAATTTAATCCAGGCTTTTTACACGTGATTAGTAATTGTATACCACCACCTCCCCTACCTTGATGGTCAACATTCTGAAGGTGAATTTTTTCGACCTATGGGACTCGAACTGGCTAATTACGATGTCAGAACATAGAGATTTCACGCCTTTAATGACCATGGCCACCAGGCGGGCTGTATCAAGTCCGAAGCCACTAATTAATCTATTTTTGTTAAGGCAGCGAGAATATTAGAAGCACTATCTACTTTTACGGTTTTCGGAGATGCCAAGGTGCCTGCATTTTGTCTCTCAGGCCTGAATCGAGCCCGTTGTACGGGGGGTGGCAGCTATTCACGCAAACTACTGCACCGCAGAGGCAGGCAATTGGAAATATTCTTCGTTTTCTTTCGTTAATGATGTCCATTCAATGAGCGCGTTTTAACTTTTTCATTGGCTTGATGGTCTTCGCTTTTTTATCCTCCCAAAATCTCTTCATGAATGCATTCTGTTGCATGTTGCGTTCTGTGGACTACTTCCTACCAGTTTTATTCATAGGTTTCTCCACGAATTTGTGCTTGGCTACTGTTAAACTAAAGGCTCCACGATCTTCTATGATGTTGTCCGTAATATTCATGTCTTGCAGGTTCGCCGTAATTTCTTCTAGCTAGTTTATTTTGACCTTCTTTGAACTGATTACTTTAAATAATATTTTGGTGAGTCTGTCGCTATCCATTGTATAGATATGGCCATAGAAGTTAAGGCGTCTCTTGCGTACGGCATCAGTGAACCTGTCAGTTAATGAATATAGGTCCGCTGTTCTCCTCTTAATCGACGTTCCATTTTCTCTTGTGGGACCATAAATTTTCCGGAGAATTTTCCTTTTTTGATCTATAATTTTAGAGTGACCTCCAAAGGACGTGGTTTCTGAGGCGCATAAAGTTTCCGGCAAAACAACTGTCTTATAGTGTCGTAATTTTGCATTTCGTGATATGACTCCTGTTGTAGTAATTCTACGCTAATCTGCCTTATGGATATTGGTGGCTGTTTCTGCGTTGGCCCTACTGTCTAGTCCCGATGTTGGTATGATTTTTCCAAGGTATTTGAAGGAAGGCACCTGTGAAAGTATGCCGTTTGTTATCTCTAACGGAGTATTTTGGCTATGCTTTACATATACTGTTTTCTTCGTACCATATCTGGAGGCCTGCCTTTGTTGCTATATCGTGTAATTTCTGTACGGCTATCTGGTTTCATCTCTGGTCTTAGTAATCATTGCTAGATCATCAGCAAAGGCTAAACATTCCACCTTGATTTTGTTTCCCAAATTTCCGATCCTCACAACTTTTGCGTCCCTTTCCCATTCTCTAATAACTTTCTTATCATTATTAGCCAACCATGTTATGTAAAAGTAGCGTACCTGTATCTCATTACAAGGTCTTGGGTTCGTTTTCTGTCCAGTTTACGAATTTTAATTCTGGACTGAGGAGTAGAACGTGCTTCACATGATACGTGATTTGTCTCAAGCTTTTAGTTAAGAGGAAGAAAGCGCATAGTGAAGAGATGACACTACTGACCTAGTATAAATAGACGATCACTGCTTGCCATGGTTTCAATAGTGTCAGGAAATTTCTGACTCTAATACCAGAGAGACCCCCAGGCCAAATCCGTAACCGTTTCAAATTGGAAGTATGGTTGAGAAGTCATGATACAGATACCGAATCGCTGTATTGTACTGTATTCTGTCAGCTACGTGTTTTGCTTTGTTTAGTTTTTTGTGTTTTTTGTGTGTTTTGTTTTTGTTTTTGTGTTGTGTTTTTGTGTTTTGTATTTTGTGTTTTGTTTTTTTGTTTGTTGCTTTTCTCTTGTTTTTTGTTTTTTGTGTTTTTTTGTTTTTTGTTTGTTTTGTTTTTGTTTTTGTGTTGTGTTTTTTGTGGTTTGTGTTTTTGTGTTTTGTACTTTATGTTTTTTTTGTTTGTTGCTTTTTCTTGTTTTTTGTTTTTTGTGTTTTGCGTTGCTTTGCTTTGCTTTGCTTTGCTTTGCGATGGCATGTGACACTATGAAATGGTTATCCGCGTACAACCGTCGCATTATGTTTGCTAACCAACAGAAGTGGAACCAAGTCCAAACCGGTTTATGCTGGACATTCGTTACTATGCCCTTGTATGAAGCAATAGCATCACCAGTTTTGATGAAGATAAAAATTAACTGCCTGTAGTAGGTATAGACAGGACGGTGATTACTTCCGTAGTTTAACATGAATAACAGGAGCTCCATCGTACACTGTCAAACTATTTTTTCTGATTCTGCGGTTACAACTTGCAGTTCAATAACGAATGCGCGAGCGTTCTTTGTTTCCAGTATTGGTTTCAGTACCTATTCAATCCCTGGTTATAACCACCAGCAAGCCTGCGCATGGCATCGCGTATGGTCTGGCTTTATAATTATGGCCCCTGGCTTTCTTTCTTTATTTTTTTGTCCAACACACAAAAGTCGACTTGCAAACAAAGGCCTGAGGCTAAAGTACTAAAAATAGCCAACAGCTCTTCCGTATAGACTCACACATGAGATGTTCTACCGTGCTGGGGGTGGATGTCAAGAGTAGAAGCTGTACAAAGGTTCGTCATGGTAAAGTGCCGCAAGGTAAAATGTAATCTATTGTAACAATCCTCATGTGAAATTATAAAACTAGAAATGAGATGGGGTTGGATGAGGAGGGAGGTAGACATACAATTATTTAAATTAGCAATATGGACGGCGGAACTCACCCTCTCCACTTCTCCCTCCCCATCACCACTTTATTTTCAGAAGATTTGAATAAAGCACTCAGTATGTATTAGCATTGACAGTCTGTATACACTTGAGAGTGGAGTGGGAAGGAATATTTTGCTATGGATTAAGGAGGGGATATTATACAGTAGTCAGAGATACAGAGTGGTAGGTTTTGTTTCCAGTTAGAGAGATGAGGATATGGTAGTCAATATACTTTGGAGCAATGACCTCAAGTCTTTTTGGTGTATAAATAATTTAGGTTGGGAAATACTTTTTGGTTAGACTCTCCTCTTGCGAATGTTGCCAATCACACTACAGTCAAAATCGTTTATTGTGATACCGCTTTTAACGACGTACCGGATACAACGGCGAAATGTAACGGTCCCGTGTAAATCCTATATAAACACTGTATTTAAAATATCGCTTAAAACGACATTGCTTATTACCACATATCGTATTAAACGGCGTACTTTTATCGCATTTTTGGAGAAATGTATCGACCATAACGTCCAATGTTGATTTTTTTTTTACACGTTTGGGGATTGCTGACAAGAATGTAAAGCTTATTTTCAAACTCTGTTTTGTTTTGTAGATTTCAAATCAGTCTGTCTGTTGAAATCATTGCTGTGAAGATGTCCCAAAAGAAAAGGGAAAAAGTTTCATATTGAAGAAAAATTGCAAAATAATATTGGGATTAGAAAATTGAGGTAGAAACGTCAGCACCGCGAAGGATTTAGGTGTATAACTTTGAATGCTTTCTAGGATTTGTAAGAACAGAGATAACACTTCATTTATTATCCAAGACCGTCTGCGACATTATTGATCAATTTTATATTAATGGTACTTCTTTGCTTAAAAATTAACATTTTACATTTTGCTGGCATATTATTGCTGCACATACTGTGTACATTTTGGAAGAAGGATTCCTCTCTGTATCACTCCACAGATACTTATTTCACTTTATTTTAGGTTTTAACTTTCTTTATTCATCTGTTTACCCTACAAGGTTGGTTTTTGCCTCGGACTCAGCGAGGGATCCCACCTCTACCGCCTCAAGGGCAGTGCCCTGGAGCGTCGGACATCGGGCTGGGGATACACAGGGGAGGAGGACCAGTACCTCGCCCAGCCTGCCTCATCTGCTATACTGAACAGGGGCCTTGTGGGTGGTTGGGCAGGTTGAAAGGGATAGACAAGGAAGAGGGAAGGAAGCGGCCGTGGCCTTAAGCTAGGTACCATCCCGAAATTTGCCTAGAGAAGAAGTGGGAAACCACGGAAAACCACTTCGACGATGGCTGAGTTGGGAATCGAACCCACCTCTACTCAGCTGACCTCCCCAGGCTGAGTGGAGCCCGTTCCATCCATCGTACCACTTTTCAACTTTCCTGGCAGAGCCGGGAATCGAACCCGGGCTTCCGCGGATGGCAGTTAATCACGCTAACCACTAAACCTCAGAGGTGGACTTAAGTTTCAACTTCATTCTGTTAACTAACCACGTAATTGTGCAGCCTAAAATTTACCGATATTATATTTTTAGCAACAAAGAAAAAATACCCGGTTTGTGCGACTTCGCCTATAACGATCGTTAATTGGCAGTCCGTTGGGAATCGTTATAAACGGTTTCGACTGTATTTCTATTTATTTATTTATTTATTTATTTATTTATTTATTTATTTATTTATTTATTTATTTATTTATTTATTTTTGCTCCTTGTTTAACGTTGCACGAACACATCGTAGGTGTTTCGGCTAAGTAGGGATCAAGGTAGCGGTCGTGGGCTTAATTAAGGTACAACATAGTCCCAGCATTTGCTTGGTGTGAAAACCATCTTCAGGTCTACAGACTGTGGGATTCAAACCAACTATCTCCATCTGAATATCAATAAAACCAAGATCACGACAACAGGCTTACGATCAAACATTGTGATAAATAGTGAGTTAATCAAAGAGGTGAATAGTTTTTGTTTGTTGGGGGTCAACCATCAGTAGAAGTGGCTCAAAGAGTCCAGAAATTCGCCAAAGACTTGCCCTTGGAAGAGCAGTATTCAAAGGCCTGGATAAGACCTTCAATTATTCAGATGTGTCTTTGCATACCAAAGTTAAAGTTTTTCTGACTGCTATATAATGTTGTGAAAGTTGGATCATAAGAAAGCGAGACAGGTAGAAAACTGATGCATTTGAGCTCTGGTGTTGGAGAAGGGTATTGCGTATCCATTGGATAGCCAAGCAGACAAATGCATGGGTCATTCAATAGATCAAACCAGATATGTATCTTGAGGCATTCATTTAGAAGATTACAGCTGTCATATTTTTGGACACATATGAGACGCTCTGATTCATTGGAAAATACTATTAAGCTTGGAAGGTGGAGGAGTATCTGAGGCAAGGACGGCCAGCATTTAGATGGATAGACTACATCAACTTGAGCATCTCCATGAAGGATCTGAAGTACATTATGGTTGAAGATTGAAACATCTGCAGTCGCCAGGAGATGATGTCGACTTGATGGCACCTGACCACCACCACCACCACCACCACCACCACCACCACCATCATCATCATCATCATCATCATCATCATCATCATCATCATCATCATCCGAATGACGCAAGCTCACAGCTGCGCGACACTAACAGCAGGACCAACTCCCTCTATTTATTTTTTCCCATCTTTATCGATTCAGTTAGGCTACATCTTCTTTAATGCCTTCGGACTTTTCTAACTCCATAGGCTAGACTCGATCAACAGATGCACTTGTTTAACTTGTTTAGCGTTTGAGAGACTTAAACTGGTACCAGTTATCGGTTACAAGAACAATGCAATGATGACCATTATACTTCAACTGTTAAGTGAAAACTGCTATCTTTCAGTGAAATGATTAACCATTCTTTTCCATTCTTCTGTTCATCTCTATCAATAATCATGAGATAGAGCAGCCCACATCGTGGCTATAGTCGTTAATGCGTTATGTCTGACACCGTGGTTAGCCCCTTAGAGTCCCGATCGTTGAAAATATGTTTACTACCAGAATGTTGGCTCAGCCTAGGATATTTTGGGCTTGTCCCATTCCTTTGAACTACTTCTTGTTTCGTTTGCGGTAGGCTTAAGCAGGTCGCAATCAATAGACTCCCCCCCTAAACCACAGGCACTACAGCCCTGACGGGCCTTGGCCTACAACACGACCGCTGCTCATCCCGAATGCCTGCAGATTACGAGGTGTCTTGTGGTCAGCACGACGAATCCTCTCGGCCGTTATTATTGGCTTTCTAGACCGGGACCACCATCTCACCGTCAGGTAGCTCCTTAATTCTAATCACGTAGGCTGAGTAGACCTCGAACCAGCCCTCAGATCCTGGTAAAAATCCCTGACCTTGCCGGGAATCGAACCCGGGTCCTCCGGGAATTAATTCACTTAGCCAGGCACTAAATCATGTTTTGCTTGTTACTTGTTTAAGGTCGCACTAACACATCGAAGTTTTTAGGTGACGGAGGGGTGGGAAATGGCTAGGACTGGGAAGGAAGCGGCTGTGTCCTTAATTAAGATACAGCACCAATATTTGTCTAGTGTGAAAATCAAAAGCAGGGAAAACCATCCTCAGAGCTGTCAATGGTGGAACTCAAATCCACTAACTCCCGAATGCAAGGTCACAGCTGCGTGACCCTAACCGCACAGCCAACTTGGTCGGTCAGAAAATCATGGAGGGACTCCAAGCACGCTCAGCTATGGTAGGAAGGAGATTTGTTTGAGACTATAAGCTGATATAATTTGACACCCAGATACCTCCGCTACTGGCTATCCCTCTGTTTAAGAGCGTGTAGATAAAGAAAACTCATGTCAGAATAACACTCTCAGCAAGTCGGCGAGGGGAACTTTCCTCTTCAAAACTGGTAATTATTGTAATTGAGGAGAACAATCTCAGGCAGTAAACTTAAAATAAGGTATATGTATACAATATAATCGTCTTCTCAGACGAAGCCAGTGTCAAGTTTTATTTTCAAGAGAGGGGAGCCGGGAAGCGTGTAATTATACGTCTACACACGCAACGCCGGCACCAAAGTTGCGTGCGCGTTCCGTCTTCTCCTCGGTTATACAAAACAAAACTGGATTCGACTCTGGATTGTTCCGTAGTTATTTCCCTTTCCAACAGACATTTCACTGGAATGTATTTCCTTCCTCTTCAGTTAAACTCTAACATCAGTAAAGTTATTATTCTTTCACGTTTCTCGAGGAGGAAACCTTTTCTCGCGTTGTTTCGCATGCTACGATTTTCCCTACCGTTATTTTTCTGGAATGGCAATTTAAACCCATAACTGTTCTAACCTCACTGTCGGCAGCCCTGAAGATGGTATTGCGTTTTTTCCTATTTTCATACCAGGCAAATGCTGAGGCTGTCCTAAAGCTATGGCGGCTTCCTTCCCACTACTAGCTCTTTCCTCTCCCATCGTCGCCATACGACCTATATGTGTTGGAGCGACGTAAAACTATTCAGTATATGCTCTGTTAATATTGCAACTGGAATTTTTTCAATGCCGAAAGGCAAGAAATAAAATTACTACCATTACTAGACTACTACTACTACAACACTAGGAATATTGCAAAGCGAAGCTTTTTTTTTTTTGCTATTTGCTTTACGGCGCACCGACACAGATAGGTCTTATGGCGACGACGGGACAGGAAAGGCCTAGGAATGGGAAGGAAGCGGCCGTGGCCTTAATTAAGGTATAGCCCCAGCATTTGCCTGGTGTAAAAATGGGAAACCACGGAAGACCATCTTCAAGGCTGCCGACAGTGGGATTCGAACCCACTATCTCCCGGATGCGAGCTCACAGCTGCGCTCCCCTAACCGCACGGCCAACTCGCCCGGTAAAAAGCGAAGCTTATGAGGAGATGTGATGTGTTTCAGAGCATGGCAGTAATCGTCATGGAGATATTCTTCTTCTACCGAATTTCCCACAGCTCTTGGTTCGCGGAAACGAACTGTGTCTTACATGTGGATCTGGCCCTCTTTCGCGGTCCGGTGCCCTTTCTGGCGTCAACCCTTGTAAGAATGATGTAATCCCTATTGCGTGTTTATATTGGTTGTCAGTGTGGTGTGTGGGACAAACATAAATACGAAGTCCCCGAGCCAGAAGAATTAATCAGACGCGATTAAAATCCTCGGCCCAGCCGGGACTCGAACACGGGACCCCCTGAACCTAACGCTTCAACGATGATCATTCAGCCACGGAGTCAGAAAACCGTCGAGGTGATTTGGTCTGCATTAATAGGAAACAACGGGGATTCACTACTGATCCAACTGTGCGAAGGGAACAGCAGAGGACAAAGTAAGTAGGCTAGTTCGCGCTGACGAGAAAAGAAATGGTGACTAAAGAATTTATGAAGGAAAAAGAATGTGTACGAAACGTCTGGGCATCTTACGTAACACGGTTCAAACCGGTAGTAATATGTACTTTTTTTGAAACTTATTGCAATTTGTACGTGCAGCGTAATAAACAAATAAATAAATAAATAAATAAATAAATAAATAAATAAATAAATAAATAAAGACATTACATTTAACGAAGGTGACCCTAACAAACACACACTCAAACGTTAAATTCATCATGTGAGATATCTGAACACTTTGAAGTCAAGACAGGCGTAAGGCAAGGAGATTCCCTATCCCCACTTCTGTTCAACTGTGTCCTGAAAGGATAGGAAAACAATACTGGCAGGAAAAGGCATTAAAGACCAAGTTAGGATAGGGTACAAGTAAGAAAAAATCGCTATTAATTGCTTATCATTCGCTGATGATCTTGTGCTGCCGTCAGAGAACATCGAATCACCTAAAATGCAAGCTCACACTTTGGAAGAGAAAGCATTGAAAATCGTCGTGGAGATATCGTTCGAAAGACCCATTTCATGACCAACATAAGAAACTCCGAGATACATCATGACAACAAAGAAGAATAAGATAAATAATGTCGTTAAGTTCAAGTACCTTGGTGAGATACTACAGCCCAACGGGATCGATAAAGAAAGAAACCGCGAGAGAGCCAGAAAAATTGAGCTTGCATTCCACCTTACGAAAAGCACATACAACAAGAAAGCCATTTCTGTTAGGACTAAACTACGACAGCATCAGACAGTAATCCAGCCCAAGTGCCTGTATACTTCAGAAAGCCTAGGAATAAAAACCAGGAAAAACAGTGAAGAAATCGAGAAGAAGGAAAGACAGATTTAAAAAAATTCTCAGACCAAAAAAGTGTTGACACATACCGATTACTCAGTAAAAAAGAAGTATATAAAATACGCAGCAGGATTTCAGATATCATACGCAAACGGAGGGTTAAATTCCTTGGACATATTTAAAAAATTCCCGACAACAGATTCACTAAGAATCTTTTTAACCCTTTCAACAAGCCCCACACGAAAAACAATTTTTATGACAAATGGTTTGTTAACATATATGCAAGAAATGAACATCATGGATCAAGACATCCACAACAGAACCACTTTCAAAAACAAGCTACACACATTTGAGGGGTTCACAGAGCCAGAAACAGCGACCAAGAAGAAACATTGGACGTCTGGAAAGAAAGAAGCTGTAAGAAAGAGAGTGAATGAATACTGGAGCCAAAGAAAACTGAAGTCATGAAGAGTTATTTGCCTGGTTAATAGTTGGCCAAAATTTTTTTTTTCTAGCCTATTTCAATCCACTGCTGGATATAGGCCTCTTCCATGTGCTTCCATCGTCTTCGGTCTTGAGCCACTTGGAACCAGCGTGTTCCAGCCAACAGCTTTATGTCGTCGAGCCATCTCTTCAGGGGTCTTCCAATGCCTCTCTTGTGTCCCCATGGTCTCCAGTGAACAATCCTAGAGGTCCATCTGTTGTAGTCTTGTCGAGCTACGTGTCCTACCCATTGCCATTTTAGTTTTGCTACTATCTCTAGGATGTCTGTTACATTAGTTCTTCTCCTGATGTCCTCTGAACGGATCTTATCCCTAAGGCTGATCCCTAGCATCTGTCGCTCCATGGCTCGTTGTGTTCGCTGAAGCTTGCGAGCACTTTCCTTCGTCAGAGTCATCGTTTCCAGACCGTAAGTTGTAACTGGCAGCACGCACGTATTATAAACCTTGGTCTTCAGGTTAATTGGAACATCCTTGTTAGTGAGGATGAATCTCAGTTTTCGGAATGCAGTCCAACTCATACCTATTCTGCGAGGAATTTCTGCACGTTGGTTGTCTTTTCCAAGTTTTATCTTGTGTCCAAGATAGATGTACTCATCGACAGCTTCTATATATTGGTTTCCCATTTTAAGTGGTCGACTCTCTGGGCTTAGTATTTTCGTTTTATTAATGTTCATTTCCAAACCAATCTTAGCAGAAGCAGTTTTTAATTCTTGGATCATGCTTTCTAGCTCATCTAGATTTTCACTTATGAGCACAATGTCATCGACAAAACGCAGGTGGTTCAAATATACCCCGTTGATTTTTATTCCTTTATTATCCCAATGAAGGGTTTTGAATAAATAAATAAATAAATAAATAAATAAATAAATAAATAAATAAATAAATAAATAAATAAATAAATAAATAAATAAATAAATAAATAAATAAATAAATAAATAAATAAATAAATAAATAAATGTACACTTCATACCACTTGTTAGTTGACTTATAAATTTGAATTTGCCCGCATTGTTTACCATCTCTTGTGGATTGCTCTGTTCATTTCGTTTTTTCTTTGTTTAACGTGAAGCAGAGGGCAACCTTCAGCATTATGCACAAATAAACTAAGATGATCTGAAAGTCAAAAGAAGGTAAAAGGGGGAAAAAGAAAGGTCTCCAAGGGAAGATAATTGGTTTCTAACGGCAAAGAAAATACTACAAGAAAGGAATCCAGATAATAGAAGTGAGTACCGTACATCCAAAGCTGACTTTCGTCATCGTTTGAAAGATCTAAACAAGTCCTTAAAAATAGAGTACCAGAATGTAATTACGAGGGATGAAGGCAAGCTTACCTGAATGGGGACACTGAAAACAACTCTTCAAAGCAAGGAGAACAAACAGTGAGACTCCATTTACTAGATGAAGCCCAGTTACACACATAGGGGAATGTCTTCTGTTTAAGACTCGCGATATTAGATGGGTATCACAATGCGTCTTTGAAGAGTATTACAAAACATCTTTCAATTGTGCTGTTCAGTCAAGAGCACGGAATCGTGCCGATTAATCTAGTGTGCTATAGTGTTTTCTCTTATCACACGTAATATTGGCCACACCTACATCTGGCTGAACTAGACTCTTATTGGCGCCGGGCTGAGTGGCTCAGGCGGTTAGGGCACTGGCTTTCTGAGCTCAAGTTGGCAGGTTCGATTCTGGCTCAGTCCGGTGGTATTTGAAGGTGCTCAATTACGTCAGCCCCGCGTCGGTAGATTTACCAGCACCTAAAAGACTCTCGCGGTACAAAATTCCGGCACCTCGACGTCTCCGTAAACCGTAAAAGTAGGTAGCGGTACGTAAAAGCAATACTCTTCTTCTTCACTTATTATTATTATTATTATTATTATTATTATTATCTCTTATTGGTCTAAATTCCTTTGTTATTTCGTCACTGTTCTTAATAAGCTCCACAGGAATATTATCAACCCCTGGACATTTTCCGTCGCGTAGATATTTAAGGACAACTTAAAATTCTTGCCTAGTTATACCATCCTTTTCCAGCGTACTGTCATCAAGTGCTACTTGTGACCAAGAAAGTGGAATATTTGCACTGTATAAATCATTCACAATCATTCTCCATAACTCTTTACTTTCATTACCGTCTAGTAACACTACACCATATTAAACCTTCATCAACCTTGTGCCTGCTTGCCTAAGGCCATAGGGGTCTCGGGTTCGATTCCCGGTAGGGTCGGGAATTTTAAACATCATTGGTTAATTTCGCTGGCACGGGGGCTGTGTGTATGTGTCGTCTTCATCATCATTTCATCTTCATTACGACGCGAGGTCTCCTACGGGAGTCGAATCAAAAGACCTGCACTTGGCGAGCCGAACATGTCCTCGGACACTCCCAGCACTACAAGCCATACGCCATTTATTGTTTTAACCTTGTGCAAAATTCTATACCATATTTATCCTTCGTCAACTTTGTGCAAAATCCTTTTCCATATTCATCCTTCATCAACCTTGTGCAAAATCCTATACCATATTTATCCTTCGTCAACTTTGTGCAAAATCCTTTTCCATATTCATCCTTCATCAACCTTGTGCAAAATCCTATACCATATTTATCCTTCGTCAACTTTGTGCAAAATCCTTTTCCATATTCATCCTTCATCAACCTTGTGCAAAATTCTTTTCCATATTCATCCTTCATCAACCTTGTGCAAAATCCTTTACCATATTTATCCTTCATCAACCTTGTGCAAAATCCTTTACCACATTTATCCTTCACCAACCTTGTGGAAAATCCTTTATTATATTCATCCTTCATCAACCTTGTGCAAAATTCTTTACCATATTTATCTTTCATCAACCTTGTGCAAAATCCTTTTTGTTTCCTTGACTTTTTCTTAATTTGAATATTAATAAAACAAAAGTCATGATGTTTAGTATGAACCCACGTCCTTTGCACGTAATCATCAGTGGTCAGCCTGTACAACAGGAAACACAGTCCATATACTGTACCTACCTTGGCCAGATCATAACAGACTGAAATAAAAACACGAATGGCAAATCAAGTCTTCAGACATATAGAGTCCCTTCTATGTCAGAAAAATTTTTTCCTCATCTTTCGTAAATGAATAATGAAATCTTATGTTTGGTCTATTACAGCGTATCGTGCTGAGACCTGGACATTAAGCAACAGTGATATTAAGAAGCTAGAAGCCTTTGAGATGTGGTTGTGTTGGCTGCAATGGATAATTTGTTTGGAGAAGAAGACCAGTACGGAGGTATTGACCATTGTCGAAGATAAGGGACAGCTGTTGAGTCAGATTAGGAAGACACAATCTTCTTGGATGAGACATAGACTTTGACATAGGAATGTACTGATGGAAATTTTGGAAGGTAAAATAGCAGGGAAACGCTCTCGTGGAAGGCCAAGAAGGACATTCATGATTACATTTCTTGTTAACTCAAGATGCTGGAGCTATGCAGACGCAAAACGTAATGCACAGGATCGACCCAGTTAGAAAAGACTCATCGAGAGGAAAACCAGTCGTTAGATTGAATAACTCAAAGAAGAAGATAGGTTTGAAGTAAGCTCCGGCATACGAACAGCTGACCAATGAATACAGGTTATCTTCAGGCGACCAGTGAAACGGGAAGAGTGAAGAAAAAGTGAATCATTTATCAATCAATCAATCAATCAATCAATCAATCAATCAATCAATCAATCAATCAATCAATCAATCAATCAATCAATCAATCAATCAATCAATCAATCAATCAATCAATCAATCAATCAATCAATCAATCAATCAATCAATCAATCAATCAATCAATCAATCAATCAATCAATCAATCAATCAATCAATCAATCAATCAATCAATCAATCAATCAATCAATCAATCCATCACTACTGATCTGCATTTAGGGCAGTCGCCCAGCTGGCAGATTCCCTATCTGTTGTTTTCCTAGCCTTTTCTTAAATGATCGCAAAGTAATTGGAAAATTATTGAACATTTCCCTTGATAAGTTATTCCAATCCCTAACTCCCCTTCCTATAAACGAATATTTGCCCTAATTTGTCCTCTTGAATTCCAACTTTATCTTCATATTGTAATCTTTCCTACTTTTAAATACACCACTCAAACTTATTCGTCTACTGATGTCCTCCCACGCCATCTCTCTTCTGACAGCTCGGAACATACCACTTAGTCGAGCAGCTCGTCTCCTTTCTCCCAAATCTTCAGAGCCCAAACTCTGCAACATTTTTGTAACGCTACTCTTTTGTCGGAAATCACCCAGAACAAATCGAGCTGCTTTTCTTTTTTTTTTTTTTTTTCAGTTCTTGAATCAAGAAATCCTGTTGAGGGTCCCATACACTGGAACCTTACTCTAGTTGGGGTCTTACCAGAGAAAAATATGCTCTCCTTTACATCCTTACTACAACCCCTAAATACCCTCATAACCATGTGCAGAGATCTGTACCCTTTATTAACAATCATATTTATGTGATTACCCCAATGAAGGTCTTTTCTTATATTAACACCTAGGTACTTACAATGATCCCCAAAAGGAACTTTCACCCCATCAACGCAGTAATTAAAACTGAGAGGACTTTTCCTATTTTTGAAACTCACAACCTGACTTTTAACCCCGTTTATCATCATACCATTGTCCACCGTCCATCTCACAACACTATCGAGGTCACCCTGCAGCCGCTCACCATCTTGTAACTTATTTATTACTCTGTACAGAATAACATCATCTGCAAACAGCCTTATCTCTGATTCCACTTCTTTACACATATCATTGATATCTGAGAGTTTAACAGCCACTACTTTGTAAAGTGGATCTGTATAAGGGACCAGGCCTGTTGTCCGGCTCCTAGGTTATCAGGTTAGCCTTTCGTCCAAGCTGGTTTATTGCGATGGCAAACTATTAGTAAGATTTATTAAAAAATAAATTCTCCGTCCTCCAGTGAGGGTGACCAAAGGTCCAAAATACAGGTATTTTACAGCATGTAATTATAATAATGAAATAATATTTTTTTCTGGAAAATTTATCGTAAGGAGATTACGATTCCAGGTACAAATGCTACTGTATAATTTGTGTAGAATTTCTTATGATCTGTAAAAAGATTTTCATTTTGGTGTAAAAAAGGAATTTTGAAGGATAGTGCCTGTGTTCTTCGGCAGGGAACCTCTGGATCCAAACAGGAGGCCTTTGACAACCCATTGACTAAGAGGGATATTATATTTGGCTGATAGCTAGGACAGACATGGTGTATAAATTACTTGTTTTTCCAGATTAACATCCTGACTTGTTGCAGGTCTCTCTCGAAGCGAATGGTAGGATCTAATACTATCGCTTTATTCTCTTTCCTATTAATGGCTATAATATCTCATTGGCCAACGGCCGTAGCCGTGTTGAAACACCAGATCCCGTGAGAACTCCGAAGTTAAACAACATTGGGGCGTGATCGAGAAGTGGATGGGTTGCCACGCGCTATTGGTGGGGGGTAAGGGAATGGAGGAGCGGAAAGGAACTGGCCACCCTACCGCACGTAAACTCCGGCTCAGGAGCACCTCTGCGGAGGTTCGTACCTGCCTTCGGGCAGAACACACCCTTACCTCACCTATATCTCGTTGAATCGTCGGTAGAGACGCAGTGAACTTCTTCGTGCACCTCCCATCCACGTTGCCTCAGGTCTTGAGTAATTGATGTCCTCACTCAATGGTGGCGATTGTTACGCAGTAATTCGGTGCTCCTGCAAAAAAACCCCAGCATACGTCCAGGTTGAGCTGACAGTCCTGCTGGGAACCGATCTTACTGTAGTCAGGTTGCACGACATTTCTAGTGCATTTATGTATTCGGATGAAGATATAGATGACTTGATGTAACTATCTATAACTAACCATAACTAGGCCTAATCAATTAACTAACTAGGTAGGCGTGTGTGTGTGTGTGTGTGTGTGTGTGTGTGTGTGTGTGTGTGTGTGTGTGTTTGTGTGTGTGTCGCTCTCAGCATTAGAATTTATCACAGCTAGGACTACACCCTCACAGAAGTGCAGTTTGTCTATAGGAGTCTCCTCAAAAGACATTCAACAGGACTCTCTGGAGGTCACACGACATTATTATTATTATTATTATTATTATTATTATTATTATTATTATTATTATTATTATTATTATTATTATTATTATTATTATTATCGTCATCATCATCATCTGTTTACCCTCCAGGTTCGGCTTTTCCCTCGGACTCAGCGAGGGATCCCACCTCTACCGCCTCAAGGGCAGTGTCCTGGAGCTTCAGACTCTCGGTCGGGGGATACAACTGGGGAGAATGACCAGTACCTCGCCCAGGCGGCCTCACCTGCTACGCTGAACAGGGGCCTTGTGGAGGGATGGGAAGATTGGAAGGGATAGACAAGGAAGAGGGAACGAAGCGGCCGTGGTCTTAAGTTAGGTACCATCCCGGCATTCGCCTGGAGGAGAAGTGGGAAACCACGGAAAACCACTTCGAGGATGGCTGAGGTGGGAATCGAACCCACCTCTACTCAGTTGACCTCCCGAGGCTGAGTGGACCCCGTTCATTATTATTATTATTATTATTATTATTATTATTATTATTATTATTATTATTATTATTATTATTATTATTATTTTAACAACCGATCGAGTTGACCGTGCGGTTAGGGGTGCGCAGCTGTGAGCTTGCATTTGGGAGATAGTGGGTTTGAACCCAACTGTCGGCAGCTCTGGAGATGATTTTCCGTGGTTTCCCATTTTCACACCAGGCAAATGCTTGTGCTGTACCTTAATTAAGGCCACGGCTGCTTTATTCACATTCCTAGCCCTTTCCTATCCCACCGTCGCAAGAAGATCTACCTGTGTCGGTACGACGCAAAGCAACTTGTAGATTATTATTATTATTATTATTATTATTATTATTATTATTATTATTATTATTATTATTATTATTATTATTATTATTATTCTAGTTGTTTTACATCGCACCGAAATACATACGTCTTATGGCGACTGTGGGATTCGAAAGGCCTAGGAATGGGAAGGAAGTGGCCGTGGCCTTAATTAAGGCACATCCCCAGCATTTGCCTGGTGTGAAAATGGGAAACCATGGAAAACCATTTTCAGGGCTGCCGACAGTGGGGTTCGAACCCACTATCTCCCGATTACTGGATACTGGCCGCACTTCAGCGACTGCAGCTATCGAGCTCGGTATTATTATTATTATTATTATTATTATTATTATTATTATCATTATTATTATTATTATTATTATTATTATTATTATTATACCAGCTCTGTGGAACGATTCTTTTTCTTATTTTATATCGTATTAGGCATAAAAGTATTCAATAATTTCGTTGCAGTTTACAGTGAACCACGTCATTTCAACTGCCTCCCATGGGCTTTGACATTTGTCCAAAACCTACAACCGCATTCGTTCTAGGTGTTGTTTATTTCTCCCCTGTGTCCATGCCTTTCTTGTTTATAGCATCGGCTTCGATTTTTCTTCGAAACCTCACCATGCTGGAAGTTTATTCCTGAGTGGGATACGCTGAGGACGGCATTACTTGTGATCTCTTGTTCCTCGAGATCTCTTTTCACCTCAGTGAATCAGCCATTTTGTTTTCTTCCCCCTGAAAATACGTAATGATCCGACTGATCAGTCTTAATGGACTCGTTCACATCGATTCCTTTCCTGATGGGATAAGTGTTCTTCTTCAGAATTGTCTTTGAAAAGGACCAGGATTTTTTACCAAAATCATTCTTACTTTGGCATCCTGTTTTTCAACCAGGCCTTTCTTTTTTATTGTAAGACATTCCGCAACGTATGAAATCTCTGGTCGAATGGCACAGCAATTGTCTCTCATCCTTTGACCTCGTTAGAGTCTACGAATTAAGGATGGGTAGGCTGCCAATCAACACAAAGGACTTGCTAGAACCTGATAAGGGATAGGTGTTGGCCGGGGAAGAGTCGTTGCAACATTCCATTAGCAACAAAACCCACTATAGAAATAGCCCGGAAACGTAAGACACATACACACTTCATGCGGGGAAGATTTCGTGGACTCGACTGTACAAGGGTGGGTCGTAAGACGCTTGACTAAATACAGTAGTTATTCAGTATAATAATTACCGCAACCACATAATTGTATGCAACATGAAAACACTGAGTCAACTCAGGTGCCCAAAGTGTTTTTTTAATTCACACTGGGTTTGAATCCCAATCTCAGCAGCCCTGAAGATGATTTTCCGTAGTTTCTTATTTTCACACCAGGCAAATGCTGGGGCTGTACCTTCATTAAGGCCATGGCCGTTTCCTTCCAACTCCTAGGCCTTTCCTATCCCATCGTCGCCATAAGACCTATCTGTGTCGGTGCGATGTAAAGCAGATAGCAAAAAAAAATAGGCATTTCCAGTGCATTAGTAACATCAATTCAGTACAGAAGCATGAATTTAGCCAATAATATCCTGGGATGATACTTTGATGAATTCAGACGGAATACGTTCCTTCAAAGTACTACAGATCCCAATTTCTTTCTCAACAATTTCGATCTTTCATCCTTTGTCTAACTGGAAAATCTATTGGGTTTAGATCTGAGGAACGCTCAGGTCAATTTGTGGTTCGAAATGTAAGCTATTATTTATGACTCCTTTATAACGTGCCCGTAGTGAAGAGGCGCACCATCTTATTGCCATATTCAATTTTCTCGAATTGGTTGCAGATGTTCCATTATTGGGCTGTTTTTCGGGTCAATCACCACTTCATACATCATGTCAATGGAATTTTCTGTGTTAACAGTCGGGTAAGAAATGGTCCCATATGCCCTCCAGCAAAAACACAAATAAGATAACTTACGGTCCACCCTGTACTACTGGTGTTAAAAGCAGTCAAATTCATTTGTTTTCAAAATTAATTTATTCAGAGATTTTATTCTCCTATAATGCCTCTCCAGAGGTTTCATATTTATTGGTTTCCAATAGAACAAAATCCCAATTTTGGGAGGCTCTAATAATAAATGTTGCATTCAAATAGAACAACCTATACACTATATTGGAATCAAACAGAACAATCCAGTTCTCTTACTGCTGTAATTCGGTGGTAATACAAAGTTTTCTAAGTTTTCCTGTTTGAATTTAGCAAATTTTGTAGTACAGGGTGACCCAAAATTCCGTTAAAATTTGACGAGGCAATTCTTCACGGAATATTGGAGGCAGAGAAGTAATAATAATCACACATGATTGGCATGACATGGGGTTTTATTGACACCAAAATACAGTACATAAAATGACCAACAGCATATCCGTAGGTATGATAGGAAACAGCCGTCGGATGTTGTCTGACGTGTTGCTCTCCAGCGCCATCTGTCGGTCATTTTGTTTACTTTATGTTGGTGTCAATAAAACCCCATGCCATGTCAATCATGTGTGTCAATTATTACTTCTCTACCTCGAATATTCCATGAAGTATTGCCTCGTCAACTGTTAACGAATGTTTGGGTCACCCTGTATTTAGTTTAGAATCTATCATTAATCTGATGAGAATTGCCGCTATTCTTATATATTTACTTTTGTGGTCTTTGTTGAATGAAAGCAAAGCCCATTTTTAGTTTACTTATATTCAAAGTACACAATTCATCATAATTTAGTGGTATTTCTTGAATTTGTGAAGAATATTCAGACATACTTTCAAAATTAATGCAGTTATCTGCATTGTAATTCATAATTCAAGGTAAGATAGTAATTTTTGTTGAAATGAGATCTAACTGCAGTACTTATATATTTAGGAGCATATGCATGGTCGGAAAAATACGTTTCCGGGCTAGTTCTATAGTGTGCAAACAGATGTCTGTAGGTGGTTTGCCCAATTTCTCGTTGTTTCACCTTTCTGTCCATTACGCAACTGGAGACTACCACACGCACGTGTTCAAAGAAAAACCGCTATAACAACTTCTGATGTTAACACAAAGATGTCTCCTAGCACATCGCCTTAGAAAGGTCCAACGTCACTACATTTGCTAGAGCAATCATGTACTGCCATGCAACGGACTACGGAGCTAGGCATGGTACTTTTTGATCCAATCTTGGGGTCGGTGGTTGCAGAGTAGGTCTCGGCCCACCAGTGGCCACGGCTGATCCGTGGTCCGAGAGCTCTGCACTCCGACCGGCCAACCGAGCAGAGGAGGGGTAGCCACGGCTCTACCGTGGGTCTACGCCTCTGTATTTGGGAGACGGGGAGGGGCTAGTCCTCACCTTCGGTTGTCCTAAGAATGGTTTTCCGTGGTTTTCCAATCTCCTGCACTAAGGCGAATGCCGGACGGTTCCTACTATAGGCCACGGCCGCCAACCCCCTCACCTTCTTCGAGCATCTACTTCACCGTAAGAAATCTCCTGCCTGAGAAATGGCGTCACCGTCTAGGAGGCCCGCCTCCCCCTTCAGGGGAGAAATAAACACATTTTAGTAATAGTAGTAGTCCGATTTTGTATCTTGGTGTCATATAGCAGTAACTACAAATTCCCATGGTATATATGAAAAGAAATAATCTCCAAAATAAAATCTCGACTATCAAAAATACAATTAATGTTTATACAAAATACATGGTCATTCACATATAAAGTGTTAACGGAACGATTAGAACCAAGATTAACAAACACACTGTGTTTATATATATATATATTAAAAATATTCTACTCCTACAGAAAATTTTGATTAATAGAACATTGCTCATCTTGATACACGTAGCCTAATTTAGTTACTTCTTAGATATTAAATAGCTCATGAACTCTCAAGAGTCCAGTGATCCTTGTCAGGAGTAAGAAAATTTCATTTAGTAATTTATTCTACGCTAACATCTCAGGACATAGTATTCTAAATGTGAATTTATGTCCCATTTAATAGTTAATTGTACGAGAGGGCCTTGAGCCCTAACTTCGTCACAAATAGAGGCATTCTCAATTTATCTCTCTCATTTCTGAAACCATTCAAAGCCCGGGTTCGATTTCAGGCTCTGCCAAGAAATTTGAAAAAGTTCTACGGGGGCTGGAACTGGGTCCACTCGGCCTCGAGAGGTCAGCTGGGAAGACGGGGTTCGATTCCTGCCTCACCCATCCATGATGAACTTAAGGCCACGACCGCTTCCTTCCCTATTTCTGGTCTACCCCTTCCAATCTTACCATCCCCCAACGAGGCCCTTTTTCAGCAGAGCAGGCGAAGCCAGCTGGGTGCGGAACTGGACCTCCTCCCCAGTCCCATCCCCGACCCAAAGTATAACTCTCCAGGACACTGCCCTTGAGGTGGGTTCTCTAGCTGAGTCCAAGGGAAATCCAACCCTGGACGGTACAAGAAATTAAGAAACGAATAGATTATAATAATAATAAGAAGAAGTAGAAGAACAAGAACATCTGCCTTCTCAATTCATTGGGAGTTATAGAAATTAAAAATTTAAGAAATTATGCTTCTTTAATTTCAGGCATAAAAGAAAACATGAACATATTTTTAAAAAGTCCTTTAATTGTCGCGATACTTAAAATGTATTAATTAAATAGTTCTTTAATGCTTATTATTATGATTATTATTATTATTATTATTATTATTATTATTATTATTATTATTATTATTACTTACCGTCTTTTCCCAGTTTGCTTGCTTTCAGCACTAAGTAGTGATTAAGCACAATTTACGACCAGGTGTCAAATTACTCTACTTGGTCGGCCAGGTTGAGCAGCTCAGACGGTAGAGCACTGGGCTTCGGAGCTCACGTTGGCGGTTTTTGACCCCGGTTCTGTCCGGTGATCAGCCTTGTGACGATAGATTTGATGATACGTGAAAGAGCTACTGCGGGCCAAATTTTTTTTATATCGGCACCACCGAGAAAGGTAAAAATATTTAGTGGAGCATAAAATTAACTTTATTTGTTATAATAATATATAATATATTTTATTATTATTATTATTATTATTATTATTATTATTATTATTATTATTATTATTATTATTATTATTATTATTACCGTCATATACATGGAAGGCTGTATTCACTATTGCGTGTTTCTGCGGTGGTCGGTAGTGTGTTGTGTTGTGTTGTGTTCTGTTGTGCGTAAACGCTACTTGCTTTTGCTATTTGCTTTACGTCGCACCGACATAGACAGATCTTTTGGCGACGGAGGGATAGGGAAGGCCGAAGAGTGGAAAGAAAGCAGCCGTGGCCTTAAGTAAGGTACCGCCCTAGCATTAGCCTGGTGTGGAAATGGGAAACCACGGAAAGCCATCTTTAGGGTTGCCGACAGTGGGATTCGAACCCACTATCTCCCGCATGCGAGCTCACAGCTGCGTGACTCTAACCGCACGGCCAACTCGCCAGGTGTGCGAAACGAAGATGTTTACCGGTATAAAAATAAGTAGAACCACTCATCCCGCGAACTACAGTAATTAACTGAATACGGCTTAAGCCCCAGGCCCGGTCGGGAATCAAACCTGGGGCACTCTGACCTTCCAGGCAAGAAGCTGGACAATTAGTTAATTGACTAGTAATGGCTAATTAGCTAATAGATTGATTAGTAAAGTTAGTTCATTAAAGAGTTCATTAATGAGTTAATAAATTGCCCCGTAGAGAAATTCTGTGGGATAGATGTTTAAGTTGAAATATTACGTTATTCTTACTCCTTATTCACAACAATGGTAATGAGTCACAAACACCAGGAATGACTGTTGTATTTAGAGTCAAATTCTTGAAGTTCTTAAGAGAACGAAAAGCTTTGTTAAAAATGTAGTCCGATTTGGTGCTACTAAATGATTATTTATGGGGAGGTTATTATTTATTTCTACTTTTTTCTTAATGCTCTGATTAGCACATTAATTGATGATGATGATGATGATGATAATGATGATGCTTGTTGTTTAAATGGCCCTAACATCGAAGGTCATCGGTCCCAGCACATTAATTAAAAATAAAACAACGCAGACTAACAGTTATCAGTGAATTAATTGTAAAGATGATTGTGAATTGTGAATATAGTTTCAAGCCATCTGAAACTAAAAGGATACGTCACCATATTAGGTTTGAGATACCTGTAGCTTATACAAATTCAAAGGAATTAATTAAAAATGAAACAAAATTAAAATATTCATGAAATAAAATACTCAATCATCGGACTATGCAGTCTCACTTAGTACTTGCCTGATTATTTACATATACAATTGTTGATGGGCGCCAGCTACAAATAAATCTAACGTTAATAGAATGAGAATCTTGAATATCGCCAGCGTGTGAGGTAATAAGCTTATTTTGACAGCATAACATATAGGTTCTGGGAAAAGGACATGGTCGTTTGGTTTCCCAATTAAAATATGATGTTATCTGATCTACCAATGAAATAAAACAATTAAATTTATTTGATACCAAACTTAATATATTCTTTAAATTTATAATTTTAGTGGCGAGGTTTTGCTACAATAATTTCGATGATAGTATAAAACTCTGACATTACAACTGAAAGAAACTCTAGGCATAAAATTTGAAATCCTCTTGACCGGACATTTAAAAATTGTACAAGAAATGTATCGCTCACTGTTTCACTTGACTGTACCTTGAACACCTTGAGTGTTACTATGCAGTATTCCTTTTAATTGGTATCAGCTGTAGGTATCTCAAACCTAATTTGGTGATGTAGGTAACCTTTTAGTTCCACAGACGAGATATAGTATTGCATGAAATTATATTCACAATACACAATGAACTTTACAATTAATCCACTGATAACTGTTAGTCTGCATTACGACGACTCAATATTCGGCTATCACCGAACTCACACAAGAACTCGACCTAACAGATACCGAAACACACTCCGAACATATAATCCATTGGGTCACTGACGACTACGTATCCATCTCACTGTTCTATCTTCAACTGACTGACTGACCAACTGTGGCCTCACTCTCCAAATGACTATCTATCGACCAAGGTTCCATCCAATTGACTGTTCACCATCCGTCTCACTGACCGACTCACTGAAAGTCCACTTCCATCTAACTACAACACCCCATGGGTAGCCTCTCCATTCAACTGAACCGTTAAAGGATACTCCTCTATGTATAGACACTAGTTGTCCCGTGGTATAACACCCACGTCAGAGTTAAATCAGGCCATGACGTCACTCCCACCCAGCTCCCAAGTGTTACATGTAGTGAAATAGCCCAAGGCAAAGTAGGAACTCCCTAAATTATCTCGTACATTAAATGCATACAGTGACAGAGCGATGACTCGACAGTTACTGTAGCAGTATTGCACCATATGTTGTAATGTCTTAAAAGTAGTATCACAATTTTTTTTAAGTTGCTTTACGTCGCACCGACACAGATAGGTCTTACGGCGACGGTGGGACAGGAAAGGGCTTGGAGTGGGAAGGAAGCGGCCGTGGCCTTAATTAAGGTACAGCCCCAGCATTTGCCTGATGTGAAAGTGGGAAACCACGGAAAACCATCTTCAGGGCTGCCGATAGTGGGGTTCGAACCTACTATCTTCCGAATACTGGATACTGGCTGCACTTAAGCGACTGCATCTATCGAGCTCGGTAGTATCAAAAATAATATATCCATATCAGATATTAGGCAGCAAGTCTCGCTCTACATTATTTTAATGCTAACATGCACACACACACACACACACATATATATATATATATACACATAATAAATTAAATTAATGAAGCAAACGATAATTAGTCAATACATAGCGAAATCAGATTATAGAATTGAATAAATAATAATAATAATAATAATAATAATAATAATAATAATAATAATAATAATAATAATACAGAAAATACAATAATAGTCTAATAATAATAATAATATTGTCAACCCTCTACCCTTCCAGCCTTTGAAATGTGACACCGGCAAAAGAATCCCGGGGTCGCTGAATGGGTACTACCCACAAAGATATCTTCGAATAGTATAACTAACCTTAAATTATTGAGCAGGAAGGATAAGAGAGAAGATAAATTAAATAAAAAGATCTGAATGAGAAGCTTTTGGTAAAACACAAATTTATTAAAATAAAAGAATAAACTTTGGCAAAGTAAAATCCCTACACGAAATAAAGAGATTTGGGCTGTATATGAATACGTCACTCATTACCTCCGTCAACTATGACCATATTATGGTTTAAATCATATGTAAAATTTGTTTAATTTACACAATTATTCACTTTAAGTCGCTCCCTAATATCGTTATCTATTAAGAATTTGTCAATTTAAGTTATCGAATCAATTTACTCCTATTGTAAATTATGGCCATGAAAAATCAAACAACTTGTCCATGAATTCAAAATTCATCCAAATGCATCTCACTTAGTTGAGCTCTTATTACATCTCATTATCATTTTCCAACATTAATTTAATCAACTTTTCCTTTCAACTAATTCATCTCGATATTTATTATGTTTGATTAACACCATATTTCAAAAAAATATTATAGTTGACCATCATTACATCCATCACTTTCGTCAGAGAGACCTTTGAAATCAAAAATAAATTCGGAATACATTTATCTATACATGAACTCATTACTCCGTATCCACTCTCCTTTCTATCCATGAATCATTGAGAAAATATGAACATTTGAACTAGATACTGAATCACTAAATCATTATACTTTCAAAATTATTCACTTAATAAATTTTAAATTCTTATTATTATCAAAATATTTAAACTGTTACAATAATTTCGATCATGGAATCGTAAAGCTGTTAGAAATTGATAAACCATCCGAAATGTTACCTCTGTTAGAAATACTAAAAGTTCACAATTATTATCTCATTGTATTTTTTAAATCATACATTAAATCCAAAATTTATTAAATTTAAAATCATTAAATCATTAAAAATTACTAAACCTGAGTCATTACATCATTAAAACTCATTAAATCTGAAATCATTAAAATTATTAAGTCCCCAAAATTTTAAATCATTAAATTATTAAGTCCTCGTATTGATTAAATCATTAAATTATTAACTCCAATTGATTAAATCATTCTTTTATATCGGCTTCCTCCTCTCATCCATATACATTTAACACGGAACGTGGCCGAATGGATGATTACCCCTGAGACGAATTAATTTAATTTACTAATCTGATTCATCAATAAAAAAATATTTCATATACGCATAATCAGCTGTTTCACTAATACGTAAAATAAACACAAACTCTGTAGCAAAGGGACCTAAACTAAATTGAATCCCCAACAAAACTTAATCTACACTGAATCTATGACAATAGGACAGAACCATATTGCCGCAAACACATCAACCACAATGAAATGAATTCACAACATCAAAACAAATGTTGCAACTGCTAATCAGAATTTGCATTGCCAAATGCACAGTAAAATACAAATCACACATGCGACAAACACAAAATTAGTAATATGCATAGTTACAAGGAAAATCATGTTCATTGACCTGGTCGGGAGTCGAACTCCGACCACCTGAATCGCAACATTACAGTGACCTATAATTCCCTATCTTACAATGGACCGTCACAAAATATTATTAAATCTTTTAATTACAATGTACTGTTCCTAAATCATTCAATCGGAATTATATAATAAATGACATTTATTCTTTCATTTTATGACCCTAATCAACGCAGTTTGAATCTCCTTTAATATACACGCACAGCAGTAACGAACGTCTTATTTTTGAGCGGAAGTCATTCACTGTTTATTTCACTCACACGGCAATCTTTCTGTCACCACAAAATGAACATCTTTCCGTTCTAATTAACTCCATATCTTTCTCTTAAATCATCTTTCATATAGCTGAGCCTTCCTGTGCGACAATAACAATTATTTATAAGCATTTAACGCTTTCAATACATATTATTCATCTTATACTTCACATGTCTAATTGTGCACTTCTTACCAGGATTCGTAACATATTAAGAAACACTTTACTTCACTTTGCCGGCACTATATTCAAATATATCGCTCCATAATATCACCAGTTCGTCTCCTGCTACTAGCGTTCATATCTTAAAGGTCTTACTTCAAAGCTAATCTCAACTAAATCACGAATGAATGACAGAACACCTATGCCCTCACAGCGCATTCTCATCTACTGGTTAAAATACATTATTGATGAAACAGAATCCAAATAGTCACTGTAATGTGCATGACTGGTCAACGGTTCGTATCTTCACGAGGTCAATAAACTCTCTCTCGACGATTTAAACTTATCCTTGCAGCATGCCTCAACTATCCTAGCCTATCCCAATGAGTATAAAACACATACTCATTGCCATGTATGCTAATTAATATATTTACACACACGAATATCATGTTAGAAGATCACGCATTATAGAAAATCATATTCCAACACACGTTTCTTATTTTACACAAATCACTCCCCCAAGGCATCAGTATCGAAAGTTACTCCCTATATCTAGCTAGCCCTTGCTACAATAAAAAATATAAAAGAGAACTTTTCATGCAAGAAAATTTTTTACAAATTAAAATACAGCGGATCATGCATAAGCAAAATATTATGAATCAGGAGGTACTTATCGAGTTCGGTGGCGTTCCCTGTTCAGCCGAACAGCATATTTGGCCTCAGGTAGGCCCCATGATGTGATTTATTCCATCATACTGGTTGCATTAACATATGCATAACTGCCTTCCTCGACATCCATGTTCTTCACTCTTGTTGGTTTTAACATTTCACACGGCTTCACTCGCATTATTATACTAAAATGCACAGAAAAACATACATGAATTACATATAAGTACACAGCACACTCTTGTCACAATATAGTAATACCCCTTCTCTGCAAAACTTCGCGATTCCCGACACGTGGCACTGCAAAGCGTCCCACGACTTGATATCGTTCCGGTCTTTAGTGCCCAACGAAAAGTTGATAACATGAGACTTTATCTCCAAAATGCTTGATTATTTACACTCCCAAGTATGTAAGTAAAATAAAATCCATCGGATTCAGTTATACGTTCTCAATTTTTTAAATTATTAGGCTGAGAAATGCTAAAAATTCTGTTCTACGGCGAACACCATACACCTCCTTCCGAATCGTTCCGAAACACAAAGCAGAGAGAAACTCCCGGACAGCGTGTGGCTTCCTCCTTTACGCTTGCCTGATGGCATAGGTGCTCAGGGAATCCCCTCATCAGTTGTGTAATATCCTGTCATATACAGCTGCATTTATAAATTGCGATAATTTATTAGGAAATATCGTCTTAATTTTCCAACTATGTAAGAGCCTGAATTTTCTTCTACGTTATCTCCCGGCGGATTTTTGCCAGTATTGGAGGGCTTTCATGTTGGCGTCCATATTTCTTTTCCCACACAGCTTCGAGCTTGCTATGCTCTGATTCGCTACTCAGAAGTACTACCAACTTAAAATCTACGTAGCTCTGTCGCACTCCTTTCTCTCTCTAGCGTGGAATATTCCATTGCGTCCCTCTTGTGCAATCAAATGATCCTGACACGTGCACTATCTGGCTACAAGCTTAAAACAAGCGGAATTGCACTACATATTCGGCCTCTCATGTAACTTCACTCCATTATTCCCGTAACTTTCTATCATATTTAATATTATATGCCAATGATATGAGCCGTTCGGGTTCAATAGATGAATATTTGTAACGGGATTTGAAGTGTTGCAGGTCACGACCTAGGAAAGAGAATTGTCTGCGAACAGATTCCACAGTGGAGTAAACCTTTAACTAGTTCCTAAGGTAATACGGAATATTTCGTTCAAATAGGTTTCAAAAGTGGTAATAAACCGTTATGGATATAATAACAAGCATGCAGCTTCGTCCGCGATTGTTTAGATTGGTTTAGTTTAAAAACGAAGTTGTATTTTATTACGTGGCCGTGAAAATCGAAACAAGGGGTGAATTTCAAACCCTCATTCAACCCTTTGTACCACCGGTAAGTCGAATATCGAGAATTGCAAAAATTACTGTATATCTTAGTTATTTATATGAACAAGGTTTTAGTACAAAATCGAAATTATATTTTATTTCATAGCGGAGAAAATCCAAAAATAAGGTTAAATTTCGAATATACATCGTTTCAACACTTTGATCCATTTGTAAGTCGAATTTCAAGACATGCACAAATTATATTTAAGTTATTTATAATTAAGAATGATTTAGTGCAAAAACGAAGTTGTATTTTTATTTCACGGCGGATAAAATTGAAAAAGAGGTACATTTCGCATATATATATCTCTTTTCAACACATTGCAGCTTTGTAAATCGAATTTAAGAAACGCAGAAATTATTTTTAGATACTTACTGTATATGAATAATGTTTTAGTACAAAACCGAAGGAGTATTTTAATTCGCGGCCGAGAAAATAATGAATATATAATGAAGATAGTGAATATATCCTTAAAATTTAATTTCATTTAATGGTCTCGGCTGGGCGTTTATGAGTCAGTCAGGGCATCCTCATTTAAAGATATAGATAATATTCGTGTACATGCTAGTATTATACATACAGACTTTGTAAGGAAAATCTGAGAAGGCGCGGGAGCCGTCTGCGGAGTAGACTTAAGCGTTTTAGTATAATAGAGAATAGTGTTATGTGTGGGAGGTTTAGGAATGACGAGAATAGCGCGAACACCCAGCCCCCGAGCTAAGGAAATGAAGGGTTCACCATATAAGTCCCACAACCTATCCGGGAATTAAACTCGAAAACCAAGTCGTCGACCAGACAGTCATGTATCCAGACAACTGTTATGGATAAAATTACGTATATATATATATATATTGCTAAATAATAATAATAATAATAATAATAATAATAATAATAATAATAATAATAATAATAATAATAATAATAATAATAATAATTGTTCCGAGGTTATCTGTGGAGCGCAGAGGTGAAAGAAGGTGCTTGTGGAATGGGTCTATCTACGAAGGTCAAAGATTCATTTAAAACTTTAATATAAAGGTTATATTTCTTTTCAGATCTTAAATTTCAACACATAAAAAGCTTTCAGGTACATAGGTAGTTGATACAAAAGTAGAGAAACCAACAATAGGTAATTTAAATTTTTTGAGCTTCAAGCTCCTAATTTCCAAGGTCCTAAAATCACCAATGTTGCATTTAGTCAGATAGATAGATATCTCCCAAAACACAATTTCCGAGAGCACTTTACTCTAACAAGTTACTGCCTTCCAAAGACACCACTCAATGTTACACCAATATCAATTAAATTACAAGAAAGGAGCTTACGTGCTCTCCAATTTCAACCAAGGAGACAGCGCTCCCAAACTCTTACGGCCTACTCAAGGCAACCATCAACTATTATAAGACGGCAAAGAGCGTAACTACTCAATACAATTACACCTTTAGGCCTCTTTAGGCACAACCTGCAATTTACAATACCATATGAATTTTGGTTTACACAGGGTATCTAGTACCCATTCTACAAGGCCTTCGTGAAGAAGAACCGGTTACATTACTGGCCCAAACACAAAATGTATTGAGGCGTATACTTGCGCTCCTCGAAATCAGAAAATAAAACCCTACTTGGGCTTGCAGCCCGACAATGCAGAGGCTAATCCCATACTACTGAGGTGACTAGAAGTACAAGTTATTTTATGATTTTCAAGAGCAAAATCTCTACAAAATCTTAGTCACCTCAAGATTAATTGAAGGGGAATTCAAGAGGGTAACGCACTCCCTATCTACGATTTACAGTTAAGTCCTTAGGACTTACATGAAATTTTACATTGGAAAGAAGAAAGTTTGCATTTTAGGAATCGACTGTTACATAGTTTAAGATTAGAACCTTCCGTTCGGGTCAGCTTGCGAAGATACTACTTGGATGGAAAAACTTTTGGCCATTATCTTAGCTGATATTCTGCCTGCCGAAGATTGAGGCCCCCGCCTGCTGTCTTAACACACACACTCAGTAAGACGACGATCAATAACACAAACTAGCTCTAAAAAGCTACAGCTTATATACCCGAGGGAAAGCTTCGAGAAGGCTCTGGATTATATCCGGAAACACCCTCTCATTTTCATTGACGGATAAAATAGCTACAAGAAACGTTTGGTTGGCTGAAAAATAAATACAGAAAATTAGTGATTGGCCAGACTCCAAAGCTGGTGGGATGAAAAGGAAGTGTTGAAAACCTTGAAGTATCAAAAATAATTAAAGTCATTTCAGTTGAGAAAACCTATAAATGCAAAATTTCTTTAAATTTCTAGTTATTTTACTTTGCACCAGAGCGCATGTCCTCAGTTTTTAAATAGATACATCTATGGAGAAGAGTTCAAATTTCTTGAAACCAGTGATACACCAAAACACAACAACGAAATCTAGTCAGTTTAGGAAACTTTAGAATAACATATTACACCACCATTTAGTAGTGACATCTGTTGATCAATGTCCCAACTTCCTGCACTAGCTGTTTCAAGTTTTGTATGATACACAACGTTCTTCAAGGCGCTTCTTTTAAATGCGCGGGGTTGAGGTGTACCTCCCGGTACAATAAGAAGAAGAAGATATCAGTATGTTTTATATATTAATTTAATTCAGGATGACCCAATTAGCACACACACAATTAAGATCGCCGGAAGAATAATAGTCACCCCTGGAGGAATCTGGACTTGATAACCACCTGGATTCGGTTAGAAAGTGAGTAAACTACGTTATGCAGGTACGTCGCATTCAATCGCGCAACTCCACCAAATTGCGGTGATGCTGATGTCGGCGGCGTCTTACCCGCTATTCCAACGTGCCCCACAGATTTTCAATGGGATTCAAGTCAGGTGATTCTGCAGGTCAATCGATATGTAAGAGGGCGGGAGAATGTTCATAAAACCAGTCGCATATGCCTCCAGCCCGATGAACTTTGTTATTGCTATCTTGAAAAATAACAGTAGCATTCTCATCATGCAGAAGTTGACTGAAAGGCAACACTGATCATCCAGAATGGTTCATGCTAGTGATCACCGCAGTGAACGGGCCCAGTCCATGATACGAAAAGCACCCCCAAAACATCACAGAACTACCTCCGGCTTGAAAATACCTTTGCAGACATCCAGGATGAAATGCTTCATTTGGCTTTCAGTGCACTCGACGACGTGCGTCTTTGGAATACTGGCAGAAACGTGATTCGCAGGCCACGTTACGTTCCGCCAGTCAGCTACTGTCCACGTTCGATTATCTCCAGCCCATTGAAGGCGTGCAGGTTTATGTACCTGTGTGAACAATGGCCTCTTGCGAGGTAACAGACTGCAAATATTCATTGCATGCAGTTCCCGTCGCAATGTTTTCTCGCTAACAGGTTGGGATGGACCTACATTCACTGACTGCAGCAATTACTGTCGGGTTTGGAAGCAATTTTGATTCACAAGTGGTGACACGCGTCTCTGATCCCTATCAGTCAGGATATTTTTCCAGCTACAATTCTGATATCATGTTCAGTGGCCACATTCAGTACACTGCCTGTAGACTCGTTGAACAGTCCTCTATCAAACACCAACAAATCCAGCAACTTCAGGCACCGTATGGACATGGACACGGCCAAACATGATTGCCCCTTTAGCCACTCTGTCACATCCTTACATCTACCCATGATGACGTACACTGTTCGCCACATCAATATCTCACTGATCGCTACTGCCTTATGCTCACGTAGAGGCAGTACGCACGGGACTCGTTCGCTGCGTCATCTGTACAGGTTTAACGATTCGTCTGTGCGTGCACACTAGGCTGACTGATTTTTTTGTCCGGTGAGCATATATTCAACCATGAATGACCATATACCACTCATTACTGACTGTTAAAATTCTTTCACAGCAGGATTGCAGATGGGCAGTCTTTACCTGGAACAGGCTATAATCTTTATTGACATGTCTCACTTTCACTTCGCTCTGCACGCTCAGTCACTCCACTCAAGCAGTTTATCGCACAGGGTTTGAACACGTAGTGTGCTAGCAATCATGACGGCTGTTCCTTGGCTCCACTCCAGAGGAAGTCCACCACTCACACAGTCAAAAAGTCAATTCAAGTGGTTGCTCCACACAGTGAACTACTTAACACCGACGAATAAAAACAGCGGTCACATAACAGCAACACCTCAACAGTTCTCACGATCAATACGATACTCCTTACAACAACGACAATGAACAATGCTCCAACTCTACTCACAGTTCCACTCACTGACTCCACATCGGTATACACACTGTACTCCTAGGAAGTACACTCACAGTACCCCGTTCTCCAGCACGACGATACTCTGACTCTGGTGGGACACTGACGACAGCCAGCTCTACCGCCGTCCCATTTCCATTCCTTGCTCCGACTCCCAACTGACGGTTCGCGGTTAGCCTACTTTTTATGTCCTGACGATGAAGTACTAGAATTTCCGAGACTCAGCCACAGACGGAACATTCCCATTTCGTCTTCAGGGGAACCAGACGAAACCACACTAGTACGAAAGATCACGGTATGTTCTCGGGCTGGCTGAGAGATCCTCGTTCTGCCTTATTATCCCTTCCAGCAAATAGCGAAGGGGTATTACGACAGGACTGGAAACTAATAATAATCATAATAATAATAATGATAATAATAATATAAACATCAACAGAGATATCACTAAAATCAGGTAAAATTAAACGGCTGGAGAAATTACCTAAAGTATCTCGGTGACTGGACTGAACTCAACCTATCTGAGAAAACAGTCCTCTCCGCGAGAGTTAACATGCTGGATCTGGCCTCTCGACTAATTCGAAACACCTACAACAAGCGACACCTGTCACGGAATCTAAAGCTGAAACACTACAAAACAGTTACCGGCTCGGAAGCGTAGTATGTCATGAAGTGTCTGTCACTAAATCGAAAAGGCTTGACAGAAAAACTGGAAATCATAAAGAGAGACAGAGAGAATAATTTTCAGAAAGATGTTAAGCTAGATGCTGGAATATAGGGAATACCGGAGAGCCACAATTCAATAGTGTACTCCCAGATACAGAGCTCTCTGAATGTGAGGGTAGCTTTCTATGGTCTTGAGGCAAGATTGTGTACAAAAAGACTGACTTACTCACCGTTTGATGAAACAGAAACTTCTTTAGAACATGGCTGACGTTGTCTGAGAATGGAATAACAGAAAGTGGTGGTCGACATAATTTGAAAACAGACAGGCAGTGAAACAGATCCTGAAGAAACTCCACGATTTTAAATAAATACCTCTGAAGAATAAAGGTATCTGCTGGCCGGAGGAAAGGAAAGAGCTACAACGCGAGAAGATGCAACGATCAGAGCCCAGTGCAGATGGGGCAGCAGCGAACAAATCAACAGCACTCTTGAGGCTGGCGATAAGAAAGCTCCTAGAAAAATCTGGAAGTTGATTAACAATTGACCAGGCGTGGTCCCGAATAGGCCTAATCGAAAGAAGAAGAAGTAGAAGAAGAAGAATAAGAAGAAGGAGAAGAAGAAGAATCCCATGGCCTGAACTACCGTGGGCCCTATGCAAAAATTTTAATATGATGTCATTTAAGCCGCCTGTGTATTAATTTTGACGTTCCGTTGAACTCCACCAGATGGCGGAGAATGAGATCCCTACTGGGAGACCCATGGCTTAGTTTTAATTGCGTTGTGCGAACACCAAAATCACCAGAGATTGTTTAAGTCCCGACGTTGTGCAAGATGGGACACTCTCTTCCATCCTCCAATAATCCGACTACTACCGGGTTCGTATCCTCGATGGTGGGATTTGGAAACCGACACGGTATTATTGATCCACAGAGGGAAGTTATACTGATGAAGAGAATATTTTAATCACAATCTTCTCACAATGCGAGCTTTCTTTCTAACTCGGGTTTCTTGACGCTACTGTCAACGACTTCTAATTTTGTCACAAAATAACAACAAACTGTAAAGAGGTCTTTTTGCACCACAATTCATTCCAATAATTACTTCGTGTTATATATTGGTGATGTTATTTTTACAGTTTCATCGGGTAGGCAGGATCATATTTTTATAAATGCTGTGCGTACTAATTTATTTTTTCATCAAATTCTTTACGTGTTCAAAATATGATTGCATTCGGTCATGCCAATAATTACAGCATCCATCCAGAAATGGCAATAGGTGGAAAACTTCCAATTTTGGCCAGCTTTAATTCGTATTGCGTATTTAATGAGAAAAGGTTAGCAGAAAGAATTATTTCCACCCGTTGAGTTCCTCCACTAGGTTACATCACAGTAGGAACATTAATGCAGAAGTAGATTTCTTTTAACATTTTTTCATTTGCACGTGCTGAATTTGTTGACTTAATTGACCATTCTATCTCAGCGGCAAATAGACCGTGTACCTTCATTTAATAAAAACATATCTGAGCTCTACAACCAGTGTAAGGAAACATTTTAATTGAGAACTATAAAAAAGCGCTTCTCTGTAAAAATAAATTAAATACTTACTCGTAAAGCAAAGCTAGGAGTAGAAAATGTCTATGAGTATATAGGATAGCCTATCCTCTTGTAGCGTGCTGCAAATGTCCAATAAAAAGGAAATCTCTTGACAATTACATTTTAATGTGAAGTTTTGAAAATTACACCATATACAATAGATGTTAAAAACATTTGTGATATGGCGGGCTGAACTGGACAAGCGTAACATTAACTTCGATTCAGGATGTGCCCAAATAGAGCCATACATTATGGCATGCAATATAATCTGATATGTATAATGGACGATTCCAATTTTATGTTTAAAAGAACCAGAGTTTTTAAAAAGGATCGGGTGGAAGGTGGCAATATTACAGGATCGGAGATTTTAATCGCGTGTGATTAATTCTTCTGGCTCGGGGATTTGTTGTTTGTGTTTGTCCCAACACTCACCTCTTCATATTCAGACAACACACTACACTACCAATCACCACAGAAACACGCAATAGTGATTACAATCTTCCATATAGAGTTGGCGTCACGAAGGGGATCCGGTTGTAAAACAGGGCCAAATCCACATGTGCGACACAGTGCGCACCCGAGACACCACAAGGCGTGTGAAAAGTGGTAGAAAAAGAAGAATTATTATTTAAACCGTTCAACCTCGTGGAGTGGTTTTTCCCCCGGCTCAGCGCGGGATCTCACCTTTACCACCTCAAGGGCAGTGTCGTGGAGTGTGAGATATTTGGTCAGGAATACAAACGGGAAGAAGGACCAGTACCTCGCTCAGGCAACCTCACCTGCTATGCCGAACAGACACCGTGTGGCCGATGGGAAGATTGCAAGGGATAGGGAAGGAAGTGGCCGTGGCCTTGAGTTACCACACCTAAAACCACGGAAAACCACTTCGATGATGGATGAGGTGGGAATAGAATCCCCTCTATTCAGTTGACCTTCCGAGGCTGAGTGGACCCCGCTCCAGTCCTCGTACCACTTTACAAATTTCGTGGCAGAGCCGAGAATCGAACCCTGGCCTCCGGAGTTTGCAGCTATGTAATCACGCTGACCATTGTAACTTTTTGATGAATACTAATAAATAAAAATATATAAATAAATAACATTACTCAAAACTTCATAAAATTAATCGAAATGTCCGTAGTATGGGCGCCAGAGTTCACCACAATGGATCCCTCGAATTTTGATAGAGCATGATCAACATTATATCCCAGGGAGTGTACATAATGCTGCGTACTGGTACATCTGCTGGAGGCCTTACCTAACCTCCTGAAAACGACTAAATAGGTAGGAACTGCACCTAAGTTCATCAATAACTCCACTGATTCTAAAATAGCTAACTATATTCTTTGCAAAATCCGTGCATGAGCACCTCATCAACACACAACATTATACATACAATACACACATAAAATATTGCTGGAAGACTCCATATTTACAACAACAACAATGAAAACAGTGGGAAAACGAAAGCGAAAACTAAACTACCATTTGTAGATAGTCCGATGAACAATGTACATATATGTAGATAAATACCCTTCACTGTCTCTGTATCAATACTACTTGCCAATTCTTATAATCGGCAGTTATCACATCACACAGATACTGTACCTTGTAATACTGTGTTCACATATTTTAACACTTGTTGTAAAGATATATACATTTGAGCAACACACGCCTGTCGATCCTCAACATAAATTATGGAAAGTCTGAGATAGCTTTCACCAACATATAATGCCAGACCTCCACAAGTACTACAACACTTAATGCGTACGCCCTCCGCAATTTGCTGATCATCCACTTTCCACGAACATAACAAGACTACGTTCCTCGAACGTTTGAGGTGAAGTCCATTGTAGCCGAGTCACTCGAATACGGTATATCACCACTACTTCCTTCTCGTACAGTCTGTCCGCACTACTTCCTTCTCGTACAGTGTGTCAGTACTCCTTCTTGTCCGTACCGAGTGTCAGTTGTGGTTCCCACCGTTTGATCAACCTTTATAGGCATTCCCCTTCCTCTCACATAATACGTCTGGATTGGTCCTTGCCAGCCAATCATGAGTGATCCACCGTTCAGGGTTGCCCTCAACTTCTTCATGCTCCCAAGACATAAACAAATGCTGGGGTATATCACATGACTCATAGAACTTTCCTAGCACAATAACATCAACAAACACATCTCATCAGACACTGGAATGCCCGCATGAGTCATACGAATTACCAGAGTCCAAGATAGCAATGTTTTCCCACTCAAAAACCAATTACTCATACTACATATGTGGATATTTCCCAGCTTACAAACATAAATTACAAAATATACAAATGAAATACTGATAATTGTACCGGGCGGTACACATCTACGCGACGAAAGTTCATATCTTGCGCCAATTGAAACTTCTCTACTGGAGAAACCCGGAACTTTAACCACCGAACTAACTCTACTAGTTATCAGAAGATGTCACTGAGTGTTTGTGATTTGCTTTTGTCTTTCATTGATCAAGAAGTGCGGACATTCTCTAACAGATGTCTCGACCAAAAACTATGATAATGTGCTCTGGTGTGAAGGAATGACCCTTCTTGGAGAAACTTTGTATTCATAAGATTTCTCTTTACTAAATTTTGTTCTGTCATTTGTGGGTTGGCAATATTAATCCTTTCTTTCCGCCTGTTTTGAATGTAGCCAATCAGGAATTTCTGTAATTAATTTTCCTCCAATCATAGCTAACTTATTCAAATTTCCATGTGTAATTCATTGTCGTCCAATAAAAATTGAGGGGGGGTGTCTACTCATTCTTGAAAGGTCTCGAATTTTCCACAAGGGTACAAAAACTGCTGATTTTCTTGTCATGGGGCCACTAGTATAACATCTAACTCAGTGCGTGAATATGTAGCAGGGGGCGGGAAGCGCCTCGTTCTTGAGACAGCAGATCTTCAACAAGGTAATGGCCTTTTAACATCTTTATTTCGTGCTAGCTCAGCAGTTTAACTCTCGGGGAGGGTTCGAAACCTTTCATATGTAAACTATTAAACATGTAAACCCTTTTCCTGGTAAACTTCAGTTATCTTGAACTTTAATTCTGGGATAGAGAGTGCTTTACCCTCTCGAGCTCCACTTCATTTTGAAATTGAGGTGACTACGTTTTCATAACCGTTTCTGCTCTTCCTTATGTATTAAAGTTTTTCATACGAGTCACCTCCCTAGCTTGGGATTAGCCCCTGTGTATCGGCCTAGAGCCACTTAGGTTTTAATATTGTGTATTTAGGAGTGCAAGTTCACGCTTCCAGTCCTTTCTGTACTTTGGGCCATTAACTTAACCTGATGTTTTGTTTTCTTCATGCGAAGGCCCTGTAGGTTGGGTATTAAATACCCCTGTTTCTTTGTGTTCCTTGAGGGCAGTTAGTGTAAAGTTTGTTTATGGCCTCTTAAATAGGCTTGAAAGATCGAGAGCGGGTCAGCTCTTCATGGTGTTGTGGTAAAAGTGCCTTAGAGAGGCTTGAAATGTAAAGTTGGGAGCTAATGCTCCATGTAGTTAAGGGTTTTCTGCCCTTTGGTGTTTTGTGATTGTGAGCTGAGAGCTCAAGGATTGATGAATTTGGGCCCGTAGCCCGGAATTTGTGAAGACCACTTAACTGGTGCTTTCTTGTAAAGCGGCATTGTACCTGATTTTCTTGTTATTTCCCACTAGTGGAAACTGTTTAAATTTTTCTCTTGATCGTGTGCCTGATTTAACTTGTTGTTATTTGTTGTACGCTCAAAAGTCTATGTCACCATTGTTAAGTTTTGAAAATATAACCTTGTTGAAATTTTAATTCATCTTTCGAACTTGTAGTTAGATCCATTCCAGCCCGCACCTTCTTTCACGGATAACTCCGTAACAATAATAATAATAATAATAATAATAATAATAATAATAATAATAATAATAATAATAATAATAATAATAATAATAATAATGCTATTGGTTTTACGTCTCACCAACTACTTTTTCAGTTTTCGTAGAAGCCGAGATACCGGAATTTTGTCTCGCAGGAGTTCTTTTACGTGCCAGTAAATCTACCGACACGGGCCTGACGTATCTGAGCATCTTCAAATACCACCGGGCTAAGCCAGGATCGAGCCTGCCATGTTGGGGTCAGAAGGCCAGCACCACAAACGTCTGAGACCTTTCAGCTCGGACTTGTAAAAGATAGAATGGTTAAAAACATCTAAATATTTAATGACCTCCGAAAAATGAGAGGACATTTTAAAAATGTTTGTTAATGGTTTAACTGCGCACTAAACCAACGAAGGTATTCGCGCCGGCCTCTCACCGCTGGGTTCCGTGGTTCAAATCCTGGTCACTACATATGAGATTTGTGCTGGACAAAGCGAGAGGCAGGATAGGGTTTTTCTCCGGGTATTCCGGTTTTCCCTGTCATCTTTCATTCCAGCAACACTCTCCAGTATCATTTTCATCTTTCAGTCATTAATCATTGCCCCAGAGGAGTGCGACAGCCTTCGGCAGCCGGCACAGTTCCTGTCCTCGCCGCTAGATGGAGCTTTAATCATTCCATTCCTAACCCGGTCAAATGACTGGAAACAGGCCGTGGATTTACATTCTACATTAGGTGACGCAATCAAACCAATAACATTTTTAGTTAACTCTGCGACTTTCTACTTGTTACTGGAGTAGTCAGTGTTTAATGGAATTTCGTCCGGCGACCATGGCTGTTTTTTCATATTCAATATTTAAACACTCATCTCGGTGAGCCGAAATATTAGGTATCATATACATCTACTCCTTCATCTCTACTATTTCTGCTAATTTCTTCGCACTCTTCGTGAAGTTCCCAAGACATTACGCCTACAAGCACTCATTCCATGACTAAGGAGACTTATCGTAAGGAGCATCATTAGAGGGAATACCACCAGGCCTATAAATCTCTACAATATGAATAAATCAATTTAGATTGAAATGTTTTTCCTATTTTAACAAAGCGCAATGGCAGTTGTATAAGTCATTATAGGGGAATTATAGGATAATCCATCATCAGATGTGACGACAACGTTGGAGTTCGAATTCGAATCTCCTGAAGGTAAGCTCACAAGTATGTGACGTGGACTGCGTAGCTAACTCGCTCGGTGAAATAAAATTTGTTTCCAAAATTGATGTGCGAGGTGTGATGAAATGAAACCAGATCGAGTTTATTTATTAAGCCATCAAACCACAGTTTTCCATATTATAGGCTATTTAGTTTTTAGTGGAAACAGATCACTGTCCAAATATGATGTTAGGGTCACGTAGCTATGAGCTTGCATACGGGAAATAGTAGGTTCGATCCGCACTGTTGGCAATCCCGAAGAAGATTTTCCGTGCTTCCCATTTGCACACCTCGGGCTTTATCTTAATTAAGGCCACCGCAGCTTCCTTCGCACTCCGCCCTTTCCTATACCATCGTGGCAATAAGACCTATCTGCGTCTGTGCGTCGTAAAATATTTTTTTTTAAATTCTACAATAAAAATGAACTTAGTTCGGACGATTTGAGCAATCCTTAAATAATAGGTACCAGATTTTAACAGAGCAGCGAACATTTTATTAAGTATGAGGAAAGGGTATATTCATGTATGCTAAAAATACGTTGGAGAGCATGGATGGCCAACCAATAATATGAAGTGTAACATCACAGTATTAAAATAAGACACACGGTCACATCCTTAGACATGAACGATGTGAATTGCATCAGGCTTTGTTGAAAGGAAAGATCGACGGAAGGATAGGAAAAGTCAAGAGTGGGTGGATTTTCTGATGCTCTAATCAGTGGACAGGTCGGAATCTACAACAACAGGTTATTAGAATAGTTTGGGAGATACAACCTGTAGCAATAAAGTCTGGTGAATAGTCCTGTACTATCAACACAGATGAACAATGTACGACAGTGATCTTACTGTCCTTCGATATAGTCCCCTCCCATAACTATGCACTGCTGAGATCGGCGATACATGTCCTGGAAACTTTGCAAGGAGGCTTCCTTTGGGATGGTGTCCAAAAGCCTTGTCACGTTTCTTTGGATGTCAGGAATATCTTCAAATCTCTTTCCTTTCCCTTTTTGCTATGAACTGTTTGACGATATTGGCTGTGTGTGGGTGAGCGTTGTCATGGACAAAAAAACCATGAACCTTGTTGTGCGGATTGGGGTCGTACTCTGCGTAGACGTTTCATGAAATGGGTCAAAATTTCAATGTAGCCTACCGTGGTGCAACTTGAACATCCCCCGTACTCACCAGACCTCATTCCTCCAGACGTCTTCCTATTCTCACGACACAAACTCGCTTTGAAAGGAAAGAGATTTGACGATATTCCTGACATCCAAAGAAACGTGACGAGGCTTTTGGTCACCATCCCAAAGGAAGCCTTCTTGCAAAGTTTTCGGGACATGTATCGCCGATCTCAGCAGTGCATAGTTATGGCAGAGGACTATTTCGAAGGACAGTAAGGTAACTGTCGTGCATTGTTCATCTATGTTGATAGTACAGGACTATTCACCTAACTTAATTGTCACAGGTTGTAAATAATGTATATGCCATATCAATGGGATAAGGGGAGTTAGTGCCTCGAAATTCATATAATAATCCTTTAATTTGAAACTTATTATGTAATGTAGGTTTGAGTTTTACTCGATTTAGTATCTTACAATTATTGAAATCTTAATTTAAATCCAACTAAGTTTAATGTTCCCAATTTAATAGTATAATAATTTAATTACAGTGTTCTCAAGCCTGTACCTTATTGTATGGAGGCACTACATAAAGAATAAGAATAAGAAGAAGAATGCTTTTATATCAATAGAGTTGATAGACAATGGCCAGTCGAAATGAGGGACACTGTTATCAAGAATAAACAAGCTGAACTTTGCATATAAAATTAACTATGAACTCTTACAATGAGAATATCTCGATCAATGCAAAACTCGGACTCTACCAGACAGTGATCCTCCAGGAGGCTTTATATGCCGCTGAAAGCTTGAACGTGATAAAAGCAGGATTGGTAAAAAAGTTGTAACTGGTGGAGAGAAAGATTCAGAGGAAGATACTGGGACCCCAAAGAACATAGGATGGATCATACTAAAAGAAAGGAAACCAAGGATTATATCTCAAGATAGAAAAGAACTCAGATCCGGAAGAGGAGAGCCATGTTCTCCGGACATATCTACAGAATGAACCCGGGAAGACTGACCAAATCAGATAAAGAAGATTTTTTGAGATCAGGGAATCTACAGTGCGCTGGTAGCATGAGGTAAAGAAGGGCCCGGAAGAAATCCGAATACAAGGAACGGAAATCAGCAACAGGGAAAAAAGGAGGAGATTGTAGAGTGAAATGATGGAGTACTGGACGAGGATTAAAGCCCAGAAACAGATGGAAGTGAATTCGAATTAACGTGGTCTTTGTCGGCCGAAACGAAAGAAGAAGAAGAACTATAAATAACATTAAATGATCTCAAAAACAAAACAGACAAAATTGAGATTCTCAATGACTCACCAAAATCAATAAAAGGACAAAAGGTAGAATGTTCTCTACTGAAGAAAGGATGTCAGCATCTGAGAGAATGAAGAAACATTGGAAGTACAGAAAAGGTAAATTTTCTTTGTTAATTGATTTGAGTGGCCCTATTATACCGTACCCAGGGGTAAATACCCTCTAGGACGATGCCTCCATTCCTGTATGAACATCCGACTAACTCAGGGTTGGGCAGAGTGTGGGTTGGTTGTCGATTGGGTCAGGATAAAAAGTCGAAGTTCTACTCTAAAATAGCAATCAATAACAGGAAATGGAGGTATAACACGAATGAGAAACAATCATAAGGGGTAAGATGGATTTATTAATAAATATCCCCGATCAAATCACAAGAAAAATAATTGAATAAAGAAAAAACAATAATTTGTATAGAAATAAACTCAAAGTATAGAAATAAGTTAAAATCAGAAACGTTAATTGAATAATTGTACAAATTTGGCATTAAAAAACAAGTTCAACAAAGAACATTTATATAAATCAAGATTGAGTTTCTTCTTATAGTCCAATGTTTATGTTGTATGGCAACAAGTGTACGCAAACACTGCCATGTGGTATTTCCGTATGGAGTTTCACACTATCGCATTCCAACGATACGGTTTCAAAGTTAAGTTACTCCCGAGAGTCGTCTAACTATTTCCGTAAAATAAAAGTTACATTATAAGAAAAATTACGACGGAAAGAAAAATAATTAAGACGCACCGGACGCTATGTAAGTTATGCAAAATACTAGGGGCAAATCCTACACTATATATACAACAATTCAAATAATCAAACTAAACATATATATACATCGGATATCGAGTAAAGTCTTAAATGCTACACTGCTTCTAATGTGAATCCCGGTTCACTACAAAAGATCTAGACAGAAATAGATAAACCAACGATACTTCAGCACTCGGGCTGTTCCCTTTAACAACAACGAGACAAGGTATACAATCATAAATAATAATGTAAAAACCATCCTGTAAGGGAAAAACATATAAATAATCCTTGATATCATGAAGAAAGCAATGGGCAACATTGCCTCCTTCTGCTGCGTTTGAGCGCTCAACAGCGCGGTCATCCGTCATGTACTTCCGGGTAGATTACGAGCTGTAAAGAAATGTTGAACTCCACTATGCTAAAGATTGGATTTTGTCTCCCGAGGCCGCCACAAGGAAATACTGTCTCTTACACACATACCGATAACACAGGCCAGGAATCAGCTTGCCATGAGATAACGCCCATCATCAACTACACGGAAACTCCCGTATATTCATTCCTTCTAAGCATGCTTGGGCCATTTAACAACATCAGACTCAATAGTCTGGAATTAACACTGTCCATTCTGATCACAATATACACTCAGAAGACACTAAGCAGGCACACACATCTGCACAATACTCTTTATCTTGTCAGGCATACCATCAGCCTGCACCAATACATTATAATTCAGCATGCAATTATTATCTCATTATTCCTCATGAATCCCACTGGCCTTTCCCCATAATGAGACGCAGTTCGAGTCCTTGGCAGACCATCAGGCAAACAGAATCCAACTTAATTTCAAAGATCTTATTTTAACAACGACGTTCTGCAGCTCCTTCTGGCAGCTACTGTAAAACCATGCATCATGCAAAATAGCTATACCTGTCTCTCTGAATAACCGAAATAAAATGAATTGATACGTGTTTGACGTAATATAAAAATGAACCTGTCGATCTAGCCCTTCTAGCATATATTTAAGGAAAACTCGGAATATCCTACGCTAAGTACTATATTTACAACAATAACTGATCCTATCAATCCCTCATTTTCCCAAACATCTACTCATAAAGCAAAATGAAAATAAAATAAACATGCATTATTCTCGTATCCGAACCTATCATAGTAACAAAATTAAACAAACACATGCCATCAGGCTTACTTTGAATGAAAATTAAAATTCTATCTACACTGCCCTAGTACCTTAACATAACTTACATATCATGCCGTAAATAATACATGCGTCTTAATTTACATGACTCTCGGGAAACCAGGATAGCAGCTTACATCCCCACTGCTTTATGGGTCTACTCCATGTTAATCACAACATTAACCTGTGGGAATGCACTTCCTTCCTCTACAGGCGTATCCATCATCTTGCTGGAAAATAATTCACTGGAACACAGAAGACTATAATTGATAATCTCTTCGCTGCTTAATGCTGCGAGCCGCAATACCCTTTCTTTTACCAGATCAGCTAACACACTGATTCACATATATATAACACACTTCACTTAAAGGGTAAAAACACAGTTTAAAAAGCAGCCCACGGTTCGGTACGGAAGTTCCACGCGAATACGCGCCCGTCGCGAAATAGTGAAACAATAGCACGTTTCCACTACACTTGTTACTCAGCGGTCACTGAACACCGTCTTTATCAATTGAAAGTAAACTCTGCCAAAATTATACTATTTCATTTACTCAAGCACAGTAAATTATTGCGACTGCACAATTTAACGTATCAATGAAACTCAGTTACTGTTACAGGAATAATACCACGTCAATCACGATCACCAGCCACAGAGTTAATACATCCGCACTGTGCAAATCTTTACCACCGAGATACAGAGTTGGTACATCCGTACTATTCAAATTTTTACTACCGAATGACGCTCTCCAGAGCTAAGGTTACTGAGGAGGCTTCGGTGACGCCAATAATATTGGGGTTCCCGGGTGTCTGAACCAACCACCAATCAGAGAGTTCGTCATGTATGATGACATAATACTTATTGTAATATATTTACAAAACACAGTTCAAACACTAGCAAATCTCTTCCACCAATTTTTATAATACATTTCCAAATATATCTGACTTCAGAAACTGTGGAAAACCGATCTCTTACAGAAACTGACTTTATCCACAGAGCACGTTGGTCATCCTGGAATTAAGATTTGGCGCGGTGTAGCCTCCAGGTTAGCCAAATCCTTAAGTTCCCATTGGCTGAAATATCTTGCTTGGTCAGCATCTAATACACGTGTCGATCCTTGCCAACGCTTGGGTACGCTATCTTTTCTCACGGTCATACGGAAATATGAAGCAACATCCAGCGATCCACTGTCTTGCTCAACATCTGGTATCAACTATCTTAGGATACGATGCTTTCACATGTTAGACTGTAACTTTTATGAATAATATTTCACATATTTGGTCAAATAATATTCCAATTATTATTATGGGCCGGTAGGATACGGCTCACTATGTTGGCCACAAAATGTTACAGTTACAATTGAATCGTTTTTTTCAAGAAGGCACTTGTCCACAATTTCGCGAAATTTAGTTAAAACATTCAGTATAAATTTTAAGCTTAAATACGCCTTTCCTGAAGAAAAGGCATTTCTATCTGCAATCCCTATGTGTTTGTGGATGCCAGCAAAACAGTGTTTATGTTTAGAAGGACACCTCTTACGCATTTGTGCCGTTTGAAAACAAACGAATAATAACATAGTTCCAATTAGGGGACATGCATAATAACTCCCTTGTGATCTAGATTTCGGAGTTATACAAATATCTTTGCAGAAAATAGGCTGAATCTATACACCAGAAGAATATGCTCGATAGATTGCAGAATCAAGTAAACCTGGTAAATTTATTGTAAAACTGATGAAAACTGAAGACATCAGTGATTATTATAGAAGATGGTGGATAAAATATCATAAGGAAGATGTACTTTCTGTAGATTCTTTGGGGAAAAGTGTTCCGAAGGAACTAAAGCAATATTTTCCAATCAGTCAATTTTCACATTTTGTGTGCAGCTGATAATAATAATAATAATAATAATAATAATAATAATAATAATAATAATAATAATAATAATAATAATAATAATAATAATAATAATAATAATAATAATAATAATAGCTTCTCGAGGAATCTGAAGACCTTTAGCAGACGCGAGTGTGTTACAAAAATACTGCATTTAAACTGAAAAGCAGCGAGTTTCCTTCTCCCTTTCATGCTGCAGTTTTGATGGAGAAAGAGTTGTCATAGTCAGACTTGAGTTTATTACAGTTGAACATAAATGTCCCTGTGACACGTCACCTGTTCATGTTTTACTTCATCTACATAATTACGACATAAAACAAACAAACCTGAAGATTAACTTTTCACACATTTTACTCGCGTTAAACTGTCACCGGGGTAAATCTAAACAGCTCACTTCGTACTTCATCAAGCTGTTAGCACCGGTAGGACTTCGCCGAGCATATTGGCATGATAATATTTTTAACTGCAATGACATTTCTGGAGATAAGTAAAAATGAACATCGTTTTTAACTTTGTGGATGTGTTATGGCAAGTGCTAATAATAATTAGAGTATGAATTGAATCAGCCGGAGATGAAAAGCATTAGGTCAATATAGCACATTTTTTAAATATTCAGTATACTGAAGTAATGAACCAAGAGCCTTCGAACGGCATAAGACAGAATTAAGTCAGCCTTCCCTTTTTTGATCGTAGGAGCCGTAAATTGTGTAGATGTTTACAAGAAATGAAAACATTATGCCAAGATAATAAGAATATTGTTTTCATACCAAATAGAGCAAATGAAGGGGAATCTTTATTAAGTTCCCTGCCGTGAGTGATGTTGTAAATTATATCTGTACTATATAGGCATTTTTATGTTACATATACATTTTTAGGCAAAATATCACGTCAAATATTGGTAATGGATTGCTTTACGCGATATTAAACTGATCACTAGAGCCCGGATTTTTATGCATTAATAGGTTAGAATGCAAACTTACTGAAGCGAATAGCAAGTACAGTCTACCTGCACAACGACTATGCTATGGGGTTTGCATAAACATTAGGGGTACGACCCATCAGAAGCCCTATAATTTATGTTACCCTTGCTACATTATGGAAGAGAGGGTGGCCGACACTTCCTACTAACCAAATTAGTTTGCAATCTATCCTGTTACTGCATAAAAATCCGGGCTTTACTGATCACGGTGCTGAAAGGTATTGGGACCCTTTTTTCAAAATTCATTTTAAACATCGTTTATTAAATTAAAATTGATTTTACACTAACAAAATTAAAACTCGTGTAGCTGCTTCACAATAGAGAACATTAAGTTCTATTTGAGTAATTACTTTTCTTCCTTCTCCTGAAAAGTAGTGAAAATTTACTTAATACTTTTCAGCTCCGGCCAATTCAATTTTTATCTAATATCAACGTGCGAAATATGTACATAAAATATAGCAAATATTAGTTAAATATGTATTTAAATTTATTATTTATTTATTATTTATTATGACTTATTGTAGGTAAGAGAATCGAATCCATAACATTTGCTGATGATATGGCAGTAATACCTGAAAATGTGAAGGACCTCCGCAAATTGCTGAGAGAATTAAACAAAAAGTGTGAAGAGTATGGAATGAGCATAAACAAAAAGAAAACTAATTTCATGGTACTTGGAGGTAAAGGTGAAAAAGTGACAATCAAGGTAGGGGGAGAAATTATTGAACAGGTGAATAAGTTTAAGTATCTTGGAAGTATTGTGAGTGAAGACTTTCACTCTATAACAGACATGAAAGCTCAAATTGTGTTAGTCAAGGAAAGCTTCAACAAGAATAAAATATTTTTGTGGCCCGCTAGAGGAAGATGTGAGGAAGAGTCTTGCAAGGTTTTACGTATTGCGTATAGCTCTATATGGCTCTGAAATATTGACGTTAAGGAAGTAAGAACAGAGAAGAATAGAGTCATTTGAGATGTGGATTAGGAGAAGAATTGAAGGAGTAAGCTGGGAAGGTAGAATATCCAATACTGAGGTCGATAGCTGCAGTCGCTCAAGTGCGGCCAGTGTCCAGTATTCGGGAGGTGGTGGGTTCGAACCCCACTGTTGGCAGCCCTGAAAATGGTTTTCCGTGGTTGGAAAAATTGTAATAAAAAGAAAGAATATCCAATGAGGAAGTTCTGACGAGAGTGGGAGAAGTAAGGAGCGTGCTGACCGTATTCCACAAAAGGAACAAAAATTGGATAGGGCATAATCTGATACACAACACTTTACTACGAGTAGCAATATTGAAGGGATGATAAAAGGAAAACGAGGAAGGGAAAGGAGACGATATCAGTTATTAGATAGCATTAGAAAAAGAAAGGAAGTTTATGCAGAAGTGAAGAAAAGGGCACAAGATCAAGAGATATGGAGGTCACAGTCATGATTGGACCTGTCTAATGGCAGATCAACCTGTGATGACCGTTATGATCTGAGAAAATGACGTTTTTTTTAAAAATACTTCCATATTTTACGACAAAGTCATCGTTGTTGCTTTAGATAACTTATATACATACTGTATACTCAACTGCTTTCTAATTTTGACAGTACTAAATAATAAAATTGAAAGCATAATAAAAATCAAATATTTAAAAATAATTTTATGCACTGTAGATCGCGGAGGATATAACACAATGCATTGTTGTAGCAAATTTCCTGTTGTCCTCATGTCCCTATCAAGTAACACAAATAGTACGATGACTTGTTTATCGACATGCACAGTGTGTCACCATGTACACCACCATGTTTTCTATTGTGATGTTTTTACGATAATCAGATCAAATTCTCTTGTAGGCTGAGAAGGATCGTTCAACATAGCGGGAAGTCACTAGTGCATATTTTCAAAGATCCGTCTGCGCCCCTCATCACATGGGGTAAACGAGAGAAAAAAAGAAAAATTAAGGGAGCCGACACTTCGAACAATGAAGGGACACAAAGGTCGTAAAATTAAAAGACTCCCTAGGCCTCGAATACTCTAATACCATCAGGGTCGGAAAAGAACAACAAGAGTTGCCAAGGGAGGTCGAACAGGATAGATGAAACTGAGGGGCCTCGCACAAGTAATTGGAAGCAATGCCAAGACTCAGCTAAGAGACCCGTGGTCGCGAAACCACGCTCCCAATTTGAGAGCCTCTGGGGCCCGTTTTAGTCATCTATTACGACATGCAGGGGATACCGTGGGTGCATTCTTCATCTGCGTCCCCACGCCCACAGGGGCTCCATGTAATTTTATACTAAACCATATTTATCTTCAATTATTTTGTCCTCACTCACCTTTTGCGTAAATTTAAGAGTTATTGGGAAAAGAAGTTGATCATTTAATTAATCTAGATGTCCTTGACGTCCCAAAGTTGATAACTCGTTAGAAAGAGCTCTTAATGGGAGGTATGACTGAAATTTCAAACCTCTACAGTGTTCTACAGTGATACGTGTGTCACATACACAGACTGTTACTGGTAAGCTGTTTACTACATTTCATTCACTTACGTCATCTGGTTTTGAAGATATTCTTCGTTTTACACAATTTTCGCCGCGCAATAATAAACGCACCTCGTGACGCAATTTTACGAGTCATGAAATTAAATTTAGTAAAGATGTAGCTTATCGATGCACAAATAAAGTTTGCTAGACATTTTAACATTTGCTAAAGATTATTGTAGACAATAGATTTTTTAATATTCTTAAGATTATCAATTTGAATGGCATGGCTCTACTTACATATAAAGAACAAGACTGTTATGCATACTGGATAGAAAAAATAAAACAAAATTATTATTAATTATTATTAGAAAAAATCAATAAAAGTTATTAAGTCTGACATATAACACAGCCTGTAAATACAATTTTCACAGGTTATGAGGAGCATTTTGAACAGAGCAACAACTACTGTAACGTGAAACTGAGAAAACAACACTTAAAAAAGGGACAATCATATCCTCACCTCAGAACTGTCCTGTTATTAGCATTATCGATATCAGAATGGATACTAATTTAAAATTTTCTGGAGTGGGTTATTTTATTGTGCAAAACAAGAAACATGATTTTTTCGCTAAAATCCTTCAAATTTCAGTCATACCTCCCCTCAACGATGACTTATTTTCATCTGATGGTGATTCTAACAAGAAAGAGCTGAAACCGTGACCGTTCTCGGACTCGAACCCGATTTCTCTACTCTACATACGAGTGCATTAATTATTCGGCTTGGACAAATACGGCTCGAGAAAAACGAAATCAGCTTCTTGATTTTGAATTCTCTGATTATTTATCACCAAACGTTATACTGAATACCAACATTGTATCCTCACATGTCTACCTCCTTTTCTTCTCCCCAGATATGGGGAACAGTCTAAAAATAACTGTGCACGGGTGAAGGGATGATAATTTATGCTCGAATCTTTCAACCAGAGTGCTTTATAGAAGTGAGCAAGGCTGAGCTCAAAACAGGAAAAAAATCTTTGTTCCATTTGTCAAAATCTGTTCTTGATAACGAAGTACAAATGGAATGGAATTGTATTTGCCTCCATAAATCGCAGTCACAACAAGAAATATGAGTGCATATACATCAGATTTAAGATAGAGGGGTGGGATGTGGGGTTACAACCAGAGATGAAAACAGATGCTTTTGCCAACATGACGACAGAATCCGTTTCATGTTCCCTCTGCATTATATCTGGAAGGGGAGCCGTCAGATAGCGTAAAGAACTCTAAAGTTGCTAGATATCATAAATCTTCACACTCATTTCAAACACTGGACTTGCTTTCTTGGCTGAAATGTTTATAAATTCATAAACAAACAACAGGTTTCAGATGTTTAGTTCACCAGACACGACAGGAATTCACATATTTGATTTTGGCTATTGCTTATAAGTTCCTGCTTAAAACGCAAGTGAATACAAGCATGAATGGAGGATAACAGCATAAGAATGAGAACATTAAGTAGTAGTATATTCAAGAAGAGGTTAACGACACATTAGATATAATTTTAGCTTGTCCAAAATTATCCGTACTAGGGCTACGATCAAATTTCTTTCAGTGACATTTGAAGAAAGCAACAAACTAGGTGAAGCATTACAATTTGCGATGAGACAATGTTTGCAAAAAATCCAAGGAAACATTAACGTGTGAACATTTTGTTGCTAGGATAATATGGATTGCTTTACTTTCCAAAATTTCCGACATTGGCCAGGACTGATTCCACAATACGTGCGCCCTCGGAGAAAGGATGGCTTTGTTGGTTCTGTTCCAGGGGACACTGAAGTAGGAAATGCGTAAGGCTTTATCTGATCCTGTAACGATTAAGAGGGGCGTTCCTATTGTTGGATTTCTATGTTTTCTTTCTTTTTTAATCCATTTACCCTCCAGGGTTGGATTCTCCCTCAGACAGAGCGAGGGATCCCACCTCTACCGCCTAAAGGGCAGTGTCCTGGAGCGTGAGACGTTGGGTAGGCGGGATATAGCTGGGTAGGAGGACCAGTACGTTACCCAGGCGGTCTCACCTGCTATGCTGAACAGGGGCCTTGTAGAGGATGGGTAGATCGGAAGGGATAGACAAGGAAGAGGGAAGGAAGCGGCCGATCCCTTAAGTTGGATACCATCCCGGTATTTGCCTGGAGGAGAATTGGGAAACCACAGACAACCACTTCGAGGATGGCTGAGATGGGAATTGAACCCCTCTAATCGAGTGACCTCCTGAGGCTCAGTGGATCCCGTTCCAACACTCGTTCAAATTTCGTGGCAGAGCCGAGAATCGAACCTGGGTCTCCGTGGGTGGGAGCTATTCACACTAACCACTACATCACAGAGGTGGTATATGTTTTATAATATATATATATATAATGTGAGTTAAGAACTGGAATCAATGACAAGGAATTTTTCGGATGATGTTATAATGTATAGACTGAAAAATAAGTTACAGGATGGTGGGCAACTGCAAAAATACCTCGACAATGTTGTGATATGTTCAGCAGGCAATTGTATGATGAAAAAATGGGTGAAAAGTCAGCTCGTGAGTTTCACTGTAATAAGAAAAGTCCTCTCCTTTTTAATTACTGCGCTGATGGGGGTCAATGTTTCTTATAGGCGATCAGTCTATGTATCTCGGTGTTAGTAAGTTATAAGGAAAGATCTTCATTAGGGTTATCACATATCTGGAATTGTAAATCAAAATTACAGATCTCTGCACATGGTTATAAGGGGATTTTATGGGTTGCAGTAAGTATGTAAAGGAGAGGGAATGTATGTCACTAGTATGACCGCAATTAGAGAATGCTTCCAATGTATGGGACCCTCGCCAAGATTACTTGCTTTGAGAACTGGAAACTTTCCAAAGAAAAGCAGGACGACTTGCGGGATGATTTCTGACGAAAGAGTAGTGTTACGAAATTGTTGTAAACTTCAGGCTGGAAGGACGGACACTAAGCAGTATTTTCTGAGTTGGCAGTGAAGAGAAGGCGAGGAATGACTTTATTAGACAAATACGTTCCAGTGGTGTTTTTAAAAGTATGAAAGATCATACACTCATGTTCGTAAGAACCAGAACACCTTGAAGACTAGAGATAGGGAGTTCATAAGCACAGGACATCTGCATCAATATGTTCTGAAGAAATGATCAGCATTTGAGCCCTGTCGGCCATCAGATTCAAGGTTCACATCAATATTTCGGCGCATCACCACAGATTGGTAAAATGTGCCTGCGGCTCCCGTTATCGCTATAAACCGAAGGTAATGGATCAGTGTGACTTGAGCAGACGTGCAGGATACCTCGCACACGTATGGGAGAACCGTGCCGTCAAATGAGTGAGTTTGGAAAGAGGGCGCATTATTGGCATGAGAGAATGTGATGCATCCATCCAGGAAATTATTGCTTGTGTGGGACGAAGTGTGTCGGCAGTGCAACGGTTGTGTACAGAATGGTTCACAGAAGGCCGTAGAACACGATGAGATGGGTCCGGTCGCAACTCTCAGACCACCTCCCGAGAAGATCGATACCTCATCCGAATGGCATGGCGGGACAGATTTGCGTCCTCCTCGGCTCTGGCGCAACAGTGGAACAGTGTAACACATCGTACACTGTCAGGAGTGACAGTCCATCGCCGTTTCTTACGGTCTTGGTTACCGGCGCGTCGTCCACTTCTCCGCCTACCTTTGACTAATGTGCATAAACATGCTACACTGCAATGGTGTATGGAACGACGTCACTGGGGACAGGAATGGTAGCATATAGTGTTTTCGGACAAATCCAGGTTCTGTTTGTTTCAAAGTGATGGCCGCATTTTGACTCTCCGCAGACAGGGGGAGAGGCATCACATTGACTGCATACGCACAAGACATACAACTCCAAATCTAGGCCTTATAGTGTCGGGTGCTATTGGGTAAAATCACAAATCACATTTGGTGCGTGTCCAGGGCACTGTAACCAGTTTGTCCTACGTGAGTGAAATCCTGCGACCCGTAGCCATACTCTTTCTGCACGACACCCCGGACGCCATATTTCATCAAGGCAATGCGCGACCACATGTTGCTGCACGAACACGTGCCTTCTTGTTGTCACAGGATGTCAGACTGTTGCGGTGACCCGCCCCATCACTGGACTTGTTGCCAATCGAAAATATGTGGGATATGGTGAAATGACGTGTGCGGCGCTGTGACCCAATGCCAACCACCAAAGATGACCTGTGGAACCAGGTGAATGAAGCATGGATGGCTATACTCCAGGACGCCATTCGCGTCTTACACGCGTCGATGCCATCACGCACGGAACAAGTTATCAGTGCCCACGGAGGACCCAGTACCTAGTAGGCAACATGACACATGCTGAACCTAGGTGACTGAAATGCTAATCGTTTCTGCAGAACATGCTAATGAACATGTCCTGTGAATATGAACTGCCTATCTCTAGTCCTTCATGGTGTTCGGTTTTTATGAACATGAGTGTATAATGAAGATAAAGTTGGAATTCAGGACGACAATTGTGGGGAAATATTCTTTTCTAGGAAGTGGATTTAGGTATTGGAATAATTCACGAAGGGAGTTGTTCGATAAAATTAATTGGTTGGTTGGTTGGTTGGTTGGTTGGTTGGTTGGTTGGTTGGTTGGTTGGTTGGTTGGTTGGTTGGTTGGTTGGTTGGTTGGTTGGTTGGTTGGTTGGTTGGTTGGTTGGTTGGTTGGTTGGTTGGTTGGTTGGTTGGTTGGTTGGTTGGTTGGTTGGTTGGTTGGTTGGTTGGTTGGTTGGTTGGTTGGTTGGTTGGTTGGTTGGTTGGTTGGTTGGTTGGTTGGTTGGTTGGTTGGTTGGTTGGTTGGTTGGTTGGTTGGTTGGTTGGTTGGTTGGTTGGTTGGTTGGTTGGTTGGTTGGTTGGTTGGTTGGTTGGTTGGTTGGTTGGTTGGTTGGTTGGTTGGTTGGTTGGTTGGTTGGTTGGTTGGTTGGTTGGTTGGTTGGTTGGTTGGTTGGTTGGTTGGTTGGTTGGTTGGTTGGTTGGTTGGTTGGTTGGTTGGTTGGTTGGTTGGTTGGTTGGTTGGTTGGTTGGTTGGTTGGTTGGTTGGTTGGTTGGTTGGTTGGTTGGTTGGTTGGTTGGTTGGTTGGTTGGTTGGTTGGTTGGTTGGTTGGTTGGTTGGTTGGTTGGTTGGTTGGTTGGTTGGTTGGTTGGTTGGTTGGTTGGTTGGTTGGTTGGTTGGTTGGTTGGTTGGTTGGTTGGTTGGTTGGTTGGTTGGTTGGTTGGTTGGTTGGTTGGTTGGTTGGTTGGTTGGTTGGTTGGTTGGTTGGTTGGTTGGTTGGTTGGTTGGTTGGTTGGTTGGTTGGTTGGTTGGTTGGTTGGTTGGTTGGTTGGTTGGTTGGTTGGTTGGTTGGTTGGTTGGTTGGTTGGTTGGTTGGTTGGTTGGTTGGTTGGTTGGTTGGTTGGTTGGTTGGTTGGTTGGTTGGTTGGTTGGTTGGTTGGTTGGTTGGTTGGTTGGTTGGTTGGTTGGTTGGTTGGTTGGTTGGTTGGTTGGTTGGTTGGTTGGTTGGTTGGTTGGTTGGTTGGTTGGTTGGTTGGTTGGTTGGTTGGTTGGTTGGTTGGTTGGTTGGTTGGTTGGTTGGTTGGTTGGTTGGTTGGTTGGTTGGTTGGTTGGTTGGTTGGTTGGTTGGTTGGTTGGTTGGTTGGTTGGTTGGTTGGTTGGTTGGTTGGTTGGTTGGTTGGTTGGTTGGTTGGTTGGTTGGTTGGTTGGTTGGTTGGTTGGTTGGTTGGTTGGTTGGTTGGTTGGTTGGTTGGTTGGTTGGTTGGTTGGTTGGTTGGTTGGTTGGTTGGTTGATCTTTTGGTGAGCATAGTATCATAATTCCAGATTGCCCCATGTCCCATTATCGGCTTTGCCAAATGTATGAGTTCGATCTAATAATGCGCAAATGTGTGTACTCAGATCTGAGAACACACTTGAGGGATGTAGAGTAAGAATTCATTTTAGGCAAACACAAAATTGATTTTCCGCAGTTCTCCAGTTCATCTGCAAGCAGATACCGGAATACAGGTCACCGACTCAGTTTTTGATGGTTTTAATGAGAAGAGGTATTGGACTATACGAGGCCACAGAGCTAGTTTCAACTAGAGAATTGTGGAGGCGCAGTGTTTGGTTTGATTCTATTTCATTTCATTTCATTATCATGAACAGAGTAATTACTTCCCCAGTATTACACATGATATAATAACTTCAAGTAATAACAAAACAGTACTAACTGAACTTACTACTGCTAATAATAATAATAATAATAATAATAATAATAATAATAATAATAATAATAATAATAATAATAATAGTAACTAAGCAATATACAATATATTCGAATTTATTAAAACACATATTGAAGAAGAAAACATGAAAACAGATAATTGTTTATACATTTAAAGTAATCGTTGGATAAAAGAAGGAAATATAACTTGCAGTTACCAAATGCGCAGAACAGAATACGGTACGCAGAACCGACGTCCATGAGATGACCATAAGATATCTACGCATGTCACTAGCTGACGAGTGGAATACATCCATCATCCCACTAACTTCATTCAGGGATCGTAGGATCTGCATAAACCAGGAGTTTCCTCTGTGATTCTGTTCTGCACCTGGGGAAGTGTCGGGTGTTACGGGAAGGAACATGCATTGGTAGCAACTGGAGTAAATTAGGACAATCCAGGAAATATCCTATAAATTTTTGTATGAAACGTACAGACACCAGGGAAGTTGTGGGAGACCAGGAGAGAAGGGGATCTAATGAGGTGGATTTTCCTGGTATGAAAACGCGAAATTAGGGAAAAGTGTCTTCAGAGCTGCTGGAAGTGGATTTGAATCCACCATTTTCTCAATTAAAGCAAACAGCTACATGGTCCAAATCGCGCAGCAAACTGTTTAATGAAGCAATAACATTCATAAATGGTCAACGGGATCATTAAAAACAAGATATAAAGGTGAAATAATAATGTTAATTAATTGTTATTGGATGTTAGGGAAATGTTTAGTGATGATCCCATAGTACGTGGGAGCTATTTGGTAACCCATAATAATTATGGCGGTCTGGGTGTGGAAGAAAGTACAGCTGTAATGACATTGAATTTATATTACGATGGTTTATTCATGTTAACTCATCCATATGCCACATCAAGCAAGTTCCCACAGAATAATTTTTTTATTCTTTCTACAGATAGAAATTAAACCCAGGATTTTGAGCAGTTTTAAACTTTGGCAGAGCTAAGTCGACACTGATACGTTTTACAATTGCTTTACGTCGCACCGATACAGATAGGTCTTATGGCGACAATGTGATATGAAAGGGTTAGCGTGGGAATGAAGAGGACGTGGCCTTAATTAACGTACAGCCCCAGCATTTGCCCGGTGTGGAAATGGTAAAACCTCGGTAAACCATCTTCAGGTCTGACCACAGTGGGGTTCGAACACGGACTCGTAATTGCAGCCGTACTCAGAGACATTAAAGCATTCCAGGGCCGAAATGGTGTACCGCCACCGTCATACGAGAATACAGAGTGACCCGAAAATCCGTTAACATTTAATGAGGCAATACTTCACGGAATACTGGAGATAGAGAGGATTTTATTGACATCAAAAATAAATGACCAACACGTGGCGCTTCATACGACCCACAAGCAATAATTAGCATAACAATCGAGGTTTAGCAAAAACGATGTTCATTATAACACATGCTGTACCTATCGGCCGTCGTTCATTAACAATACCTGTAGTCGAGGGACAATGTTGTGAACAAAACTGTAGAGCATATCCGTAGATACGATGCTGTATTTTAGCATCGCTAATGAGGTCGGACGATCGCGGTAGACTTGCGACTTCAGGTCACCCCACAACCAATAATAACTCAGACTGAGGATGGGGGATCGGGGAGGACAAGCATAGCATGCCGCAATTGCAGGTGCCATCTGGCGCTCTCTCTCACGACAGCTCCTTTTATACCGTACACCGGTCTCATACAGCATCACTGAGGTGTTGCTGTCCAGCGCCATGTGTTGGCCTGTTTGTGCACTCGTTGTTGGTGTCAATAAAACCCCATGTCATGTCAAGCATGTGTGACCATTTGTACCTGACGTGTTGATGTCCAGCGCCATCTGTTGGCCTGTTTGTGCACTCGTTGTTGGTATCAATAAAACCCCATGTCATGTAAAGGATGTGTGGCCATTTGTACCTGACGTGTTGATGTCCAGAGCCATCTGTTGGCCTGTTTGTGCACTCGTTGTTGGTGTCAATAAAACCCCATGTCATGTAAAGGATGTGTGGCCATTTGTAACTGCCGTGTTGCTGTCCAGCGCCATCTATTGTCCATTTTGTCGGTGTCCATAAAACCCCATGTCATGCCAATCATGTATGCCAATTATTACTTCTCTACCTCCAATATTGCGTGATTTATTGCCTCGTCAAATGTTAACGGAATTGTGGGTCATATTGTACATATTATGTTTACATTTCTAACAATGTGTTTCTCAAGCAATGTCTGCCAAACCCATTACCGCTCTTGTCCCTCTGACATATCTTGCATGTTGCATCTCTCGTTCATTATTCTTTCAATTCAGTGGAACGTATCTCCGAGGAGGTCATTAAACAAATTCATCCATCGTTTGTGGTAGTCGGCCGGACGCGCTGCATCAACACTTCTCTGTTTCTGAGGGTTCTCGCCTTTCTGTTGCGGTAAGTTAGATTCGTCTCGATATGTTCTTAGATGCCTTTTTACTAGATTTCTGCTTGTTTCCAATGTTTCGTTAATTATTCAATGTAATGCATTTTAGATGCAAACTATTACTTATACTTTCCGAACATGTTATTTATTAATTAATTAATTGATTAATTTATTTATTTATTATGGGCTTGTTTTCTATTGGATGGCTCAGGCTACAGAGCCTGCTATTATGCCCAACCACAATACACTGTTTAATTAATGTTAAATTCTACAGCATACTAAAATTGTGTTACTACAGTAAGTGGAAAAGCTTGTCGTCTAGTTCCTCCGGTTAATATTTACAATCATGAGAATATTTTTTCTTAGATATTTTCTATAGATTATGTTCTTATATGTAAGTAATGTTTACAACACCTTGTTCTGAACAGCTGAGTACCAGGAATGTGTCTAATTTCAACCGGCACGGAATTCCACAGGCAGATAGTAGTGGGGATGAATGACGCCCTGTAACTAGTCGTGTAATAGGTAGGGAAGCTTATCAGGGAGTTAGTTAATGACCTTGTTTGGTGGTTATTTTTGGACGATGGGTACTGAAAGTCATTTCTTAAGTAAACCGGTGTTTCGCACCGTAGAACACTATGAAAAACTCACACAGAGTGCAGATTTCGTCTCTCCTTAAATATAGCCAAGATAACTGATTGAGGTAGGGGGAGATACATCAATGTCTCGGTTTACTGAAGATAAAACGGATACATGTGTTGTATGTGTGCTGTAATTTGGTACCGAGCGTGCTGTTTAAACTGTTGAATATAACGTCTCCGTAGTCGAAAATGGGTATAATTAGATTTTATATAAGTAATTTCCTTGTTTTGAGTGGAAGAATATCTCTTAGCCTCTCAAATGAATGTAGTGTGTAGAAAGTTCGCTGGCAGATTTTTGTTACATATTCAGACCGAGTTAGATTTTCTGTTCCCTGGAACATAATCGGAGGAATGTTTTATTCTCTCCAATTTATTGTGGTAATTTTTTATCGTATTATGATGGCTTGCGATTTTTTTGCGATTAACTTTAGGGGAATTATCCTTGCATTTTATTTGTATCATTCTCACAGTGGATCTTGTAACCTATCGTTTAATACTTATGGTTCTCAGTAATAACTAGAACCCGCTCTTCCGTAAAGTAGCGAAAGTAACGTTACTTCCAGGGGTTATAATAGTCAGAGCACCTAATGTTGATGCAAATCTCATAACAGACCTGTTGTGCGGGCTAGCATATACTTGTTATTTGCTTCAGTAAGTTTGTATTCTTACCTTCAAATCCCTAAATATCGAGACTCGAGAAATGACATTCGGAATACGATTAGTGCTTCTGGATGTTACCAAATATGATATTCAAAAGGTCAGTGGTGCTGCTATAGTGCTTTTAAGCTCATGAAGAAGGTAGTTACAAACAAACTCACTAATCATTATACCTTGTACGTCATATCAAGGGAACCCCATCGGCTGGTGCAGTTTCCTTATAATCACATAACCTGTGGTGATGTTCTCTAAGGATTCAACCAGCCTTCGGTCTCAAGACTTAACAGACAGATTTATTTTCCTTTCAGATTTACTGTTCAATTGTTCTTGGTTAATTCTTGTTCTCTTCCAACCCAGGTGAAATTGGGTTTGCAAGGCACAGTGATAATAAATTTTTCTGATTTTTGTGGTTGTTCTATTACTTTAGGCGATACTCTTATACCTCGTGAGGTCGAAACTCATCGTATTTCAATTAATGTATCAATATATTAACAATGTAATTGTTTAGAGCTTGGTACTCTACGGAAGTGAAACATTGACGATAACTACTGTAGCTAAGAAAGAAAGAAAATATAACTTTTTGAAATGTGGTGTTACAAAAGAAACGTGGGAGGAAGCAAAAGACCAAATCGCTGAATTAAAAGAGCAGTCGGGGAAGATAGGACTTAAGATTCCTTTCAAAAAGACGAAGATCATGACGAATATACTTGACACTCCTTAGAGAATTAAAGTAGGAGCTCAAAAGATAGAGGTGGTGAAGAGTTTCAAGTACCTAGGAGAATAGATTGAATGGAATAACCTTGAAGGGAAAGCAATGGAAGCGAGAAGGAACAAAATGGAACTAGCTTTCCAGAAAACCGAAAACTTACAATAAGAAAGCCCTCCCTTGGAACACCAAAATAAGGCATTATAACACATTAATTAAACCGGAAGCACTCTATAAAGCAGAGAGACTAGTCATGGGGAGGAAAGGGCAAATGGAAATCAAGAAGAGGAAAATATTGAGGAAGATCATAGGTCCCGAATTCCAAAATAACAAACAAGTTCTTTTATAGAAACAAATCCCTCTGCATAAAGTCGGAGAGACTCTCGGATGCCATGAGGAAAAGGGGGATTGATTTCTACGGACACATATTCAGAATGAATCCTGACAGATTCTTTTACGAAAAAGAACCGGCTAAACCCAATTGGTTTACGGAAGTTGAAAAGGATTTGAGAGATCTTAAGATTACCGAACTCGTGTTAAAAAATGGTACAGCCAAACCTGTGGCCAAAGACAAAACTAAGAGGTTCCAAGTTAAGAACAACACCAGAAAACCGATTCAGATATCAGAGGAGGGAAGGAGGAGGAGATCAGTTATTATGAAGCACTATTGGGAGAAGAAAAGAGCACAAGCATCTAAGAAGTGATTGAACTGACGTACCCCAAAGATGGGTGATTCTAAATGAAGATGAAGAAAAGAATGACGATGAGGTGGTTAGATCAAATTAGAAAAGAAGAGATACTGAATCGAATCAGTGGGAGGAGGACGATTTGGCGAAATTTGGTCAGAAGAAGAGACAGAATGATAGGACACATCTTAAGACACCGATAATTGGTTCATTTAGTTTTTGAGGCAAGTGTAAGCGGTAAAACGGCAGGGATAGACCAAGGTATGAATAAGATTAACAGATTAGTGTAGATGTAGATTGTAGTAGTAATGAAGAAATGAAAAGGTTAGCACGGGATAAGGTGGCATGGAGTATTGCATCAATCAGTCTATGGACTGATGACCCAAACATCAACAGACTATGACACAATGATCACCTTAATAATCTTCCTTCAGTACGTTGTTTTAGCAGTTTTTGTCCGGTATGATTGTCCACTGGCTAACCATGTAGAACTATTCGATGAAGATCTTCTGTAATTACCTGCTTTAGTGACCTTAACACTTTCGCGAAGTATCACCGGTGGTACACACAGTTCGATCTCACAGACCGTGATGTAGCATCGGTGGAACGCACTTTCGCACTGATTCTTATCTCTCTGCCTTCTCAACGTTTAGCGGGGAATCCAATTTTTGTGAGACGGCATTGAAGCCCTGCTAAAGAAAACGTATTATGTGTTTCAGGAAATACATGCGATCTCACAGCACTCGGTGAATCCATATAATTGCCATCCGAGACAACAAGTTAATAATCGATTCGACGGTGGGAATAGACACTCACGAACAGCTAACAGCTGAAGTCAATGATGAGAAGTGCGGCATAAACAAAGTCACGATAGCATAACGTATTATTGTGCTTCTGTAAACGGTACCATGCGGCGTGGCTTTGATGTTCCTTGACTTGTGCTGCGTCAATGAGAGCGTCAGTAGACTAGGGTGGAAATATTCTCTGACTCAATCCACACCAGCAAGGGCCGTGCAGTACCCTTTGATAATTTGAGAATGGTGGATGACAAATTCTAGTCCAATCCACGTGGAGTTGCGATATCTTGTCGTCTTGTTTCATACTGTGCTAGTTCGTTTGATGACATTTTCTTGTCAAGTCCACGTGGAGTGAAGCGCTGTGTTGCAATATCTTGACGTCCTGTTTCATATTGTGCTAGTTCGCTTGATGACAGTTTCTTGTCAAGTCCACGTGGAGTGACGCGCTGGGTTGCAATATCTTTTCGTATTGTTTCATATTGTGCTAGTTCGTTTGATGACAGTTTCTTGTCAAGTCCACGTCCACTGCCGTTGGGTTGCAGTATATTTTCGTATTGTTTCATATTTTGCTAGTTCGTTTGATGACAGTTTCTTGTCAAGTCCACGTTGAGTGACGCGTTGGGTTGCAATATCTTGACGTCCTGTTTCATATTGTGCTAGTTCACCTGATGACAGTTTCTTGTCAAGTCCACGTGGAGTGAACCGCTGGGTTGCAATATCTTTTCGTATTGTTTCATATTGTGCTAGTTCGTCTGATGACAGTTTCTTGTCAAGTCCACGTGGAGTGACGCGTTGGGTTGCAATATTTTGTGTTGTTTCATAATGTGCTAGTTTGTTTAAGAACATGGGTAGCGTTAATATTAGCTGCACTGCAGAAAGAAAACTGACAACACCTCTTCCTCCCCTACCCACTCTACTCACTTTTAGTAAACCCTTTAGGTGCCGTTTGTTAACACAATAATACCAGTATATGTCAGTCATTGGTCTCATGGTCGGAGCTGGAGGAAATATTCCTTACCTTTCAGCCCAGTTCTGCTAGCAGTTTGGCCTGGAGAGAGAACTAATCAAAGTGGTCCCGATCACCTAGCTGAAATGTTCCATCGCTATACCACGGAAACACTTATGCGGCTCAGTCCCTCGAACATGAGCTTGACCTACAAAGTAAGTTTGAATTTAGCTCGCTGGGCTGAGTGGCTAGGAGGGTTTAGGCACTGGTCTTCTGACCCCAACTTGGCAGGTTCGATCCTGGCTCAGTCAGGTGGTATTTGAAGGTGCTCAAATACGTCCACCTCGTGTCGGTAGATTTACTGGAACGTAAAAGAAGAAATGCGGGACAAAATTCCAGCACCTGGGCATCTCCGAAAATTGTCAAAAGTAGTTAGTAGGACTTAAAAACAACAATAAGAATAATAACATGATGATGATCGTAAAACAAGAAAGAAAATTACTCAGGAGAATCATAGGACCAAAGTTCAAAAATGGAATTTGGATGAAAAATAAATCATATGAAATGTATCAAGTTATAGAAAAAAATCACAGGTACAATAAATAAACGTCGATTAGAACTGTATGGTCACTTCTGTAGAATGGATAATAACAGGCTCAAAAAATTAGTCTTATCAATAAAAAAACACAATGATTGGCTAAAAGAAATCAGTGAAGAACTAAATGAAATTGGTGTTAATGGAGAAACCATTCAAGGTAGAATATAATTCAGAATCTTAATCCACAAACACAAATTTTCTGTAAAGCCCACCCGACTAAATACGGGATAGACTGAACAACGTAAAAATGAACTGAATTGAGCTGCTTTCATCTAGATAGTCGAAGGTCCAACTATGTACTCCAAATGGAATTCAAAGGCCAGCAACTAAAATATAATCCTTGCCCAAAATATCTGGGCGTCACAACAGACCGGACACTGACGTATAAACAACACCTTTTAAGTACCGCTGCAAAGCTAAAAGCGAGGATTAACATCTTGCACAAGCTCAGTGGAACTGGCTGGGGAGCAAACGCAACAGTTCTGAAAACATCAGCCCTTGCCTTAGTCAACCCAGATGCAGAATACTGCTGCCCTTGTTGTACAAGATCGGACTCAAACTGAATACCAGCAAAACACAGATCCTATACTAACCAGTCCCTGGAGAAGGTCAAAGAGATATCAGTGTCACAGTTGATGGAGTAAGCCTTCAAGTTGTTAACACCTCCCCAACCTTGGCACCACCCTCTCATCAAGCACAAATATTGATTCAGAAATCCAACACAGAATTAACCGTGCAGGAGCATCCTTTGCTAATTTAAGACCTCGATTTTTTTGTAATCATGATGTCAATATCACAACAAAGATCCTTGTGTACAATTCTGTTGTAGTTCCAACCTTACTCTACGTATCTGAATCCTGGACATGCTACAGTCGACACCTTAAGAAGCTGGAACAGTATCATCAACGTTGCTTGAGGAGAATACTGCAAATAACTTGGCAAGACAGGCGCACAAATATCAGCATTCATGAAGAGGCACACACCACCAGTATAGAATTGATGGTTTTAAGACGCCAGCTACGATAGACAGGGTAGGTAGTTCGCATGTCCAATAATCGCACTCCCAAACAAGTGTTTTACTCTGAGCTGTCAGTAGGTAAACGCTGTGTAGGCGGTCAGAGGAAGCGATTTAAAGATGTAATCAAGGATAACTTGAAGAGATGCAACATTGATGTTGATAACTGGGAGAGCGCTTGACCGTTCATCCTAGAGATCACTATTCCATTACGGCACACTGTCTTTTGAAGAAAACCACCGACGTACAGCGAATGACAAGAGGCAACGTAGGAAAGAAGTGCTGAAGAGACATAGAAATAACATGACTGCTCCACCTGGGACTACCTGTCATCACTGTGGCAAATTGTGTAACTGTCGCATTGGACTGTATAGTCACCTCCGAACGCATAGATGAGGAGGAATCCTACCTGGAAGGCAAACCTACTCGATTACGAGTGTTTGCTATCATCACTGCTGCCCTGTATGGATTAACAGTGCACATACTGCAAACGTTGATGTCCAGCTGAATGACACAATGAGGACAATATCAGGCACCATCAAATCAACACCTCTGAAATGGCTGCCAGTGTTATCCAACATCCATCCTCCTCACATACGAAGAGAAGCAGGACTGCTAAAAGAATGGCAGAAATGTCGCAGTGAACCTCAGTTGCCCTTACATCAGGACTGAAAACTTCAGACACGACAGAGGTTAAAATCCAGGAACCCATCATGGAAGCTTGGTGAGAAGCTCATCAACTCACATTTCGAAGCTGATCAAGCCTGGCGTGAAGAATGGAACTCATCAAACCCCGACCACCCGGGGTTTAATCAATAATCCATGCAGAGCTCCGCCTGGTTTCAACTTACCGAGAAAGGAATGGACATCTTTAAACAGAATCAGGACAAATCATGGAAGATGTAAATTATGTCTCTTCAAATGGGGAAAAACTACGAGTCCACTGTGTGACTGCGATAACGTGCCTCAGACCATCCAGCATGTTGCTATGGAGTGTCCAAGAAGAAGGTTCCATGGATCTATCCAAGAAATACATAGTAGTGACCTGACTGCGTACACTGGACATTGTATTTTAACGAACCAAATATTACCTACAGTCTGACATGTAAATATTTTATATAAGTTTTTTGTATGTTTCCTGTGTATCCTTATTTTTGCCATACGAAATAAATAAATAAATAACCCCGTGAGAGGATGAAGAGATACTGGAAGGGAAGAAGAAAACCAGAAAAAGTACTTATAATTTCAAACGTGCTCCTTAGTTGGGTATAACGTATCAAGAATATTAATATGAATTCAGCTTCTCAGTTCAACAACTTTTAATGTTTTATTAGTTAATGTTCCTGTTCTGTTTTCTTTGGTTCATAGTATGTTAATGTAATATTTATTCCTCAGATATTATGCGATATTTCACCAAAAAATTGAATTTTCAATTTTAACCATAAAAATTCCCCCATTTCTACCGCTTCCAAATTCCGTTATCAGTTTTTCTAACGCTATTTTTAAAGCTCTAAATGCCAGATTAGAAGAGTAGTAGTTTGGAGTACATAGAGAGTCCACGCACGTTTCATGCTATCAACCAAAATTAATTTCAAAATTATTTCGGAGTTCAATTTCAATAATGCTGCTGGAATATATTTACCTTGTCATAGGGCTGTGCTGTGCATAAAAGGGAAAAGACATCTGAGGGAGTAATTTACAGTCCAGGGCAATTTTTAAGCAGGTATGTTTTTTAAATTTTAAATTGCTTTTGTTAACCTTAAAACTTTTTCAGCTCATTGCCAGGCATAAAATGCTCCTTGCGACTGAGTTTCACCTTAAATTTTCAGATAATGCTTCAGTATGTATAGGAATTAAAAGAAGTTCTGCATTTTATTATCAATTAAATATTACTTTCATATTTATACTCCTGAAATATAACAAAATTAGACTTTTGCCTATTGAATAAATAATGAAAATTTGAAAAAAACATACATCTCCAATAGTTTCTATCTGACTGCAAAACCCGGGATTGTTCTTAAATATATTATTATTTTGGACAATGCTCCCAAATTATAGCCCCAAAAAATTAATACTTTACCGCAAGGTGCATTTTACATGCAACATATAAAAATAAATATTATTTGTCAAAAACTTCACAACCTGTTAATAAGAACTGCAAATTTTGTGTGGGGATATATTAATATATGCTTGTGTTTTAAATTTTGTTTTGATGAGTAGTAAATTTTAGAAGTTCAAAATTTCAGTTTTAACTCCCCTTAAAGCTTTTAGTATAATCTGCTCATGAAGACATCCCAGTATTTGAGGGAGTCTGGAATTATATTATTGTGTTACTTCTGGTTACTCCTTGCACCATTAATATGGAACGTACAACGAGGAGATGTAATCCTGAAACTATCAATATTGGCAGGAAAACTTGACGATACCGAGCTCGATAGTTGCAGTCGCTTTATGTGCGGTCAGTATCTAGCATTCGGGAGATGGTGGGTTCGAAACCCACTGTCGACAGCCCTGAAGATGGTTTTCCGTGTTTTCACATGTTCACCCCATGCAAATACTGAGGCTATACCTTAATTAAGACCACGGCCGCTTCCTGCCGAATCCTATCCCTTTCCTATCCCATCGTCACCATAAGACTTATGTGTGTCGGTGCGACGTTAAACAAATTGTATAAAAAAAGAAATCCAACTTGATGAGTATACAAAATCTCTCAATCTTACGAATTGTTTCAATGATTACTAATTTAATTACCACTTCTGATAAGGACTGGACTATCATTTGAGATTGTCTTGACGAGAAAAAAGTGGCAGATCGTGTGTGTGTGTGTGTGTGTACCATCAATGGTACATGGCGGGTTTTCCTGTAAGCCCTCGTGTTCCAAAAATAGACTTTCAGCACTTCTATAAGTGCATATTTATCTTCTACCTACTTCAACAGTGCGGAAGACGGAGAAATTCTAACAGAGAAAAGGAAAAGTAAACTCAGTCATAAGCGTGTGAAAGTCTCAATGTTTTACTGTATTTCCGCAAGTGAACCTCAGTTTCCTTGCCTTTGCTGGGATTGGTATTCCAACGTGCGTTGATAGATTTGCTTACTGTCTTTCTTCTCGTAAAAGCATGGTTTCCAGAGCATTGACTTTTCCTAGTAAACTGGGGGTCTGTATACGGATGCTGTACACTCCGAATGCTGTAAGGGGCGATAAGAAGTAGTGGTGCTTGTAAACCTCTTCAGCAGAGGCGACCCTTTGTAACAACAAGGAGGGCAACTTCCTGGAATGACTCACAGCTGATGGAGGAGCGTCATCGTTGATTAACCTCCTGTCTGAGTTCTGACTGAGATCCTATGGTTCGAATCCCAGCTAATACATTTAAATCACTGGTAGAACGTTGGACTCTGGATCCCAACGTCATTTGCCGTGAGTACAAATCCTTCGAAAGGTGGAAAGAAAGTTCATTCGACACTCCGTGTCTAACTATGTTGGTATGTAAGATATATCTGGGGACACATTTGGTATTCAAGGACAAAGACACCTATGTATAGGCCATGAAGTCCCTTGGAGGAGTGGAAGGTAAAGGCTTCCACCATTGTTAACCTCGGCACGTGATGGGGGTAGAGTGGTTAGCTCTACGCCCGGCCGCCTTTGCCCCCAGGAATTAACCTGGTACTCATTTTTGGTGTAGGCTGAGTGAACCTCAGGGCCATATGCACCTCCGGAAGTGGAAAACTCGTTTCTTAAATTTTACGACTTCCTGACGGGGATTCGAACCCACGTCCTTCTGGGCGAACCGAGCACGCCTTTACCGCCTCGGCCAGGCAACCCCTATTTGGTATTCACCCGACAAAATTAATGAAATCTGAATTAAGGATTGCCCAAGAAGAGATCTGATCTACACAACATCTAATAGAGCAAAAAGGAACGTGGGAACTGACTCACAGACAGTCTTAATTGCGTCATTTTAAAATGTCTGCAAACGGTACTGTAGCTGAGTCCATCTTCTTCTTCTTCTTATTATTATTATTATTATTATTATTATTATTATTATTATTATTATTATTTCTTTCTAGGTTAGGGTCTTGTAGGAACCACGTGCTAATTTCAATGCTTCATTCTTTGTTGCCCCTTCTTCCTACAAAAGTCTTCATCTTCTCACTACGTCTCCTTTTACACTCCTCGGACCATTTTCAGCCCGTTTTCTTTCCCTTCTGAACTTGGAATCTTTTCATTTTTAAGACTTTCTTACAAAAAAAAATCTCCCTCTGTTGCTTCCTCTCCTTCTCCTCCTACATTTCATCTTTCCAAAACTTTCCTGAATTCATGAATCCAGGTTGTTGTTGACTCCTTGTTCCAAAGATATTTGAAGATCTGTTTGGTTAACCTGTTGTCTTCCATTCTGTATAAATGTCCAACCGCCTCTTCCGTATTGTTTCTGTTATTTTTTATGTTCCAATATATTTAATCATTCCTTCTTCATTTCCAGAGTTCTGTATTTCTTATTCGTCATTTCAGTAGTTCTGATTTACTGAGTTTGTAATTCACTACTAAACATTCACTCGCATACAGCCATTCCAGTTCGACCGTTGTAGTGTTGTATTTTGAGGTTTCAAAATAAACACATTTTGGTGTAGATATTCGTAGTTATACTGAATGCTCGTTCTACCTTCTACATCACATTTATGACTTATGATTATTTGGAATTTTGAAAAAATGAAAGTTTTAATACTGCTTGGCTATTCGGTGTTTAGGAAACTACGTGTTATTGTGGTGGGGGATAGTGTTGCGTATGGTGTACGACTTGCAGGGATGTTGGTGACAGCACTAACACCTCAGTCCCCAAGCAAAAGGAAATCCAAAGCAGGGCCTTCTTAACTATGCTAACCATTCAGCCAAGGGTCCGGGTAATTTTGAAATGAAAAGTTACGCCCTCCAGTTTCGGATTACACGAAAAACATGTGGTATCGCGACTGCAATCATGATTTCGACAGTCGTGTAAAAATAAAAGCTTGGATAGCTTGGCTTCCTTCTATGTTAGACGAATAAAACATGCATATTGCTAACTGAGGTCATATAATAATAATAATAATAATAATAATAATAATAATAATAATAATAATCCAAATAATATGAATAACATTCATAATCTACAGGTCAGTCAGGGCAAAATAAAACGGTCGAAGAAATTCAAATACCTAGGTGAGTGGTTAGAACCTAATATTTCTGAGAAGGAGGTACTCAACAAGATGGAAATGGCTTATCACCTCACGGTAAAACAAACGGTCAATATCTTTGAAATTTAAGCTTAGATATTAAAGTAAAGGAATTCGATCTGAAGCTCTATAAGCAGCAGAATGCCTCTCAATGAATAAGGTACGGGGTGTATTTTGCCCGAAGGCAGGTCCGAACCTCCGCAGAGGTGTGGCTGAGCCGGAGTTTACGTGCGGTAGGGTGGCCAGTTCCTTTCCGCTATTCCACTCCCTTACCCCCCACCAACAGCGCGTGGCAACCCATCCAAATTTTGACTACGCCCAATGTTGCTTAACTACGGAGATCTCACGGGATCCGGTGTTTCAACACGGCTACGCCCGTTGGCAATGAATAAGAAAGGTCTGACAAAACAACGAGAAGCTAAAGAGAGGAAGACGCTGAGGAAGATCTTGGGGCCCAGTAAAGGAAAATGGAGAATATATGAGAAGGCACAATCATGAACAAGATCTGAATGTAGAGAAAATAACAGGCACGTTTAGGAAATGAAGGATTTCTTTCTATGTTCATTAACACGAATGAGGCCATAAAGACTGACCACTCTAATCTTTGGCTACTTTCTGAATAAGGCAACTAAATGGGTTTGGTTCATCGAGGTGGAAAGGGATTTACAAGAATTGGCGATCTTACGTGATGACATCTTACAACATGACCTTTTAAAGAAGAAACTTGAAAGTCCACAGATTTTTCGAAGAAAGCCTAAAATGAAGACAGGCAAGACGTGGACCGAAGAACGGAAGGAAGTTCAGTGAAGAAGGATGCGGGAGTACAGGGTGAGTGTTAAAGCTCTAGACAGTAAACGGTTGAAGTAGCGTGGTCCATGGCTGGCCGAAATAAATAAATAAATAAATAAATAAATAAATAAATAAATAAATAAATAAATAAATAAATAATCTTCTACCGCTTTACCCGGGGCTATCACCTAGCTGTCAGACAACAAACATCATCAGCAACAAGGAATCGCTTTACTCACATACTGGTGTGGTCGTGGGGGCGAACTACAGCGCACACGTGGATTTGACTCTGTTTTACGACCGGATTACCCTTCCTGACGCCAACACCATGTGAAGGTATGTATTTACTATTGCGTGTTTCTTTGGCAGTTGATTGTGTGAATTTGAAGGGAAATGTGTAGGAAAAAACACGAACACACAGTCTCCGAGTCAGAGGAATTAATTAGATGTGATTATAATCCCCGATCCCGCCGGCAATCGAACCCGGAAACTTCTGAACCGAAGGCCGAAACGCCAACCAGCGAATGGGTCAGAGTAGTAGTAGTAATGATAATAAATCCAAAGCTTAGGCGAGTGGATAGTACCTAACAACTCTGACAAAGTAGCATTCATATTTAAGATCAACAGGATCGCTCTGCTGTACCAGCTAACTAGAAATATCTACAACAAAATATCAGTGTCCATCAACACTAAGCTTAGGTATTATTGTTCAGTAATTCGTCTAGAGGCTCTGCACGCAGTAGAATGTCTTTATTGGACAGGAAGGGTCTTACTGAAAATTTAGAAGCCAAAGAAAGAATAATCCCGAGAAAGATCCTAGGAACAATCAGAGAAAATGGTGAGTACAGGAGATCGTATAACAGTGAACTGTACCTGCATGTGGAAAGGATAACAGACACCATTCGGAAACGGAAGATTAATTTTTATGTCCACATAACACGTATGAGTTCTGAGAAATTGACCAAACTGATTTTTTCTTACTTTGTAAACAAGAAAACCAAGGGACCTTGGTTCACCGAAGTTGAAAAAGATCTTCGAGAATTAGGGATCATACATGAAGAAATCAAGGAAACTGATCCACTCCAGAAGAAACTTCGCGCATACCGGCGATTCCAAGTAAAGCCTAAGTTGAAAACAGGCAATAAGTGGACTGATGAAAGAAAGGAGGATCACGGAAAGCGATTGTGGGAATACACAACAACCTCGTTTATCCGGCCCTCAATAATCCGGATCTCTGGTTTACCTGGATCAAAAATAATAAAAATTTATTTTCACTTATACAGCAATTCTTATACGGGGTCGATACTTTTTGAATGTCTTCCGCCAAGGATAGGAAATGGAAGTAAGTTGGCCGTGGTCTATCAAAGGTACCGTCCCAGCATTCGCCTGGAATTGAGAATGGGAAACCGTGGATTCTTATGAGTTCCTTGACACATTTGCACGCATTCCCGGATGCTCGGACGTAGATGGGAACGCCGTAAACGACTGCTTGATAAATGACTGTAATTCAGGCTACGGCATAATGACAAATGAATAAATTATTGCCTCTTGTTCCTCGGCAGGTAATGACGAGAGTGTTGGTGAATATCGAAAATGAACCGGCGCTGGACAAATTGATGGCAGTGGAGGTGATTATTGTTTTAAGAGGAAGTACAACTAGGCAACCATCCTCTATATAACACTAATCAGAGGGAAAAGTGGAAGGGATCCGTCACTTCGAAAAATGAAGATATCGGTCAAAGAAAGACAACGGCCACGAAGGGCGTGAAAACGAAAGACTCCCTAGCCCTCGCAAACCTAATAGCGTCGGGGTCGGAAAAGAACAAGAGTTGACCAAGAGAGGTCGGATAGGATAGATGAAAGTGAGGAGCCTGGCACAAGTAAGTGAAAGCAATGTCAGGTCTCAGCTGAGGGCCCAGTGGTCGCCAACCCACGCTCCAAAGTTCAAAGCCCCTGAGGCCCCTTTTAGTCGCCTCTTACGACAGGCAGGGGATACCGTAGGTGTTATTCTACCGCCCCCACCCACAGGGGGAACAAATTGATGGCCTCTTTAGAATCCCAGACTGAAACCACACCGGCAGAACTGATATTAGTAAACCGTCTTCGTGATCGTGCTGCGCGCAAACGTTATACAAATGTAAAACAGGAAATGCTCACACATTATTTTAGTGCATGAGTCGTAAATGTAAGAAAAGTGTTCTTATATTTATTGTACAACTGATGTAAGGTATTATTGTACAACTTATGTTAATATATTATATAACATGTACTGTATTTGTCTTTTTGAATTTTTCTGGATTATCCGGATTTTCGATAATCTGTATCAGTTCCGGTCCCACTTAATCCGGATAAACGAGGTTCTTCTGTACTGGGAAAGAATTAAAGCTCAAGGATGCAAACGGTTGAAATAACTTGGTCCACAGGCGACCGAAACGAAACCTCCTGTGTGTGGGGGCGGTAAAATAACAACCACGGTATCCCCTGCCTGTCGTAAGGGACGACTAAAAGGGGCCCCATGGGCTCTGAACTTTGGAGCGTGGGTTGGCGACCACGGGTCCCCTAGCTGAGTCCTAGCATTGCTTCCACTTACTTGTGTCAGGATACTCACTTTCATCTATCCTATCCAGCCTCCCTTGGTCAACTCTTGTTCTTTTCCGACCCCGACGCTATTAGGTTTGCGAGGCCTAGGAAGTCTTTCATTTTCATGCCCTTTGTGGTCCTTGCTTTCCTTTCGCCGATAGCTTCATTTTTCGAAGTGTCGGACCCCTTCCTTTTTTATCTCTGATTAGTGTTATATAGAGGAAGGTTGCCTAGTTGTACTTCCTCTTAAAACAGTAATCACTACCGCCACCGAAACGAAACAGAAGAAGAAATCCAAAGCTGAGTAATATCCGCATGGATGATACCAACATGAATTATTTTGTGTTCACAAGAGAAGGTAGTGTAACTGATCGACAGACCTTCCCGGAAACTGAAGTGTTTATGAAATCAGAGGTGAGTCCCTCTGAAGTTCGTCATGTAGAGCGAAATGGGGCAAAATGATGGATGTCTCTCCTAGCGTTTGACATCCGTGAAGATTAAACATGTTGTACTACTCAGATTTCAGTAGGGTAACAAAATACGAGCGAAGAATTATAGTGGTACGAACGTCGTGGTTCAGGAGGTCGCCGCGTATTTCTAGCTTCTGAGACGGAATAAGGTGCCGTATTACCAATACCTTCCGTAAAAAGTGAGGAGCTGCCTGGCCGAGGCCTTCTCGATTCCCCTGGAAGGACACGAGTTCAGTTCCCCGTCGATAAGTCGAAAAATTTTAAACACAAAATTTCTAAATCCAGAGGTGCACTTGGTCCTGTGATTCACTTAGACTACACCAAAAAATAAGTGCAAGCTTAATTTCTGGGGGCAAATTTGGCCGAGTATAGAGCTAAGCACTGTATCCCGTAAAGTGGCGAGGTTACGGATGGTTAAAGCGTTTACCTTTTACCCACCCGAGGGTTTTAATGCCCTGTATGCAGATTACTTTGCTTTGCTTTCCATAAAACGTCAGTCGAGGTGAAAATTTTCGACTATGCCGGGATTACACTGTGGTTACTGAATAAACTGCGGGGGGGGGGGGGACAGTCTAATCTGGTTAGTAAAGGTGTGCTTAGTTCATGGGGGTTCAATTCCGCGTAAAAAATGTCTAAACGTTTAGAACTACAATATACACTTTCGGATCTCTGTATTTTCTTTTTTTTTTAATTTATTTATACGCACCGACACAGATAGGTCTTATGGCGACGATGGGATAGAAAAGGGCTAGGAGTGGAAAGGAAGCGGCCGTCGCCTTATTTAAGGTACAGACACAGCATTGGCCGGGTGCGAAAAGGAGAAACGACGGAAAACTATCCTCAGGGATGCCTATAGTCAGGTTCGAACCCACTATCTCCCGAATACAAGATGACAGCTTCATGTCCCAAAACCCGCAGCCGGGGCCGATGACCTTCGATGTTAGGCCCCTTAAAACAACAAGCATCATCATCATCATCATCAAACCCGCAGCCACTTGATCGGTGAGTGAATACATCTGGGTTTCACTCAAACCTAAACCAAAACCCAGACTCCAAGGCGCGACAGCCCCGAAACGCCGTGGCCTTCCGAGCGACCCCTGATCAGCCCGAAGGCCTGCAAATTACGAGGTGTCATGTGGATGGCACGGCGAATCCTCTCGGCCGTTATTCTTGGGTTTCTAGACCGGGACCGCTAACTCACCGTCAGAGAGCTACTTAATTGTAATCACACAGGCTGAATGGACTTCGAACCAGATCTCAGGTATAGGGAATCGAACCTAGGGCCTCCGAGTAAGAGGCAATAACGCTGCCCCTACACCGCGGGGTCGGCTTCTGAGCTTCACTCAGTGTAGATACAGGAATGACTTACAGAGAATACAGAGCCAACCACTCTTCTGAACCCTTTTCCACAATTAGGAGGGTTGCTAGTGCGATCTGTGGCGCACATGTGGATTGGGCCATTTTTACGTCTAGCTGCCCTTCCTGACGCCAGGCTATTGCATGTTTCTACGATGGTTCGTAACGTGATGTGGTGTGTGGAATAAAGAGACGTGTGTTAAGACAAACACAAACAACCAGTCCCTGAGCCAGATGAATTAATCCTACGCGACTATAAGAAAAAACAACCCGGCCGGGAATCGAAGCGCATCCGGCCGCAAAGCAGAGCCAAATCCACACGTGTGACACATTCAAACCCACGACCCCATAGGTGTGGGAAAAGCGATAGAAGAAGAAGAAGGAGGAGGAGGAGAAGAAGAGGAAGAGGTAGAAGAAGACCATTTCACTTTCAATTCTTTGGGGATCTTCTCCGTTTTAACGTTGAAAAGTTTTCTTACAAGACAAAGTAAGGGTTCCCATATTACGAAAACCGTTAAATTAAGGAATTTCCTCAATTGTGCCAACATTTAAAGGGCTAGAAAGTCCAGAAAGGTTTCAAATTGTGAGTTTTGGATCAAACTTTTAAAAAATCGGAAAATTACTTCCAGCCTAAATGCACTTCCGGAAAAGCAGCCTTAAATTGCGTGTTTCTTTTCTCGTTTTTTTTTTTGACTCAGTTCCTAGCCAATTTAACTTATTTACATAATTCTTTCTGTAATGTGTTATGTAGTTATAAGGGCTTATGTGAATCACTGCAATGACTCACATTAGCGCTCGTAGTGCTGCTTAAGTCAAACAATGCAATGACACACATTAGCAATCGTAGTGGTGCTTAAGTCAAACAATGCATTGACTCAGATTAGCGCTCGTAGTGATGCTTAAGTGAAACAATGCACTGACTCACATTAGCACTCGTGGTGTTAGAAAAAGGGAAACTGCTAATCTAATCGACTGGATAACGATGATTAAGACAAGGATTGTAATTGTTAGCATTCTTATACTTTATTATATTTTATTTACCTTAGATTCGTAGTTCATAACCCTAGGATGTTTTCAACATTGAGCTACTGTCGAATTTTTAAATATCTTCGAAGATTGCATGTTTTTAACTATTTTTGACTCAGACTATTTTTGGGTCTTGTCCATTAGAGTCATACCGCGTGATCAACGTGCTCGGTCATATTCAAATCCAATGCTCCAATAAATTTCAGGACCACCCGTATACTGTAAATGGATGTCAGTATTTTTCTTGCTCTTTTCCGAATGAAAGAAGGAAATGACACGTTGTAGTTTAAATGTATTTATTCAGTTATCAAGGGGGAAGAAGATGATGTCCTTTCTCTCGTAATTCAGCTCTCGTCCTGAGTGCGGCATTAGTGATGCTGCACAGAGCCAAGCGGCATTGTGTGTGCCTCAGAGACAAAGTACGGCCCTAAGTTATTCTCCACGAACGACCCTTTGTCGCGACGGCCTTCCTGGCCCGACTACTCTCACATCCGGCGGCCCCACAGTTTCGAGCAGGTGAATAGGGCTCCTCCGCAAACAAACGCATTTACCTCCGTGCTTGACAGCCAAGAAAGGATTTCCCGACAAACCTCAGTAAACTGTAGAAAGTTCATTGTAATAAACGAGTCTATTTGATGATAAGTTTGATGGCGTATTCAAGCCAAAAATATCATCAATATTTCACGAATACATTTACAGTTTAAAATTTAAATTCAAATTACCGGTAACTAACATCTACAGTACAATAAGAGGGGAATTACCAACAATACAAAAAAATCCATCTCGCTAAAACCCTAGTATTCTCTGTTTTCTCGTATGGATGTGACACCTGGACCGTAAAGGCTTTGGACAGAAAACGCATCAGTAACGTTGAAATGTGGTGCTGGCATACGAGGAGAAACCCCCAAGTGTAACAACCCGATTTCACAGAAACTTCGTTTAATAAGCGAACACATGTTTCGGCTTATCCGTAAACACTCGACCGTTTCCGATAACATGACGGTCGAAGTTTCCGATTTGCTTTACGTGTCTATTAGAGCGTAGCAAATTCAACCGACGCTGTGGCGCATGGGCTTTCATCGTGACCTCATACGTCTGTGCCCCGTGTGCAATTCCCGAAGATTTTTTTATTTAATTAATAATAATATTATTTGCTTTACGTCCCACTAACTACTTTTACGGTCTTCGGAGACGCCGAGGTGCCGGAATTTAGTCCCGCAGGAGTTCTTTTACGTGCCAGTAAATCTACCGACACGAGGCTGTCGTATTTGAGCACCTTCAAATACCACCGGACTGAGCCAGGATCGAACCTGCCAAGTTGGGGTTAGAAGGCCAGCGCCTTAACCGTCTGAGCCACTCAGTCCGGCTTTTTTATTTAATTACTTTTGTCCATTGACGATTATTACACGAATGGTTTCGTTCAATGCATTTTGAAATATCGTTGTTCTTTTTCGTCCATTAATATTCCGTCTGGTAAATGAATGTTTCTACACTCATTGCTCAGAAAAGGGACATCACGACCTGGCGCAATGCCATAAAAATCCACGCATTGATTAATAATCAATTACAAGCACCAGGTTCTGGAAAAGTGATCCGCTATGCGTGGTTTGTCACAAACTCATTGCAACACATGAAATCTTCAGTTATGTTAAAAACGTTGCTTTCCCGAGTGATATTCCCACCCAGAAATATAACTGTAGCAAACCTGTCTTCACGCGATGCTCGTGGTGTGAGAACTTTCAATGTTTGGAATGATTTTACGATGGGTATCATCCAAGTGGAACTTAGAAGACAGTGTAATCAGTGAAAAATACCCTATATATATATATATGAAATAAATACTACTTTCTTTATATCTCTTTCTTTCTTTCCTTCTTTCTTTCTTAATCCGTTTACCCTACAGAGTTGGTTTTCCCCTCGGACTCAGAGAGGGATCCCACCTCTACTGCATCAAGGGCATTATCTGGAGCGTGAGACATTCATTCGGGGAATACAACTGGGGTGAAGGACTTGTACCTCAGCCAGGTGGCCTGATCTGTTATGCTGAGCAGTGGCCTTGTGCGAGGATGGCAAGATTGGAAGGGATAGACAAGGAAGAGGGAAGGAAGCGGCCGTGGCCTTAAGTTAGGTACCATCCAGGCATTTTGCCTGGAGGAGAAGTGGGAAACCACGGAAAACTACTTCGAGGACGGCTGAGGAAGGAATCGAACCACTTTGTACTCATCTGAGCTCCCGAAACTGAATGGACCCCGTTCCAGCCCTCGGACCATTTTTCAAATTTTCGTAGCAGAGCCGGGTCTCCCGGGAGTGGCAGCTAATTACACTAACCACTGCACCACAGAGGCAGACAGCGAAATTTCCTGTGTTTCAAATGTTTCTGCGATCACCATCGTCCAAGGGAATGCACCATATCTTCCTAAAGAGTTAATATAAGAATGAACATTCAAAACATTGTAATCTCTAAAAAAAATACCATATATACAGTATATATATTATATAATAATTACTTAACACTTACTGATAATCCCAGTTGTAATTTTACAATCAATATAACGCGCTCGTATCCGCTAACTTGATTAGAAACATTTGTGCAGTAATCGTCTATGGACATAGTAAATACATTTTTTTTAAATCATCGGGAATTGAACTCGGAGCGCAAATGAAGGAAGCCGCGGTGTCAGTTGAAGTTATAACGCTCTAAACGGCACGTGAAGCACGTCAGAAATTTCGACCGTCAGTATCTCGAAAATGGTCGAGTGTCTACGGATAAGCCGAAGCCGGAAAAGCCGATAAGCTGATTTCGGTCCCTCATTCAGTGAGCGAAGTTTCTGGGAAATCGGGTTGTTACACTTGGGGGGTTCCCCTCGTTAGAATGCTACGTGTGCCCTGGACCACAAGAAGAACCAATGTGTCCTTTCTTCAGGAGTTGAAGACATTTAAAACGCCTTTCTTCTCGGATCAATGAAAGAATACTGCAGTTCTTTGGACACACTGCGAGACGACCTAGAGAAAATCTAGAGGATTTAATCATGGAAGGGAAGGTTGAGGGTCAAGGGAAGGACTACAATCAGATTGATAGGACAAGTCAAGACTATCACCGGTTTATCTTTCCCATGTGGTCTGAGAAAAATTGAAGAACATTCGGGATGGCGAAGCTACAGCAGAGTCAGTGTGGTCACGACGCTCAGAAATGAGTAAAATGATTTGAGATGATGATAGTTTAAAAGTTGAAGATCGACTCTAAAGTCAATAAATATCAAAAGAAGCAAAAGCAATCTCGCACAGGCTATGAAGGCCGTTCGAGAAGTGCAAAGGATCCCACTACCCTTAACCTCGGCGTTGAGTGGGAAAGAGTAATTGGCCCTATAGCCCGCCGCCTTCGTTGACGGGAATTAATCTAGTACTCATTTTTCGTGTAGGCTGAGTAAACCTCAGGATCATGAGCAGTAGTGGTGATAAGGACCCCGCAGTCCCCGCGGGGCGGAGGCGGGGGGCATGGCTTGCCGGGGACCATGACTGTTTATTAATTCAGTAGCTGAAAAGTGATTTTACATATTGATAAAGCACCATCACATAACACAGTATTATTTCTATTACAGAGGGTTATTCCAAACTTAGGTCGTCGCAGTGCAGAACTTCTTTCGTCAGTAGGAGTACGGTAGTTATTTCTGAAAGAATGTGGCTTTCCCAACCTGTTCTAATAATAAGCATCCTTCGCTGCCACTCACAACAATCAACAAGGCGTTTGAAGTAATTAGCCAGTTCTCAGAATCATGAGCGAAGATGCGATAACAAAAACATCCTCCTTATATAAACTCTAAATATTGAAGTCTCGAGCCAGTTTATAACTCTCGGCAGTCAGTGTACCTAAGTAGGCCTACGATTGTCAATTGAGTTGTAAATAGTAGTAAATTATTTGGTCCTAGGAACGAGATTATTTGTTAATATTGTGACGGTCAGCGTGTTATGGTTACTCATTGGAATATGCATTTTCGTGTGTGTGTGTGTGTGTGTGTGTGTGTGTGTGTGTGTGTGTGTGTGTGTGTGTGTGTGTGTTCGTACCATGTAAGTGTATTATTTTAATTCCTTCGGATTAGAAAACAAAATTATGCAAATTCTTCATATTATTATCATCATCATTATTTTTATAGGACCGAGCTCGATAGCTGCAGTCGCTTAAGTGCGGCCAGTATCCAGTATTCGGGAGATAGTAGCTTCGAACCCCACTGTCGGCAGCCCTGAATATGGTTTTTCGTGGTTTCCCATTTTCACACCAGGCAAATGCTGGGGCTGTACCTTAATTAAGGCCACGGCCGCTTCCTTCCCACTCCTAGCCCTTTTCTGTCCAATCGTCGCCATAAGACCTGTCTGTGTCGGTGCGACGTAAAGCAACTAGCAAATATATATATTGTTATAGTCGTTGTTGTTCATTGTGAAAATATGCAACCTTCCTTATTAGGAAACGAGGGGCCCATTTTCAATTACTGCGGTGGGGAGCGAGCTTCTTAACGCCGCTACTGACCATGAGACCCTCCAGAAGAGTAAATCCCATTTCTACATTATCATCTTCCTGACAGGAAAACTCACTGAAGATGTGTCTGTTGTAAGAGACCCCAGGTGTTCTGGTTCAGTCTCAAAATATCCCTTTTCTCGAAAAATCAAAATGTCCGGAAGAAATATGAATCCGAAATCTATACGCTGTGAGTCTCAAAATATCTGAGAAGTGTAGGTAGATGCATAGGTGACAGGGGCTTTAAAAAGAAACACTTTTTAAGTTTACTGGACGGGTGTTGGTACTTAGCTACGTTCAGGGTGATTTCTTATTATTATTCATTTTATTTGAAAGAGTTTTTCGACTACTTCGGCGACTAGTGATTGAACAGTCTACAAATTCCACTTGAGCTGTGGAATTGTAGTGGAAAACAGCGCCGAACAAACAATAATATCTGACAAAAATACCTCATCTTCGGTTCAAGAAGTTTGTATCTTGTTTGAAAAATGAAGGTGGAATACGTGATTTTCAAACAGCCTGTATGGATATGAATCTCGAAGGTGGTATTTTTAAACAGTAACATTCTTTCTTTCTTTCTTTCTTTCTTTCTTAATTCGATTATCGTCCAGGGTTGGTTTTCCCTCGGACTCAGTGAGGGATCCCGCCTCTATCACCTCAAGAACAGTGTCCTGGACCGTATGACATTGGATCGGGGGATACAACTGGGGAGGAGGATCAGTTCCCCACCCAGGCGGCCTCACTTGCTAAGATGTAAAAGGGACCTTGTGGGGGGACGGGAACATCGGAAGGATAGACAAGGAAGAGGGAAGGATGCGTCCGTAGCCTTAAGTGAGGTACCATCCCGGCATTTACTTGGAGGACAAGTGGGAAATCATGGAAAACCACTTCGAGGGTAGATGAGTTTCGAATCGAACCCCCTTTACTCAGTTGACCTCCTGAGGCTGAGTGGACCCCGTTCCAGCCCTCGTACCACTTTTCAAATTTCGTGGCAGAGCTGGGAATCGAACGTGAGCATCCGGGGGTGGCAGCTAATCACACTAACCACTACACAAAAGAGGCAGACTTGAAACAAAACCACCACTGGAAATTTGGATATTTTGAGACTCGGATCTTTTGAGACGGTATGGGCACTCTTAGCTTTGGAGCGTGGTTTGGCAACCAGGGAACCCTACCCAAGCCTCACATCGTTTCACTTTATCCTGTCTCCTCGCCTTATTATTTTATATCCAAGCTTCCTTGGTCAACTCTTGTTCTCTTCCGATCCCTATAATGTTCGGTTTGCGAGGACTAGATAGTCTGTCATTTGCACACACTCTTTGCCCTTCCCTTTCTTTTGTCTGTAACCATTCTTTGAAATTTCAAATCTCTTCTATTTTCCCTATGATTAGTGTTAAGAGAGGGTAGTCACCGAGTTATACTTCCCCTTTAAATAATACACACCACCCGACGGCGAACTGAACCCACATCCTTCCGCGTGAACTAAGCATACATTCACCGCCTTGCCTAGGAATCCCCTAATTTCGGTAATGCGACCAAAATAGAATAGATGCTTAACAATATATAAAGACATACAGTATTGTGGAATGAAACAATCTGTGGTGCTCGCCTTCAGATGTAATGCCTTCCTTTTGCAACATCTTTGAATAAATAGTTGTTGGAAAGAGGGAAAGAAGACGACCATCTCCAATCGACGAGCTCAATATCTCTCTCTCCCGCCAAGTACTTAACAACAATATTCTCCATACCAAATGTTTATACATAGTCCTTAAAGTACTAATACGAAGATAATTTCTAAATAAGTGTACCCTATGTACAATTGTGTTCTGAATTTAAGGCATACATTTTTAAAGATATGATGCGTTTAAAGGGGAAAAATATTTATCTCAATTACATCTTGATGTGAGTAAAATTACAAACAAACAGTTTATCAAACTGTGCACAGCAAACGATATCTGAGTAGCATTTCCATTACTCCATTTCCGTACCTGCTAGCACAGTCCCTGCAGCATTAAATATATCGTGTTTGAAAACAACAAACGCAGTTTACTAATACCTCGTTTAACAATCTCCACAACTTTCGTTTTTGCTAATTAACGTTCAAATTTCGTTTGATGTCGGTCTCCTTTCCTGCTTTCCTTTTGTGTGTGTGTGTGCTTATAAGCCCTCATAATGTAACATTTTACAAACGTCAGCACCCCTGTCGTCTAATTGAAAACATGTAAATTTATGTTGGATTTTTTAATCACTCTTGTACGCCACTTCTTTTCCTCCTGAAGAGTTTTAAATAATGCGTCGTATGTTAGAGAGCACCAATTGATCTGGTATGCCCTCTGTGACCCCAGTGTTTAGGAGCCTGTCTTTAGCAGGGTAAACAGTTATTTAAGAACAGCAGTAGTCGTCTTGCGATACTCAGACGTTCTCTCCAATAGTTTCCCGGTGAACGTTGGAGTGCACCAAGGCTCCGGAATGGGACCACTTCTATTTCCTCTGTTCATGAATATAATCACACATGAATTATGGTCTACCTTAATACTTTAATCATTTCGTTCATGCTGCCACCATAACCGACAGGCTATAGTGGCAGGTCAAATACACAATGAGCTACTTCTCTAGATTAGTAGTATAGTGTGAGCCTCAAAACCGGTGCCGGACTGAGTAGCCCGGGCTGTAGAGCGCTAGCCTTTTGAGCACAAATTGGTAGGTTCGATTCCGGCTCAGTCCGGCGGTAATTGCATTTTTTTTTCTCTTTGCTTTACGTTGTACCGATAGAGGTGGGTTTTATGGTGACGATGGGATAGGAAAGGGCTAGGAGCAACAGCATTTGCATGAAAGCACGAAAGCCGACAGTGGGGATCGAATCCACCATCTTACCTGCGGACCCCTAACCGCACAGCCAACTCACTTGGTAATGTGATATTTGAAAGTGCTCAAATACGTCAGCCTAGTGTCAGTAGATTTACCGGAACTTAACATAACTCCCTTCCGTGGGACATAATTCCGGCACCACGGCGTCTCCGGAAACTGTAAAAGTAGTTAGTGGGACGCAAAATAAATAACAATATTATCATGAAACCCAGGAGGGAGAGTCGGATTTTTTAATGGCAGAAAAAAGCCATTAGACACACAGTGTAGTATGATGGCGGCATTTAAAGTATCTCTAGTCAAACGTTTGTTGTTTACATGACAAAATCAATTAAGACTCAGTCATTGATAACCCAAAAGAGATCAATTTTCTCTACCATCTCGTAGAGGGAAAAAGGAATGTTGAAATTGATTACAAGCAACCTCGACAGTGTCAAAACTGGCCTCATAGCCGTAACACGCGGGGTCATTACGCTCGATGTCATGTTGATCACATGACACTCCAGTATCTGCGAAACATAAGGCCATAAGGTTTGCAAATGGGAAACCACAAAGAGCTATCATCAGGAATGTTGACGGTGGGGTTCATAGTTACCATCTCCCGAATAAAAGTTCTGGAAGTTTCAGTTCATATGAAAGGTGTGATAAAACGTTTCTAGCAATCTAGCGGAACTTTTCGCTTTCATGCAACTATATTCAGTGTGGAAGAAATAAGTTCATTTTGAGGAAAACTACAATATAGATTTTTAACAAAAATGATAAACCAGTCCTTCGTTTTATGCACATAAAACGAATAAACTTACATTGACTCTCACTAACTAGTTACAGACGAATATTTCTCATTCACATCAGATGCCCGCGTTAGACATAGCCATCAGGTCCCTGTTGCAGTTGAAATTTTAAGAAGAACGTCGAATTGAGGAAACCAATTGTATCAGTGGAGATGGTTTTCTGTTAGAATCTCCAACGTGCCCGAGTGATACGTCAAAAAATTGGAAAAGAACTGTAGAGGGAGAATCCGTTGAAATGAAAAAATAACACGGAAGCAGGTTACAGAATTGGCAAATCGAAGAACAAATTGGAGGCATTTGACTGATGCCCTAGGTGCCAGTGGGAACATGATTAAATGAATGGTAAAATATAAAAAACAAAATTAGTTTATCTGTGCGGAACACAGCGTCTTCGTTTTTCCTCTACTGTAGTTCTGGTTTCTTTTTTGTGTGCATAATATTGACGTAATTTCTCCAACGTGCAGCAGTGAAGTTCCGAATCGATGGTCTCATTGTATGGAAGTGTCAGTGTTGTCCTAATTGTAGCTCCTCGTGGTGGAATGTGATGAGTGGAGTAGGTAATGATGGGTCGATAATTAGCTTCATGAATAACGCAATGATTTGTCTAGAACAGGCTCGTTCATTTATTTTAATTTGTGATAGGTCTTATGGCTAGCTGTGGAAAGGAAGCGACCGTGGTCTTGATTAAGGTACTGCCCCATCATTTGCCCGGTGTGAAAATGAGAAAACCGCGGAAAAGCATCTTCAGGGCTGTCGACAGTGGAGTTCTAACCCACTGTCTCCAGAGCTACGTGATCCAAACCATACAGCCACTTGCTCGGTATTCTTCTTTCTTCGTTATACCCGACTAAGCAGTGCGATTGTACTCATTTAGCTGATGTCGTTACTTTTTTCTTCTCCCAAAATCTCTTCATCTTCTCGCTGTGGCCTTTCTTCCGATCTTCTGACCAGGTTTGGTTGGTGGTAGTACTTGGATGATGTCTAAAGCGCTGATTGTCGACTCATTTTCTGAACTTAGATCTGTCTAACACAATGCCATCTGTGATGCATCTTTCCTGAAGAACTTTTCCAACTTTGATCAGCCAGCTGTGTTTTACTTTTATTGATAGGGCAGGGTTCCGAATTTTTTTTGGCCAATCTCTCATTACTCATTCTGAGAATATGTCCATAAAATCTAAAACGTCTTTTCCTAAATGTGTCTGAGATTTTCTCTGAGTGTTGGTACAGGTCATGAAATTTCCTTATCATCCAAATTCCTCCTGTGCAGACTGGTCCAAAAATTTTCATTAAGATTATTATTTCTTGCATTCCTACATCTTTAATCAATGATCTGCCCGTAGTGATCAGTGTTTCGGAGGCTTGATTACAGTGTTATAATATCTTAATTATGCATTTAGGGACATAGTCTTTTATTATATCTGCTCCAAGTGAGCCTGTATGCTCTTTATGGTACAGAGATTCTTTCTTTGTTTTCTTCACGATTGAGTCCTGAAGGTTGGATCACATCTCCCAGGTATTTGAATTTAGACACTTGGCAATTTTTTGCCATATTGGGTTTTCATTGGTTGTCCATCTGGGTACCGAAGAGATCCTTCCATGTAGTGAGTTTTCTGATATGAGATCTGGAGTCCTGTTCTGGATGCAATTTCATGGAGTTTTTCAATGGATGCAGTCGCTTCCTGCCTGTTATTGCATAACCCTGCTAAGTCATCAGCGAAGGCCAGACACTGTAAATTAATTTTGTTTTCACGTAATCTGCCCAGGGTTATTCCTTTAACTTCTTTTTTCCAAGTCCTAATCACCACTTGCTAGGTATTATTATTATTATTATTATTATTATTATTATTATTATTATTATTATTATTATTTGCTATTTGCTTTACGTCGCACCGACACAGATAGATCTTATGGAGACGATGAGATAGGAAAGGCTTAGGAGTGGGAAGGAAGCGGCCGTGGCCTTAATTGAGGTACAGCCCCAGCACAGAAAACTATATCCAAGGCTGCCGACAGTACGGTTCGAACCCACTATTTCCCGGATGCAAGCTCACAGCTACGCGACATTATTATTATTATTATTATTATTATTATTATTATTATTATTATTATTATTATTATTATTATATGTAATGCGCTTTGCCCTCTGAGGAGCACGTAGAATCCTCCTTTTTTTTGCTACGGGCTTTACGTCGCACCGACACAGATAGGTCTTATGGCGACGATGGGATAGGAAAGGCTTAGGAGGTGGAAGGAAGCGGTCCTGGCCTTAATTAAGGTACAGCCCCAGCATTTGCCTGGTGTGAAAATGGGAAACCACGGAAAGCCATCTTCAGTGCTGCCGACAGTGGGATTCGAACCCACTATCTTCCAGATGCAAGCTCACAGCCGCGCGCCTCTACGCGCATGGCCAACTCGCCCGGTAGAACCATTCTTTAGTACTAGTCTTCTTGTTCTTCTTATCTTGCCAAAACTTCCCCATCCTTTCACTATGGGCTTGTGTTCTCTCTTGTGTCCAAGCATTTTTGAGTTTCAAGTTCCTGGCTGTTGGGTTCTTGGATATAAACTTATATGAATTTATTTTATGTTTAAATGTAGTCCGTGTCGTTGCAGTGGATCAATATTTATTTTTGCAAGGTCGCTTTGAGTGTCTGACCAGCGTAATTTGATTTGTGGGGTTCTGTTAATGATGAAGAAGATTTTTTTGATCAGTCGAGAGTCGTTCATTCGTGTTATATGTCCGTAAAATTTCATACTCCTCTTCCGTGCAACTGAGAAGAATCGCTCCGGCATAGAATACAGTTCATCTGAGCTCGTATGCATCCACGTACCATCTTGAATCTTGGGCCCAAATATCTTCTTGAGTATCTGCCGTTCTATTTTCACTATTGGTTAAGGATGGCGTCTCAGTTGCGCAGAGTTCTTCTGCGAGGACAACTTTGTGGCAGTGACGGAGTTCGGATTTGGTGGTAAGCGATTTCTTATTGCACTGTACATATTTCAAGTGATTGTGTGGGCTTTAGGTCATTTTTCTTCACGTGTTATATTAGCTATTTTTTTCACTTCCAGTGTTCCCGATAATTTCACCTAAGTACTTGAAGTGCTTAACTTGTGTGATTATTATGATTATTATTATACATACATACATACATTATCATTATAGACTGTTATACCTTTCAGCGTTCAGTCTGCAAGCCTCTGTGAATGTACTAAACGTCGTCACAATCCTCGATTTGCAACTAGTGTTGTGGCCTCATTTAGTTCTATACCTCTTATCTTTAAATCGTTAGAAAATGAGTCTAACCATAGCAGTCTTGGTCTACCTCTACTTCTCTTACCCTCCGCAACAGAGTCCATTATTCTCCTAAGTAACCTATCCTCCTCCATTCGCCTCACATGATCCCACCACCGAAGCCAGTTTATGCGTGCAGCTTCATCCATCGAGTTCATTCCTAAACTAACCTTTATCTCATCATTCCGAGCACCCTCCTGCCATTGTTCCCATCTGTTTGTACCAGCAAACATTCTTGCTACTTTCATGTCTGTTACTTCTATCTTATGAATAAGATATGCCAAGTCCACCCAGCTTTCGCTCCCGTAAAGCAAACTTGGTCTGAAAACAGGCCGATGTAAAGATAGTTACGTCTGGGAGCTGACTTCCTTCTTAAAGAATATTGTTGATCGCAACTGCGAGCTCACTGCATTAGCTTTACGACACCTTAATTCAATCTCGCTTACTATATTACCATGATGGGAGAACACACAGCCTAAATACTTGAAATTATCGACCTGTTCTAGCTTTGTATCACCAATCTGACATTCAATTCTGTTTAATTTCTTACCTACTGACATCAAATTAGTCTTCGAGAGGCTAATTTTCATACTATACTCATTACACCTATTTTCAAGTTACAAGATATTAGACTGCTGGCTTTCGGCACAATCTGCCATTACGACCAAGTCGTCAGCATAGGCCAGACTGCTTACTACATTTCCACCTAAATGAATCCCTCCCTGCCATTTTATACCTTTCAGCAGATGATCCATATAAACTACGAACAGCAAAGGTGAAAGATTACATCCTTGTCTAACCCCTGTAAGTACCCTAAAGTAAAGTATTATTATTATGATTATTATTATTATTATTATTATTATTATTATTATTATTATTACCTTTGATAACTCAAATATTATTATAAGAGGGCTCCTGACCGTTGTTTTTTATTATTTTACCAAAGGAGTGGTAGGCTACTGGCGGCATCATGCAAGGAAACGGAACGAATCTGCAGAAGCTCTTTTCTGTCGGGTCCATATGTGACTTCCGCCCTTTAGGCAGGGCAGCCAGCACACGTGTTAATGCAGCTGCCCTGACTCCTGTTTCAAGGAATGCTATAATTTGGGGTGAAGTCAAGTCGTTTCACATATGAGGCGCAGGTGGAGTTCAACACGAGCTGAGGGTGCGTTCATTACTTTTCTCCCAAGACACTAGAAACATATGAGTCTTCACCTGTTTGTCTCTCAACACTACACACACTTCTGGATACAAAGAGTGATCGTCAGAACAAAGCAAGATATTATCTCAAACTCACCTTGGGTACCATCACAATATAATCTACGAGCGAAAGAGGGAACTTTATTCATTGAGGGTATTAAAAATAAAATCCTACTACCATCTACACCACAGACGCCAGAGTCAGAATTTTTAAAGAGTTCTACACATCGGATGCCACGATAGATAGGTGTTGGGTGGGTCCCAACCAGAAATTACGAAGCGGCATCACACGTCTAGCTGCCCATGAATTTCGCCATAAGTTTTGTGAAAATCCCTATTTCCACCAACCGAATGAAAACTGTGTATGCAAACTATGCCAGATAAAATGTGAAAGATAACATCTTGACAAAAACAAATATCGAACGAAGTAACTGAATAAATTTAGTAAAGAACAGTAGTGTAGCTCCTTTGTGCTCGTCTCCAAAAAGTGGAGATTGCGGGCTGAAATTAAAAGACAGATTTTGCTTGGTCGAATAGCTATGATGACTATGTCCCCTATCTGGAAGAGCTGAGAATTCATTTTTTTTTTTACAAGTTGCTTTACTCCGCACCGACACAGATAGGTCTTATGGCGACGATGGGACAGGAAGGGGCTAGGAGTGGGAAGGAAGCGGCCGTGGCCTTAAATAAGGTACAGCCCCAGCATTTGCCTGGTATGAAGGTGGGAAATCACGGAAAACCATATTCAGGGCTGCCGACAATTGGGTTCGAACCCACTATCTCCCGAATACCGGATACTGGCCGCACTTAAGCGACTGCAGCTATCGAGCTCGGTAGATTTCAATTTGGCTATCAAGTAGGGATTAGTCAATGTGATTATATTCCATTGTTAATGTAGGATGTGAGAGCTAGACGCTAAATAATAATAATAATAATAATAATAATAATAATAATAATAATAATAATAATAATAATTGTTACGGAGATTTCCGTGGTAGGTAGAGGTGAAAGAAGGTGCGGGTGTGAATAGGTCTCCAACTACGGAATTAAAGTTAATGTAAAATTTAACAAGGTTATATTTTCTTTCCAAAATTCAGAAATAACAAGAATGGCAGGTACGGAGTAGCAAGGCAACAAAGTACAATTACAGTATTTACAGGATTTGGGCTTCGAGCCCTAAAAACACAATTCTTGAGCAACTAGCCCAACTTTACGATATACAAATTTCAACAACGGGGCAGAAGACCCCAATCAAACCCTGGAGCACTTGCTCCAAATTACACAGTAAAGCCTCCTCGAGGCATACAACACTCAGTTTTCAAAAAAAAAAAACTACTCGCTCTCAACTTTAAGCCTCTCCCAGGCCACACCAAACTCCACCTTCAAGCTGTCCTCAACGGACATAAACCCAGGGGTAAAATACCCAATCTACTGAGGCCTATTAAGTGAGAAAAGGTTAATTATATGGCCTCTAAAATACCAACTTGAAAGGAGGCTCTCCGCACTCCTAATACACTTTATTTAAAACCTACTTGGCACTAGGCCGTTAATGCAAGGGCTAATCCCATACTACAGAGGTGACTTCAGAAAAGAACAATTTACATTATATTAACGAAGAATAGGTTGAGAAAAATAAGTTCACCTCAAAACAATATGATTGGGAGCTCGAGAGGGTAAAGCACTCTCTATCCCGATATGCAGTTTAAAAGATGAACTAGATACAAGTTTCTTTACATTTTAAGGAAGGTTACATAATGGAAAAAGCTTCGGACCCGCCCCGAGAGTTAAACTGCTGAGCTAGCAAAGAAAGAAGTTATTAATTGGCCATTACCTTGTTGTTGACCGCTGCCGAAGAAAGAGGCGCTTCCCGCCCCCTGCTATGTACTTTACACACTGAAAGATGGAACAGAAGTGGCGCAGAGACCCTAAAATCAGCAGTTTATATACCCTCGCGGAAGGTTCTAGGCGTTAGGGGAATGAGAACACCCGCCCACAATCACTTTATTGGAGAATAAAGAGAAACCCCTACACAAGATGAAGAAGAAACACATTATTGGTGGAAAATTAATTTCAGAAATTCGGGATTGGCTAGATTTAAAACAAGGGGAAAGAAAGGGGTAATATTGCCAACTTAACCAATGACTGAAAGAAATTTAACAAAGAACAAACTTTTGAAATAAAATTTTCTCCAAAGAACAGTTCTTTTTCTTCGCACTAGGGTGCACTATTGTAGTTCTTCAGTAGTGTCCTCTAGAAGAGAAAGTTCACACTTCTTACTTCAAGCAAAACAAAAACACATCAAAAATGACACAGTTCTAAAACTCCAAAATTTACAGGTAGTGACATCTTCTGAGAAAGTAGAAAATTAATACCGTCAATAAAGTTCAGACTTCCTCCAGCAGAGGAGTTTCAACTGGCGCACATTTTAAATAACGGCGTGGAGGTGTACCGCCCGGTACAGACCTCCCCCCCCAAAAGTTCCTCCAGGGGTGACACATGAAATTTGTTTGAAAACTAGGTCCAAGTTTTGATGTAGATGTGGAGATTAATTGCAGAAGTATATTTAAGATTTTCTTAATATGGTTTGATTCAGTTTCAAAATTTTTGTTGTTGCAGGTGAAGTAAAGTCTTTATGCTTGTAGAAGTTGAATTCAGAAGATAAACTTTAGTTTTTAAAGTTGGAAAAAAAATGTCTAAATCCACCAGGTATTGCAGAAAAATCCAAGAGGAGGTAGTAATGTCGAACTGGAATGTCCATGTAGTTGATGTAGACTAAGTTGAATGGCCAGATCGGCCGTTGCCGCTTGCGTCCAGGAGAGGCCGCTCGGACCCCTCAAGTACCCTGAGATACCGCTCGCCCGCACCATGAGGGGAGCAGTGGTGTTGAAACACGCCGCGCCCGCGGTGAAGATATACAGGCTGCGGGCAAGTAGCAGGTCGTGCGCCGCACATCAGCCTTGGCCGGGAGGAGAGCTCCGGCTCGCCGTGCACATGTCGTCCTCGCTGGGGTCGAGGGGGCCCATCCTCAAACCCAGTCGCGGCACAGTGCCGCGCGGCTGCGGGGGCACTGAAACATTAAAGCTAGGCGGCAGAATATTGTTGGACCATCATCTTTTTGAGGGCACAGATTTTGTGGAGAGGTTGAGGGGCCAGCGGCGTGCAGATATCCATGGCATTTAATATAAGCAAGCCACAGTGTGTATAGCAGGAGACGGGAGCGTGGTAATGGCCGTGGTAAGGACAGAATGGCAGTTTAACGAATCGGGGGAGGTTTACAAAAATGCTTAAATATAGAAAATATTATAGAAGGGGAAGAGTGCCTTAAAAGTGAAAACTCAAAAAAAATATAACCTTCATATTCCTTTCAAATTATATGAAGCAAGTTAACACAAAATTTACACTGGTTTCACCTGTGACAGGTGAACCCTAAATATCCTCCCGGTGGCTGGATTACTTAATAACAACGTAACCGGCGTAAGGAAATCAAGAATGACACACGGCCCCTGGAATCTGGGGGCAAGCTTGCCCGCGGGAACAAAGTTCTTGACCATTACTTGGTCACCTACCTTCAAAGGGGTGGGTCTCCGTCCACGATCATACCTTTCCCTAACCTTTTCATGATAGACTTTAAGATTGGCTTTAGCCTTCTTCCAAAGATCTTTGATGTTGTCCGGATCTATTGTCTCGGGTAGAATGTCACTCAGAGACCAGAGGTTAGAGAGCGGCGTGTTGGGAACAAACTTGAACATCAAAGAGGCTGGAGTAAACTTATGTGATTCATGAACCGCCGAATTCAAAGCAAAAGCTAACCAATGCAAGGACGTGTCCCACCTGGAATGATCTTCATGATGATAGGCAATAAGCGCGGACCTGAGATTACGGTTAACCCGTTCAGCCAGCGATGGTTGAGGGTAATAAGCAGAAGTAGTTACATGAGAGATAGACAAGTCAAAACAGAATTTACGAAAAAGGTTTGATGTGAACGCCTTAGCATTATCAGACACAACATATTGGCACGGACCAAAAGAAGCAAAAATAGAATTTAGGCAAGTAATGGTGGACTGAGCGGTAGCCAGCTTAGTCGGAAATAACCAGGAAAATCTTGTAAAACCATCTACGCACACAAAGATGAACTTGTTAGCATTTCCCTTTGACTGGGGGAAGGGTCCTACATAATCAACGACGCTTGATGCGAAGACAGAAGGCCTACCTTGGTGGACATAGTGGGTTTACTAAGCAAACAGGATTTGCAAGCCTTCACTAGTTCACGGATTTCATCGTCCATACCCTTCCAGATGAACCTTTCACGAATCTTTTCACGAGTTTTAAAGATTCCAAGATGCCCCCCTAATGGGGTCTCATGATAGTACTTGAAGATCATAGGTACAAGAACAGCTGGAACGACAACTTTCATCATCTTATCATGCCTCGAAGGGCAACATAAAACACCATTCCTCAGAACATAAGGGACAACATGTTCCCCAGAAGAAAGGGTTTCCATTATCGGAGCCAGCGTCGGATCTTCACGTTGGTATTTCTCGATATCCCTAAAAAGCATGGGGGCATCTGTTAAGATGGCATTAACATCAGATAACATGGACTCGGGAGGAGATGAACTATCGACCGGTTCATGGTTCTCAATGTCGCTGGAAAACATACGGCTGAGTCCATCAGCGACAACATTTTCGGTACCTCGGATATGCCTGACATCGAATTGGAAGGCAGAAATACGGATAGCCCAACGGGCTATACGACCAGTACGACGCGGCCTACCTAAGACCCAGCTTAAGGCTTGATTATCTGTCTCCAGGTCGAATTTGACATGTTCCAGATAGAGACGGAACTTCTCTAAGGCGAATAAGACTGCCAAACCTTCGAGCTCATATATGGAGTATTTTGCTTCTTGAGCCGACAGAGTCCTAGATGCATAGGCGATGGGTCGCCTCCCTAGTTCAGTCTCTTGAAGAAGGACTGCAGCTACTGCTGACGACGACGCGTCCGTTTGGACGATGAATTTCTTTGAGAAATCAGGCATAGCAAGGACAGGGGCATTACAGAGAGCTAATTTCAGATCTTCAAAAGCGGCTTGTTGAGAAGGACCCCACTCGAATTTGATGCCTTTCCTACGAAGAAGGTTCAAGGGCGCCGCTCTATTAGCGAAGTTAGGAATAAACTTCCTGAAGAAATTCACCATACCAATGAACCTGGCGATACCTTTAATGTCCTTGGGAGGTTTAAAATCACGGATGGCCTGTGTTCTAGAATGATCGACTGCTACACCATCAGGTGACACAATATGCCCTAGGAATGACATAGAGGGCTTAGCAAAAGCGACCTTGGACAACTTGACAGTTAACCCAGCCTTACGAAGGCGATCGAGAACTTCTCGCAGATGATCTAGATGTTCTTCAAAAGTATCTGAAAATACGACGACATCATCTAAATAGTGATATAAGTACTCGAATTTGATGTCGGAGAAGACCCTATCTAGTAGCCTAGTGAGCACAGCTGCTCCGGTGGGGAGCACGAAAGGCACGCGGTTGTATTCATATAAATTCCAGTCCGTGGCAAACGCTGTAAGGTGTTTAGACTCTTCGGCAAGAGGAATTTGATTATAGGCCTGATTCAAGTCCAAGATAGTAAAGAACTTGGCCTTACGAAACCATGAAAAACAAGAATGAAGGTCAGGAAGGGGCACAGATTGCAACACCACCTTCCGATTGAGAGCCCTATAATCAATGACAGGCCTGAAGCCTCCTTGGGGTTTCGGGACTAGAAAGATAGGTGACGAATACGCCGACTTAGAGGGCCTAATAATACCGTCCTTCAACATCTGATCGATGATTTCTTTCAGAGCCTTCATTTTAGGTGGAGATAGCCTATGAGGTGGAAAACGGACAGGAATTGAATCCATGACCTCAATTTTGTATTCAATAAGGTCAGTAACACCAAGAGTATCAGAGAACACCTCTGGAAATGACTGACATAATTTACGAATACTATCAGCCTGCTCCTCAGGTAGATGTCTAAGGTCTAACAACATCTCATCCTGGGTAGGCGAAATAGATGAGCATGATACAGAATTACACTTTAACAAGGGAATTTTACAATTGAACGCAAATTTGAATGTGCACGACTTACTCTGAAGATCGAGCACAAGACCAGTGTGAGAAATAAAATCCGCTCCCAGTATGATGGGGCAAGACAAATGCTTAGCCACAAACAGTTTGGTTTTCCATGTAAATTTAAAAATACGAATTTTGACCTGTACGGAACCTAGAATTTCTAATGGAGATGAATTAGCCGAAACATATTGAACAGGAGATGAGACATAGTCAGGTAGTTTACAAGCAGATTTCAATTTAGAATACCATTCAGCCGAAATAATCGAACAAACACTGCCTGAATCTAAGAGAGCTGTTACAGGTTCATTATTTAACTCAACCTTAAGAAAAGGAACCGGTGCGGGGGTATCCGCCGCAATCCTAAGACACTCCTTGGGGCATTCAAGGGATGGATTTGAAGATTGAAATTTCCCTGATTTTTCGATCTGTTTACCCGGGGCTGAGTCTCGGGAAGATGGGTTAATCGACTCAGCCGAAGGCACTAGTCACTTTATATTGTTGTTGGAAGTTGCACCAGAAGTTGAGCAGGAGGGGGTGCTATTCGAATTGGGACAATTCTTGGCAATATGTGAGAAAGCCCCACATTTAAAACAGCCTTGTGATGAACCAGCTCCATTCCTTGTCACACTAGATTTGAGCAATGGGCACTTGTTCCGAAGGTGGTCGGGCGACCCGCAAGCATAGCATTTACGGGGTGTGACTGGTCGGCGAGGTGGAGGCCGATTATTACTAAAAGAAGGCGGGGGTTCTTTCGCGACACGCAATGAATCGGCGTATCTAACTCCTTCCGCTGAGACGGCCAATGCTTCAAGTTCAGAGAAGGTTTGTGGGCACGCCGCGAAACACAAATATGATCTATAAGATGGTGAAATACCTTCCACAATGGCTTGTACAATCTGATCCTCAGGGAAGTGAAGAGCAAACACCCTAGTATAAAACTTAATGTCCTGTATGAAATTAGCCAAGTTTTCATCCAAGCGTTGTACACGGTAATAGTACTTCTGAATCAGAGATGACCTCGCGCGAGCAGGAATAAAATTTGCAAGCAAATGTGCATGAAAATCTTCAATAGATGACTGTTCGGCTATGGCTCTTACTATTTTGTCTGAGAGAATACCAGTTGCATAAGGATAAATGATTTGCAAAATCTGACATGGGGAAAGAGAAAACACAAGGGCATGATCCTGAAATTCAACTAGAAATCTTAAAAATGAAATTACTTCACTGGTGGTATTAACTGAAAACTTAGAGATACCCCTGAGCAACATTGCCAATGGATGGGGAAAACTACTGAACCCAGGTGACATAGTCGGTAAAGGTTTAAGTGGCAAAGAAGTTAATTCAGAACGTACATTAGTCAATGAGTTACGACGTTCAGACTCGTTGTCTAATGGGGCAGAGATAGTTTGAGCAGCAACGGATATCCTATTGACTTCTCCCTTAGGAGGCTCTTCCTCGCTCCCAGCATTCATCGTGGCGGGTTGATCAGTTTTGGGAGGAACTTCCCCAGTTAACAATTGAGTGACCTTGCTAGATAATTCAGAAATATTTTCAAGCAGCGTACTAGCTTCCTTCTTCTGAACGTCATTCAACTTTAGAGACAACAGATCGTTAACTCTATTTGAAAAATGAAACAGCCTAGCTTGCACACGCTTAATTTGATTAGGAGAAGGATCATTTTCATCAAAAAAACTAACTACAGAAGCTAGCCCCATAATATTCTCGACGATCGTGGAAAGAGAGTCGTCAATTTCTTTCTCTCCCAAAGTGGGGATGGAAATGGGCAAATCAAGGGACTCTCTAAGCTTGTTTGTGTCTACTGCAACCGTGCCTCCAGATTGCACATTTCTAATAGTTAATTCATAGATTAACTCCTCCTTGCGCAAATACCCAAGATGGAGAACGTCGCGAGGGCCGGGCATGATGACAGAACAATTTTGAAACAGGAAAAATCAAAATTTCCAGCAACTGAGAAAATCGTTAGAGTTCGGAACAAAACGAGGTTTAGCCGTCAAAAGGGGCTAAATTGAGACCCATTCACCACGCTCTGCTACCACTTGTTACGGAGATTTCCGTGGTAGGTAGAGGTGAAAGAAGGTGCGGGTGTGAATAGGTCTCCAACTACGGAATTAAAGTTAATGTAAAATTTAACAAAGTTATATTTTCTTTCCAAAATTCAGAAATAACAAGAATGGCAGGTACGGAGTAGCAAGGCAACAAAGTACAATTACAGTATTTACAGGATTTGGGCTTCGAGCCCTGAAAACACAATTCTTGAGCAACTAGCCCAACTTTACGATATACAAATTTCAACAACGGGGCAGAAGACCCCAATCAAACCCTGGAGCACTTGCTCCAAATTACACAGTAAAGCCTCCTCGAGGCATACAACACTCAGTTTTCAAAAAAAAAACTACTCGCTCTCAACTTTAAGCCTCTCCCAGGCCACACCAAACTCCACCTTCAAGCTGTCCTCAACGGACATAAACCCAGGGGTAAAATACCCAATCTACTGAGGCCTATTAAGTGAGAAAAGGTTAATTATATGGCCTCTAAAATACCAACTTGAAAGGAGGCTCTCCGCACTCCTAATACACTTTATTTAAAACCTACTTGGCACTAGGCCGTTAATGCAAGGGCTAATCCCATACTACAGAGGTGACTTCAGAAAAGAACAATTTACATTATATTAACGAAGAATAGGTTGAGAAAAATAAGTTCACCTCAAAACAATATGATTGGGAGCTCGAGAGGGTAAAGCACTCTCTATCCCGATATGCAGTTTAAAAGATGAACTAGATACAAGTTTCTTTACATTTTAAGGAAGGTTACATAATGGAAAAAGCTTCGGACCCGTCCCGAGAGTTAAACTGCTGAGCTAGCAAAGAAAGATGTTATTAATTGGCCATTACCTTGTTGTTGACCGCTGCCGAAGAAAGAGGCGCTTCCCGCCCCCTGCTATGTACTTTACACACTGAAAGATGGAACAGAAGTGGCGCAGAGACCCTAAAATCAGCAGTTTATATACCCTCGCGGAAGGTTCTAGGCGTTAGGGGAATGAGAACACCCGCCCACAATCACTTTATTGGAGAATAAAGAGAAACCCCTACACAAGATGAAGAAGAAACACATTATTGGTGTAAAATTAATTTCAGAAATTCAGGATTGGCTAGATTTAAAACAAGGGGAAAGAAAGGGGTAATATTGCCAACTTAACCAATGACTGAAAGAAATTTAACAAAGAACAAACTTTTGAAATAAAATTTTCTCCAAAGAACAGTTCTTTTTCTTCGCACTAGGGTGCACTATTGTAGTTCTTCAGTAGTGTCCTCTAGAAGAGAAAGTTCACACTTCTTACTTCAAGCAAAACGAAAACACACCAAAAATGACACAGTTCTAAAACTCCAAAATTTACAGGTAGTGACATCTTCTGAGAAAGTAGAAAATTAATACCGTCAATAATGTTCAGACTTCCTCCAGCAGAGGAGTTTCAACTGGCGCACATTTTAAATTAGCGGCGTGGAGGTGTACCGCCCGGTACAATAATAATAATAATAATAATAATAATAATAATAATAATAATAATAATAATAATAATAATAATAATAATCGTATGGCCTCAGCTACCGTATGCAGACATTTCAATTTGACGCCATCTGGCTGTCTGCTCGTCAATTTCGACCTTCCGTTTTACTCTAGGCCCACTAAATGGCAGACAAGAGGAAGATCGTCCCTTTCGAGCTCTGGTGTTGGCGAAGACTCTTACGAATACCATGGACTGTAAAATTCACCAATGGGGAGCGTTTAGAGCCCATCAAGCCCCGTGTGTTATTGGTTGGTACGATTATGAAGCTGAGACCAGCATTCTTTGGCCACGTTATGTGATCAGATGTATTGGAAAAAGCAATTATGCTAGGAATGATCAGCGGCACAAGACGACCAGGTCGCCAGAGGACTCATTGCTTAGACACCATTAAAACAGACACCACCCTCACCCTGGAACAACTGAAGGAGGCAGTGTGGATCAGGACAACTTGTAGAGTGCTGTTCATAGAATCGCTGATGGTTGGATTCGACTGAATGGATGACATCATCATCATCATCATCATCATCATCATGGCTAATTGGCTACAATAAAAGTATTATTATTATTATTATTATTATTATTATTATTATTAGTGATCGTCAGGAAGTCCCTAGTTACAAGCACCTCCAATAAGAAGGAGCATGTTTTTATATACAGATTTTTGTTGCTAGTCAACACACGGAGGCTCATCTATATTTTGCAAATGAAAGGGCAAAATTGTATGCCCTATGGGAGCTTTTAAGGTAGGAGGGCAATGAATGTAACCGTCCAGGGCTCAAAAACTTAAAAAAATGAAAAAAATTCTGAATTACTAACGTTTTCCTTAACTATTATGAACAGTTAAACCTTGTAGCTCAACGGAAAATATTTTAAAAAACGTTACATTTGTTGCTGTGTTAAAAAGACCACGTCATTAGGAACTTCAGTGAGTGTTTCCTAAGCTAAGACAGAAATAAACATAAATGTTTATACTTTTCGAAATATTTGAGTGTGATTATGCCCTTTCATGATTATTATTATTATTATTATTATTATTATTATTATTATTATTATTATTATTATTATTATTATTATTGCCGTACCACACACTATTAATCAAATAATATATACCATAGTGCTATCCCTGAATATAAATGCCGAGTTTTCCCTGATGTAATAATATATAAGTCAAACAAACAAAAATAAACAAAAACAGGCAAAAATTGAACTGGACCAGTTTTCCGACTTTATTTATTTATTTATTTATTTATTTATTTATTTATTTATTTATTTATTTATTTATTTATTTATTTATTTACGTCGCACCGACACCGACAGGACTTATGGCGACGATGGGGTAGGAAAGGTCTGGGAGTAGAAACGAAGCGATCGTGTTCATAAATAAGGTACAGCCCCAGCATTTGCCTGATGTGAAAATGGGAAACCACGGGAAACCCATGTTCAGGGCTGCCGACAGTGGTGTTCGAACCCACTATCACATGAATGTAAGCTCCGACTTTTGTATACCTAAATGGAGATAAAGTCGAAGTAGAAGGTAAACATTTGAATTGTACAAAGCCTAAAAGTTATAACATTATTTGTGTAGATTAGTAGAGAGAGGAAATGACATTGAAGAGAAGCGAAATGTCACTACATTTCAATGTTTAAAGAACTGCATTCACTCCTTCTTTTAACGAAACGTTTTAAAAATTAGAAAATATAAACTCTTAATGAACGAAAAAATCTGAAGTGCTTACTTAAACGTTTCGTGGCATCTTTCTTTCCCTGCTGAGTGACTGTGAAGACCGACGCATTAATGAAACGAAGTACGGCTGGTAATGATGTGTTTTGACCTTCTGGTGCTGATATCCCATTCCAACAAATTCATCGTAATGGAATGCACTACTAAATCATTATTCAAATCAATTCACAGTTCCGCTATAATGACTGCAGCATATGGTGGAGTACACGGGAAATATTAGCCGTGACATCAGGGTACACGCATGTGGAACATTTGCCAAGGTCACACTCATGTTTCGTTCGTTCCCTTGGCTAAATGGAGCGATTAACCCCCGGAGCAAACTGCAGTACACTTGGATCCAGAAGCATTATCACTGCAGACATATTACAATCACGTGTATATGATCGTACCAGATTTTCAGTACTTTGCACACTCCTGTCTGTCGTTGACGGGTTAGATTTTTACAAGAACGTAAAAAATGTGTATTTTGATGTAGAATACATCTATAGTTTCGATTAAAATTCCACGAAAGTGTACACTGTATTTCCTTCAAGATCCGTGGCTCAGGAGGCAGCGCACCGGCATCCCACCGCTGGATTCCTTGGTTCAAATTCTGGTCACTCCATGTGCTGGACAGACAGAGGCGGGACGGGTTTTTCTCCAGGTACTCAGTTTTCCCCGTCATTTTTCATTCCAGAAATACCATCCAATATCATTTTATTTCATCTTTGAGTCTTTAATCATTACCCCAGAGGAGTGAGACATGCGTCGGCAGCCGGCACAGTTCCTGTCCTCGCCGCTAGATGCGGTCTTCATGCATTCCTTTTCTGACACGGTTATACCTGGCAACAGGCTGTGGATTTTTATTTCCAAAGTTTAAAATTCAGAAGGAAAGTCCAAGGAGCCTACTCAAATACCTTTTATTGTCGGTAGCATAATAGTGAGCGGTGCGCAACTCCGCCATATTGTAGTGCAACCGGAGGTCTTCTTCTCCTACCTGGCTTTATCCCCAGTTTCTTGGGGTCGGCACTTGTTGTAGAGTTGGCCCAATTTTACGGTCGGGTGCCCTTCCTATGTAAGGTAAGGTAAGGTAAGAGGGTATTCTGCCCGAAGGCAGGTCCGAACCTTCGCAGAGGTGTGCCTGAGCCGGAGTTTACGTACGGTAGGGTGGCCAGTTCCTGTCCGCTCCTCCATTCCCTTACCCTCCACCAACAGCGCGTGGCAACCCATCCAAAATCTTGACCACGCCCAATGTTGCTTAACTTCAGAGATCTCACGGGTTCCGAAGTTTCAACACAGCTGCGGCCGTTGGCCTTCATATGTGGAGTAATGTATTCTAGTACGAGTGTTAGTCTGGTGGTTCGTTGTGTGAGGTATTGTATGTAGATGAAGAGAAGCGTATTGAGACAAACACAATCTCCCAGTCCTTGAGCGAGAGGAATTAACCATTCGCAGATAAAATCCTCGGTCCGTACAGGAATCAAAATCAGGACTCTCTGATTCTGTGTTGTGAGATGGACAGTAGGCAATGGTACAATGATAAACGGGGTCGAACGTCAGGTTCTGAATTTCCCAATTAGAAAGGTCCTCTCAGTTTTAATTACTGCGTTGATGGGCTGAAAGTTCCTATTGGGGATCACTGTAAGTACCTAGGTGTTAATATAAGGAAAGGTCTTCATTGGGGTAATCACATAAATATGATTGTAAATAAAGGGTACAGATCGCTCTGCACATGGTTATAAGGGTATTTAGGGGTTGTAGTGAGGATGTAAAGGAGAGGGCATATACGTCTCTGGTGAGACCCCAACTAGAGTATGGTTCCAGTATATGGGACTCTCACCAGGATTACTCGATTCAAGAACTGGAAAAAAATCCAAGGAATGGCAGCTCTATTTGTTCTAGGTGATTTCCGACAAAAGAGTAGCGTTACAAAAATGTTGCAAAGTTTGGGCTGGGAAGACTTGAGAGAAAGGAGACGAGCTGTTCGACTAAGTGGTATGTTCCGAGCTGTCAGTGGAAAGATGGCGTGAAATGACATCTGTAGACGAATACGTTTGAGTGGCGTCTTTAAAAGTAGGAAAGATCACAATATGAAGATAAAGCTGGAATTCAAGAGGACAAACTGGGGCAATTATTCGTTTATATTAACGGAAGTTATGAATTGGAATAACTTACCAACGGAGATGTTCAATAAATTTCCAATTTCTTTGCAATAATTTAAGAATATGCTAGGAAAACAACAGATACAGAATCTGCCACCTGGGTAACTGCCCTAAATGCGGATCAGTAGTGACTGATTGCTGAAAACCGAAAGTTAGTACGCTTAAATTCAGCAAAGGAAATTGGAGCTATGAACGTGCGGTAAAACTGGTTTAATTCGGAACTGCGATACGATAGCAAATACCACGAGGTGTTCTTTTCTTCATTTATGAGAGGCCTATCTATCATAATATTTGTGAGAAAATTTGATTAGTTACATAATAATAGTAATAATAGCGGCGGGTGGCCTCCAAAGAGGCGTGGTACAGTTCTTTCGAGCTGAGACCTATAGGTGACCTGCGCGTCTGTGAGAATGGGGCTCTTACTATGATGAATTCTAATGATGAAGACAGCACACACACCCAGCCCTAGAGCCATCGGAAATAAACAATGATGGTTAACATCCGCGACCCGGTTGGGAATCGAACACGGGACGCTCTGGACCGAAGGCACAAAAGTAAACTCGTGTCCTCATCCTGAGGTGGTGTACCTCTTTTTAAAGCACACCCCTGTTCGAGGTGAGCTGCATGTATCATTTAACCACACACCAGCGCTCCTGTCATTCTTAAATTTCTGGCAGTACAGTGAATCGAACCCGGGCCACCGAGGATGGCAGCTAATAGAGCTAACCGTTACGCTACGGAGGCAGAAATTAGATTCACGAAAGTTGATGATGATGATGCTTGTTGTTTGAAGGGGCCTAACATTTTGATCATCGGCACTTAATGGTACGAAATGACGAAAAGTCCAAAATTATCCACTGACCAGAATTCAAAACGTGATGACGAATGATGAATGGATGGATATGAATTTAAAACAATCAGTGGATCCGACTTGCAATGCCTAACATGCACAGAAACTGACGTGGAACACTAGTATTACTGACCAAGGGACTGCGTCTATAGCACAATACTGAATCGATGATGCTTGTAGTCTAAAAGGGGTCCAAAATCCAAGTCATCGGCCCCTCATTATGGTACTTATCGCTAAGAAAGTAGAACCATGCTGTTTGTCATGTTGCGGTACTATACTGCTAATAATAAGAGTTGGCGTCTGGCATTTCTTAGAGGGAGGTCCGTTTACTACCTGCCGAGACGGGATAAAGGGAGTGGCTGTGTGGTTGCCATGGAAACGAGGGTGGGGCGACTGCGGTTGCCATGGAGATAAAACTTCCGGGCAGCTCGTCTTGCTGGGAGTTGCCAAACCTGTCACTGTCACTGATAAGAACCTGACTGTATAAGAGTGATCGCAAATGGGACGACACCGCCTGGCCAGGTAGTCTACAACAGATCACAGCGGTCAGAATGAAGGAGGGAACAAGTGAGCCGGAAGCGAGGGGTAAGAGCATGTAGAAAGGAATGCTGGAATGTGGCAACATCGTGAAATGGCACGTGCAGTGCTCCTCCCTCCAACCTTACCTGTCAGACGCCAACTTTAGTTAAGTCTAGTATAATCAAAAGTAGCGTAGACTCGCGGTATTCAACACATCATGGCACTACTCACAGCTAATGTAATGCGCACATGTAACAGACCTATGGTGTTTTTTTACATTGTGGCGCCATTTACAGGCAACGCAAACCTATGGTGTTCCTCACATAAGTGTACTAACCACAGGGACTCGTACTATCCCGTGCTGTTCCTCACATAGTGGGTAATAGGCAGGGTAGAACCATGGTGTCGCTCATATAGTGGTACTAATCACAGGTACTGTAAAAGCCGAAAACACACTGTTGTTACTAACCACAAACCTATTGTGTACCTAACATAGTGGTACTACGCCTCTTACGACAGGCAGGGGTTACCGTGGGTGTGTTCTTCGCCTGCGTTCCCCACCCATGGGGGGATGAGTGTTTGGCTTGCGAGAGCTATTTTATTTCGCTCAAGTCCGCCGGCAAGCTTGTTAGGACTCCCCTAACCGCCACCTGCGACGCGCCACCTAGGAGTATCATCTCTCCCTCTGCTACACCAGCGTAGCAGGTTCGTGGTAGATTCACGAAAAGTTGTGAATTGTTTGTGAACTTTGTGAAAGAATTAAGGAAGTTTCAAGGCTCCCACGAACGGAAACGAGAGAAAAGAATGAGTCAAAAGGAAAGCGGAAAAGATCCGAGTCTGAGAGTATGAAAGCCTAAATATAAGGAGTTTTTGTAAAAAAAAGTTTTAAAATAAAAATAAAACTGCATTCGGTCTCATCCGTCCATTGCCCACCCTCAGTTTTGTATTTTCTAGCCAACGGCCGTAGCCGTGTTGAAACACCGGACCCCGTGAGATCTCCGAAATTAAGCAACATTGGGCGTGGTCAGGAGTTGGATGGGTTGCCACGCGCTGTTGGTGGGGGTAAGGGAATGGAGGAGCGTAAAGGAACTGACCACCCTACCGCACGTAAACTCCGGCTCAGGAACACCTCTGCGGAGGTTCGGACCTGCCTTCGGGCAGAATAACCCTTATATCTCAATAAACTCCCTTTGACTTATCTGTTACGGTTCAACAGGACAGAATGAAATAAAGTAAAAATACAAACACCCGGTCCCACAGTTGGAGGAATTAACAAGCAGTAGCTAAAATCCACAGTCCACTCGAGTCTTGTACTCTATGGAGATAGATCTGTCCGAAGACAATCAACAAGATATATTCGAATTGATCGAAAATAGTGTAATTTGTCAATACTCGTAACAACAACAAAAAAACTTTGTAAACCTCCATTTTGGGCATTTACTTTTTTCCCCATGATGGTTGAAGTTTCACTGATGGAAAAAGAAAATTTGTCATCGGAACTTTGGCCGACAAGGAGGGGAGGTGATTGCATACAATCTCTAATCAGTAGATTGCGTGCCATAAGCCTGAGTTCAATTTAACCCCCCTCCCTCCACACTATCCATTTGGAGGAAGGGATATAAAGTTGTTGATGGGATTCGTCCGTCAGATGGAAGCGTTAAGCCTTGAGCAAAGCCCTAATGTTATCAAATGATCTTCATGTTGATCCGTATTGATGAACAATTACAATTAGAATGGAAGGAATGTCCACCTAATCAATACACTTTCTTAATATCACTATACAAACATTACACTTCTGGGACTAGCTACGAACTTAACTTAAGTCACCTTCAGCCACATAATGTATAATTGACAATTAAGAAATTTAGCCTTAAAATCTAATGGTACATGCTGCATTAAAACGTTTTGATTTATTCCATAAGGAACATAAATTAAAATTCAATTCCTTCGTATTAAAATTACGTCCATTTGACGGCTCTGTTAAAATTCTAATGAATGATCTGATTTATCTCATCAGGTAACATCTTAGTTGAACTACTACTACTAAAACTAAACGTTTTCATTCCTCCCCTGAAGAGGGAGGCGGGCCTCTTAGACGGTGACGCCGTCTCTCAGGCCAGGAGATTTGTTACGGTGAAGGAGATGTGCGGAGAATGCCAGGGGATGGACGGCCGTGGCCTATACTACGAACTGTCCGCGCATTCGCCTTAGTACAGGAGAATGGAAAACCACGGAAAACCATTCTCAGGACAGCCGACGGGTGGAGCCAGGCGTTAAGTCTGGCACTATGTCCCAGGCCCGTCTCCCGAATGCAGAGGCGTAGAGCCACGGTGGAGCCGTGGCCAACTTTCCTCTGCTCGCTTGGCCGGTCAGAGTACAGAGCTGTTGGACCACGGGCAAGCCGTGGCCTCTTAAGGAACGAAACCCACTCTGCATCCACCGAGCTCTTAGTTGAATCATGAGAAACATAATTCATTAAAGATGATTTGTTCATAACACATGTGATGTATATTACAACGAATACATCTGGTTATTTGTGCTTTAAATGGGGCGCCTCAGTTGTCCAACAAGATCTATGAAAATGGGAAACAACGAAAAACCCAATTCGAAGCCACAATCACCGGAATACAAGCTAAGAACTACGCGAACGAAACTATCCTATATAGCCATCTCGTATGATCGCTGAATAGAAAAAGTATCCCTTCCACTCAGTAGAGTACTTTACAGCCACATTCTGGTTCTTTCTTCGCCTTTCGATTTTGATCAATGTTAATATCAATAGGCTCTTACATTATTCGCAGTCGCGTAATGTGCTTTTTATAGCCCTCGCGCCTAAAGAGATCATGGCGGCTGCTTTCAGGAAGTGTATGTCTACCACATGCCTTCTAAAATTAGGGCCTGCAAACCATACCGGGCCCGCAGAGAGATTTGTACTCGTCCGACATCACCGTGGAGAATAAAACCCTTACATTAATATTAATTTCATGTTTCTTACTTATTCCTCGGTTCTCTACAGCCTATGCAGAGCCATAGCCTCTCCAACAATTGTAGCACAGGCTTCAGCAGGCTTTCTCCATCTTCTTACTTCCATCTCCCATGCTGCTTAAATATCCCTCCATATTATCTAGCCAAATTTTCCGATGTCTTCCTTTCAATCCTTTTAAATGCCTATTTCCTAAATTTTAAGGTCTTTTCTTGCTTGTCTGTTTTAATACAAGCAAATGTCTGAATAAAAGCAAATGTCTGAATTTCCGGGTTTTAGTGATAAGAATGCTTAACTACATCCTCCTCACTCAAGACATTTTAAGAGTATAGACTATGTTTCTACAGTCATTTACTTTATTCTTCTTCTTCTTTTCAATTTTGGCTATCTAAGGACCACGGAAAGTAACCATGAGCATTCACCTCGACATTTCTTTTCTTCACTTCCAACAGTTCACCATCCTTTACTTAGATGTTTCCTCCTCTCTTGTGTCCAGATGTTATTATTACCTTTTCTTCGATCCACTGGTTGCCTTTTTTGCTCTTATAAACATGGTTAAACACTCGCTTTGTCAATCTGCTGTTATACATCCACATTATGTGATCAAAATCCACATTCTAGCCCTACAGGCAAACAACTCAATGTTGAAAATATCCTACGGATGTAGGTAAATAAAATATGAGAATATATTCTTTATTTATTCCTAAAATTACAATCCTTCTCTTGATCATCGTTATCCGGTTAACTGGATTAGCAGTTTGCCTTGTTATACCACTACAAGCGCTAATGTGAGTCAATGCATTGTTTCACTTAAGCACCAGTACAAGCGCTAATGTGAGTCAATGCATTGTTTCACTTAAGCACCACTACAAGCGCTAATGTGAGTCAATGCATTGTTTCACATAAGCACCACTACAAGCGCTCATGTGAGTCAATGCATTGTTTCACTTAAGCACCACTACAAGCGCTGATGTGAGTCAATGCATTGTTTCACTTAAGCACCACTACAAGCGCTCATGTGAGTCAATGCATTGTTTCACTTAAGCACCACTACAAGCGCTGATGTGAGTCAATGCAGAGTTTCACTTAAGCACCACTACAAGCGCTAATGTGAGTCAATGCATTGTTTCACTTAAGCACCACTACAAGCGCTAATGTGAGTCAATGCATTGTTTCACATAAGCACCACTACAAGCGCTCATGTGAGTCAATGCATTGTTTCACTTAAGCACCACTACAAGCGCTGATGTGAGTCAATGCAGAGTTTCACTTAATGCAACACTACAAGCGCTGATGTGAGTCAATGCATTGTTTCACTTAAGCCCCACTACAAGCGCTAATGTGAGTCAATGCATTGTTTCACATAAGCACCACTACAAGCGCTGATGTGAGTCAATGCATTGTTTCACTTAAGCACCACTACAAGCGCTGATGTGAGTCAATGCATTGTTTCACTTAAGCCTTTATAACTACATTCGGTGTGGAGATTTTTCACAAAATCAAAAAACGCTTGAGGGTATTGAACCAAGGAACACATTAGAGGAAGAACTATGTAAATAAGTTAATTTGGCAAGGATTTGAATCAAAAAGAAAACGAGTAAAGAAACAAGCGATTTCAGGCTGTTTTTCCGAACTGCATATAGGCCAGAAGTGATTTTCGATTGTTTTTTAGTTTGATGTAGCTATCCAAGACTCACAATTTGATTCTCTTCTGGGCCTTTTAGCCCTTCAACGTTCGGCACTATTGAAGAAATGGCTTAATTTTACGTTTTTCGTAGTATGGGGGACCTCTAGTTTGTCTGTTGAAAATGTATTCAATATTAAACATTTCATTCTCTTCTCTCTGGTCAACGGCCATAGCCGTGTTGAAACACCGGATCCCGTGAGATCTCCGAAGTTAAGCAACATCGGGCGTGGTCAGCAGTTGGATGGGTTGCCATGCGCTGTTGGTGGGGGGTAAGGGAATGGAGGAGCGGAAAGGAACTGGCCACCCTACCGCACGTAAAATCCGGCTCAGAAACACCTCTGCGGAGGTTCGGACCTGCCTTCGGGCAGAATAACCCTTACCTTACCTCTCTCTGATCGTGTCTGATATCCTTTTATTTTCTTCGTCCTTGCATAGATCTTTATTCTGTCCGAACTTTCCTTCCTTCGTTTTCTATGGTCCCCAGACTTTCCTCAATATTTTCCTTTATAATGTAACCGTTTTCTTATATTTGCTTAGATGCTGTTTCTGAAAATGACATCGGTTCCTTTTTGAGATGCACGTTTTCTTTCGTTAAAGGCTGGCCTCTCTCCCTCTTGGAACGGTGATGTGGCTCAAGTGAAGCGTCGAGTACAACGCTGATGTTCAAGGTAGTCAATAGGAGACTGGAAGAGGACTCGAGCCGGCCAGGAGGACTCTCATATCCCGCTCTTGAACTGAGGAATGTCTGCAATAGAGCAGTCAAACAGACGTAGCGGGCAGCTCTCAAGATCTCTCTACCACATGAGAATCACCCTGACGGCAATGATATCACTAAATTTCGGCTGACACAGAGGAAAAGTATTCATGCGAGGCACCGGGATTTCGATAGCATAAATTTATTTAAAAATACTTATACAATGACAGAAAGATTATAAATAAATGACTTAATTTGAGGGAGGTTCACCTTTTACTTAATAAACTTCAGAGTCGGGCGGAATGGCTCTGACGCTTAAGGCAATGGCCTTCTGACCCCTACTTGGCAGGTTCGATCCTGGCTCAGTAGGGTAGTATTTGAAGGAAGATTTTGGTAGATTTACTGGCACAAAAAAAACTCCTGCGGGACAAAATTCCGGCACCTCGGCGTCTCCGAAAACCGTCAAAGTAGTTAGTGGTACGTAAAGACAATAACATTATTACTAAGAAAATGTAGGAAAACTAAGTTACTTATAACTTAGAAAATAGAAATAAAATTTACCTCCCACAGAGCTCACTGGGGTCCTACATATCCTACACAAGTGTTGTCATTGTTAGAGTCCGTCTGTGAATGACTAGGATTCTCCCTCAATACTGAAAGCAATAATTGGTGCCCATGCAGGCCGCTTGCCAAGATTTCCCAAAATCCTTGGGTATGTATACCTTTGTATTATTATTATTATTATTATTATTATTATTATTATTATTATTATTATTATTATTATTATTATTATATTATATTATATGAAAGCCTTCATACTTTTATTATTATTATTATTATTATTATTATTATTATTATTATTATTATTATTATTATTATTATTATTATTATTATTCACTACAATAACACGCAGTTTCCCATATACGGCGGACGTCCCCCACGCTGGTCGAAGGGTCTGCCTTAGAAGGGCTGCACCAAGCTAGCAATAGCCACATTAATTAATTTATTTATTTATTTACCAGCTGATGTACCCTTGCTTCGCTACGGGATTCTCAGAAAGGCTGACCTTGTGGTTTTCCATTACAAAAACGTCAGTAGGGAAGTAGAGATTAAAATTAATGTTATCATATAAAGTACTCGATCAAATGAAAAACCGCACTTTTTCTCACTTTTAACGAAGAGTACTACGGTGCCGATCTAACAGTCCAAAGTTCCAGTGCTGGAATGACCAGGCCGCAGACAGCGTGAACACTCCTCTGCCATCATTCCTTTAAACATGCACACTGCTCATTCCGATCAGTCCCTCAGAGTAGGGATTGAATAGCTCGAATGCTATGATGAACCAGTGTGTTACGTACCAGTAGTATCACACAATTACAAACTAGAGGAATGGTATGCTAAAGAAAAAAAGTTATCTAACTCCCCAGCTACTTCCCGCCAACATTCAGGCAGGCTGTTACACTCGGTATGACCGGGCGAGTTGGCCGCGTGGTTAGGGGCGCACAGCTGTCAGCTTGCATCCGGTGGATTCGAAACCCACTGTTGGCAAACCTGAATATGGTATTCCATGGTTTCCCATTTTCATACCAGGAAAATGCTGGGACTGTATCTTAATTAAAGCCAAGGACGCTTCGTTCACACTCCTAGCCCTTTCCTATCCCATCGCCGCCATAAGACCTTTCTATGTCAATGCGACGTAAGGTAAATTTTAAAAAAATACTCGGTACACAGCAATAATCCTAACTATCGTTGATAAATTGCGAGAGAAGACACAAAGCCCGCCACAACAAACAATGGTCAATGTAAAGTTATTATTCATCAATTTTATGAGCTATATTGTAGGCCTTCACATTTAGTTTTCTTTCGACTCTTTGATATTAGGGCGTCTTATAAAATTATTTATAGCGTAGACTGCAGTTCCTCATTCTCCGACTTTTATACGGTACTGATTTTCGTTAAATTCTGTTTACACATGTTCTCTTGACTTGGCGCTGATATTGACTTAGTAACAAAAATCCAAATTCATGATCATAGCCGGTACGGTAACAATGCATAAGATATAAATGATAGGAAATTTGAAACTATATAACTTTACTTATGTAGTATTTATCGATACGACTACTAATAACATAAATATTTGAGAATTACATTTTAGGCCTTCCCCTAAACTACCATTTCACTAAGCGTGAATAAAATTAGTTATGGCTTAGATTATAGCGACTTATTTCCCGACTTTGCATACCGATTTTCATTAAGATAGGACCACTAATAACATATATTTAAGAATTAAATTTTAGGCACCCCCTGCGGGTGGGGGACGCACATATAGAATACACCCGTGGTACCCCTGCGTGTCGTAAGAGGCGACTAAAAGGGGCCCAAGGGGCTCTCAACTTGGGAGTGTGTATTGGTGACCACGGGGCCCTTAGCTGAGTCTTGGCATTGCTTCCACTTACTTGTGCCAGGCTCCTCACTTTCGTCTATCCTGTCCGACCTCCCTTGGTCAACTCTGGTTATTTTCCGACCCCGACGGTGTTAGAGCATTCGAAGCCTAGGGAGTCTTTCATTTTCAAGCCCTTCGTGGCCCTTGCCTTTCTTCGTCCGTTACTTCATTTTTCGAAGTGAGGGATCCCTTCGTTTTTCTTCTTTTTTCTCTCTCCCTGCCCCCTGTGGGTGGGGGACGCAGATGAATAATGCACCCACGGTATCCCCTGGCTGTCGTGAGAGGCGACTAAACGGGGCGACCCAGGGATGATTGAATTAGAACCATGAAACTACTTTTGATTCGTACCATCACGCGGGGAACACCATGAGTCGCCTTTACTTGCGAGTAGTACCACTATATTAGGTACGAAACAGGTTTGTGATTAGTAGCAGCACTGAGTTGGTTTTCCTGTGGGTTTCCAGTACCTGTGAGTCGTACCCATGTGAGCAACACCGCGGGTCTGCGCGTTGCCTGTGAGTTGTACCACTATATGAGCTACACCGTGGGTCTGCGTTGCCTGTGATTAGTACCCAATATGTGAGGAACACCACGGGAATACCGGCACCCGTGACTAGTACACCTAGGCGAGAAACATCATCGGTTTGCGTTACCTGTACGACGTACAATACTTGTGAGTAGTACCATCATATGTGGAACACCGTGAGTCTTCGCTATTTTTGATTAGTACCCTAACATGACAAATACCATGGTTCTACTTTACTAGCGACAAGTACCATTATGAGGCGCTGTTGACCTGGATTTTGGACCCCTTTAGAGATCAAGCATCCTCGATTCAGGATTCTGCTTTATAGGTCAGTAATTATATTATTTATGGTGTTTTTTAGTCAGATCCACTGTTTTTTAGACATTTTTATTTTGGTCAGTGGAAGTTTTTGAAGTTTTTGTTTGTCATTTCATTTCGTACCATTAGGGGCCGATGACCTCCATGTTAGGCCCCTTTAAACAACAAGCATCATCATCATCATAAATTTTAGGCTTTCTCCTAAACTACCATTTTACTCAGCGTGAATACAATTATTTATAGCCTAGATTATTGCGAATTATTTCCCGACTTTGCATGCTGTTTATCATTAAGACAGACGGACAGACAGACAGACAGACAGACAGACAGACAGACATTACGAAAAATTAAAAAGTGCATTTCCTTGTTACTGTGGACACGGCGGATATAGAAATACCATTATTTTAAAATTCTGAGCAATGTACCGTAGAGACAAAACTCTTATTTTACATATATAGATTTATTTATTTATTTATTTATTTATTTATTTATTTATTTATTTATTTATTTATTTATTTATTTATTTATTTATTTATTTATTTATTTATTATCCGCGGATCGGTCAACTAGGGACCATGATGTGTCATCGTACATTCTGGCGTTTACTCAGTTTTCGATTGATCCAGAAGGTTTAAATTAGCTCGCTGTGTCCTGCACGGTGTTCATTCGATAGGTATGCACCAGGTGTCAAATTCACATCCCCAAAAATCCCCAAAATCACAATGCTTGTTTTGAAAAATTCTCGCCTGTAGGTGTCTTCTGGTCGTAGACTCATTTATTCAAGGTTTTTCTTGACGGTAACGTACCAGAAAATTATTTATTATTATTATTATTATTATTATTATTATTATTATTTGCGAACTGAACGCTTAAGATCACGCTACAATTTCATTGTTTCTTTGCCTGAAGTTTCCTCTTTCTCCAGTACTCCTCCACAAGGGCGCTATGCTGTTCCTTCCGTAAATCCGCCCAGCTCTTCCCGTCTCTGCAGTTCTTCCGACTTGAAAACCTTCCAAATTTTGAATTATAGTCCGAAATGTTTTCCTGTTTAACATCTGATCTTCCTGGGTATTGAACTTCTCTAGATCTTTACGAACTTCCTTAGTCCATCTCGTCGTTGCCTTCTTGTTCCACAGATTGTTGAATAATTTTTGGTTAGTCTGGTTTTGTCCATTCTGTACAAATGTCCGAGAATTGATTACCTCCTCTTTTTCATGGTCTCTGAAATTTTGTTCACATTTTTGTAGACTTCATTGTTTTGAAGTTTCCAACCGGCTTCTGTCTGGACTGAGCCCTAAGATTTTCCGTATTATTCTTCTTTCTAGGATCTCCAGGTTCTCGAAACTGTAATTCATCGAGAGGCATTCGCTGGCATACAGGCATTTTGTTTTTACTACAGTGTTGTAATGCCTTATATTGGCATACCATGTGATGCATTTCTTGTTGTATATGCTTTTAGTTAGTCTATAAGCTCTCTCCATTTTGGGATAAGATCGTCTACAACAGCTGTCTTTAGTTTGTCCTCTTTTATTATTATTCATCACCATTATCATTTCCCAACTCCAATTTCCCGGGTGTGGTGTACAAGCGCTCGCCATCTCCTTCTGTCTTCATACATCTTCTGATCCAGTACTTCCTCCCATTTGTATCCTCTCTCCTCCACATCTGATCTTACAGTCTCTATCCAACGTTTTCTTGGTCTTCCCTGTGGTCTTCTTCCTACGAAATTAAGGTTGAAATATTTTCTGGCAGGTCTTTCCCTGTTCATTCTCATTATGTGCCCATACCACTGAAGTCTGCGTTTCTTTATGACACTGATAATAGGAACCTCAATACCAGCTACTTTCCTATTCACTTCATTTCTGATCTTGTCCTTTCTGGTTGTTTGGTTCATGGTTCTAATGAATCTCATTTCAGTTGCTTGGATTCTACTGAAGTCTTTGTTTAGTAGGGTACATGTCTCTAAACCGTATGTGAGGATTGGTACGAAGTAAGTGTGGTACATGATTGTTTTTGCTTTCTGTGATATTTTGCAGTCCCAGAGGAGATTATTATTATTATTATTATTATTATTATTATTATTATTATTATTACCCCCCTAGTGGCCACCATCGTTAAGGCATCAATTCCATTTGGTGTGGCACCGTATTTAGCCGGTTCGAGTTCTGTTGGTTAAAATATTCTACATTTAACCTTCAGAATGCTGGCCGGTAAGGTAGAAGAGGTGGTGCTGTACAATTTCTAATCACTAGTTTGTGTGGCAGCATTGCTCAATGTTGATATGAAGTGAGGGGATATGAGGCTACTGGTAGCGGCTCGTCCGTTGGATGGTGACATTAAGCCTTAAGCAGATCCCTTGGTTCTATTCGGCAGGAGTTGGCTATGTGCCAGAACGGGGTTTCACCACGCTCCTTCCCACAATTATATATCACGTTATTCATTTCACCTCGTTAACTCCTCTAATGAAGTCGATGTCTCGCAATGAAGATCCATTTCACTTCATACTTGTCCGCGTAGAGAAACGGGACAAAGATTCGATAACACACCGTAATAGTAGTAGTAAATATGAATAAGAAACGCTTAAGTTTGCAAAATGAGAGGGCTGGTCATCTAATTTACCGAATCGCGCTCTTGTAATACCAATGAATATTTTCTGAGACAGTCTTCCTGCTTGGTGTCTCTAAGTTAGCATTTTCTTTTAAACTCACCCTGCTGTAACTTGAGAGAACTCTGTAAACTACTTTCTGTACTCCAACAAAATCAAATCTGCAGCAGCAGCAAACTTCTTTTCTATGTTTACTAAAGTTTGGTGGGTGATAAAACAACGTTAGTAAAATTCAATATGAAGGAGGCGTGCTCCATGTAGGGATCAAGTGTGAGAAAGTATCACCCAATAGAGGTCGATGCTCCGGTAATTTTAACTTCCACATCATTGTGATCTACTCAGCAGAACTCCTTAGGTGACTTCAGCTTTGATTGTGTACTCTTGAAGGTACCCTTAAGCACGCTTTTTAATCGGGTTGTTCTTTTATTAAAATGGTACTTGGAGGCCCGGGTTCGATTTCCGGTACTGCGAGAAATTTAAGAATGGCACGAGGGCTGGTATGTAGTTAAAATGGTACATGCAGCTCACCTCCACTGGGGTTATACAAATGTGTGCCATTTTATACAGAATCGGTGCTTCAGTCGCGGGCAGCTTCACGTGGCCTACTAGAGTGTGGAGGGGCATGATCCATATATTTATGTATACGAAGAGAAGGTCGTAAATATGCTCTAAAACAGAACTTTGAAATGGTTTTGGGAGATGTCGACCCGCCGGAATTTATTCCCGGAAAGGTTCTTTTACGTGACACTTAATCCACCGACACGAGCAAGGGTACCTTCACCGGACTGAGCCAAGATAGAACCTGCCAAATTAAGGTCACAACTACCTATTATTATTATTATTATTATTATTATTATTATTATTATTATTATTATTCCCCTAAAGATGACCGGTAGAGCGTCGGTCTTCAAATGTCAGGAACCCGGGTTCAAACCTCGGAGTTGGATTTTTGAATGACTGAAAGGAATCCATTCGGCACGCTGATGTGGACAGGTAAACGGGTTCTAGCGCATACTGTCGGTGTTTACCCGATAAAATTATTTTTAATACTCTTCACTATTTTAATAATAATAATAATAATAATAATAATAATAATAATAATAATAATAATTCTGGCATTAAACTATAATTTAGATAAGCTAGAAATACTAGAAAGGCGAATCATGAGGGAAATATTAGGCCCACAAAACACAGCAGAAGGTTGGAAATTACGAAGTAATGCTGAAATATATCAAAAAATAGAAAATATATCAGATGTAATGAGGAAAAGGAGACTTATGTTTTTTGGACATTTATATCGAATGCAAGATAGTAGATTAACCAGTAAGATTTTCAGATATTTGTGGAGTAAGAAATCAACGACAAGCTGGGTCAACGAAGTAAGAAAGGATTTAGAAAAAAACAATATAACAACAGAAGAAATAAATAATAGAGAAGGCTTTCGGTTAAAAGTATTGAAAATAGAAGGATTCCAAGGTAGGAAAGTAAAAACAACTGGTTCAAAGTGGTCTGAAGACAGAAAGAAGAAACATAGTGAACAGATGAAAGCGTACTGGAAGAAAAGGAAAGAACAAAGAAGAAGGAATTGAAATTGGCACGTGGTCCTCTGGTGGCCCATTCGAAAGAATAATAATAATAATAATAATAATAATAATAATAATAATAATAACAATAATAATAATGCAATTAATAATTGCAAAAAGTTCGAATCTTGTAATGCAACATAATTTACAGTGACCCAAAAGTCCGTTAACATTTGACGAGGCAATTCTATTGGAGGTTTTTTTTTTTTGATATTTGCTTTACGTCGCGCCGACACAGATAGGTCTTATGGCGACAATGGGACAGGAAAGGGCTAGGAGTGGGAAGGAAACGGCCGTGGCCTTAATTAAGGTACAGCCCCAGCATTTGCCTGGTGTGAAAATGGGAAACCACGGAAAACCATTTTCAGGGCTGCCGACAGTGGGGTTCGAACCTACTATCTCCCGAATACTGGATACTGGCCGCAATTAAGCGACTGCAGCTATCGAGCTCGGTCTATTGGAGGTAGGGAGGTAACAATTGACACACATCATTAGCATGACATAGGGTTTTATTGACACCTAAATAAACTACACAAAATAAATAACAGATGGCACTGGACAGTACACGTATGAAGTGAGATGGATCTTTATAGTGATGTTTTACGAGCGAATGCCTTTCCTGACGCAACCTCATAAGAGGATTCAATGAGATGAAATGAATGACTTGATATATGATAGTAGGAATGGAGAGGGTGAAACTCGGTGCCGGCACATAGCCTACTTCTGTCGAATAGCACCAAGGGGTCTGCTCAAGGCTTTACGTCGCCATTCGATGGACGAATCTGCATCAACAGCGCCTTATGCCCTCATTCCATATGAGCACTGCGGAGAGGTTTGGAATTTAATCCTGGAATTTGGCGCGGAATCTAGTGATTAGAAATTGTCTGCCACCAACTCTGTTATCCTACCAGCCAACATTATGATGGTGAATATTTCGATCAACGGGACTCGAATCGTCTGACCACGGTGTCACGCCATAAAAACTTGATGCCTTAATGATTATGACTGCCAGGTTGATTAATGTAAATAATGTACCGGAAATAATGACTTTACATTGTAAATTACTTCTGTCCTAGGTTCAACAATTTGGAAAAAAATGTTGACATTTTTCAATTTTGAGATGTTTCAGTGTACAAATCAGCTAGTAACACAGGCCGGGTTGAGTGGCTCAGACGGTTAAGGCGCTGGCCTTCTAACCCCAACTTGGCAGGTTCGATCCTGGCTCAGTCCGGTGGTATTTGAAGGTGCTCAAATACGACAGCCCCGTGTCGGTAGATTTACTGGCACGTAAAATAACTCCTGCGGGACTAAATTCCGGCACCTCGGCGTCTCCAAAGACCTTAAAATAGTAGTTAGTGGGACGTAAAACAAGTAACATTAAATTATTATTAGCTAGTAACACTGCCAAATAAATTACGCTACCAGTTTACTTCGTATTATATGACCTATGTGGTGCTCAGAAAGAAGTAATAGAGAATCACAGATCTGATTACCGATGACAGAAACCTGGAGGGTGACCAGGGGGGGAGGGGGGGCAGGGGTGTAAGCAATCAGAAGTTCAATGGGTGACATGTAAAATGTGCTGCATAAGAACACGTGTCAGGCGTATGATATCTAGTATAATAGAAAATGCTCCTCGGAATAAAAATCAAGCCAGTTGTAGAACTGTGCACTTTTAACAGCACACATTTCTCCTGTCAGAGAGGCTGGGGGATCCTTGGCTTGTTAGTACTTGTTTTCGTCCAGATTGTCACCAAAAACGTATCAAACAATGTTGGTGTATGGTTAGAAATTGCTTTTCAGCTTTCGAGAGTGGAGAACTTGAACGAGTTCTCTCAGAAAATACTTACCCTTTAAGTGTTAGGCCTACATGATAACTAAATCGGCACTTGTTCTGCAGCTGTCTCCACAGATAGTTAATTTGACGAGACCTTCCTTTTCACGTGGAATCCCTACTACGGAGACTTGACATTCAGCAAGTTCTCCAGATCCTCTGCAGTCTCATATAAAATAACAATATCATCGGCAAATCTCAGAATATTGATTTCATCTCCTTGGATTGTGATTCCCTTTCCAAATTCATCTTTGATTTCCTTTAACACCTGTTCTGTGTAAACATTGAAAGGGAGAGGGTCCTTTCCTCATATATTTCTCTGCCCTTTTTTCTTTGGTTTGCGTTAGTTTACGTCGCACGAACACAGATAGGTGTTATAGCTGCAATGGGAGAGGAAAGGGCTAAAAGTGGGGAAGAAAGCGGCCGTGGCCTTAGTTAAGGTATAGCCCCAGCTTTTTTCTGGTCTGAACATGCGAAACCACGGAATTCATCATAAACAATAGTATTAATTACCAAGGGACTGCTTCTAAAGCTACAATCCTGAATCGAGGATGCTTATAGCCTAAAGGGGTCCAAAATCCAGGTCATCGTCCCTACATACTGGTACTTACCGCTAGTAAATTAGAACCATGGTATTTGTCATGTTGCGGTACTAATCAAAAGTAGCGTAGACTCACGGTGTTCCACACAATATTGCACGTTGCACAGGTAACACAGACCTATGGCATTTCTCACATAATTGTGTCACTCATAGGCAACGCAAATACATATTGTTCCTCACCTAGGAGTACAATTCATGGGCGCCGGTATTCCCGTGGTGTTCCTCGCATAGTGGGTACTAATCACAGGCAACGCCCAGACCCGTGGTGTTTCTCACAATAGTACTGATTACGGGTACGGGAAACCCACAGTGAACCACTCTCTGCTGCTACTAATCACAAACCTATTGTGTACCTAACATAGTGGTACTACTTGCAAGTAAAGGCGACTCATGATGTTCTCCGCGTGATGGTACTAATCACAAGTAGTTTCAAGGTTCTAATACACTCATCCCTTGGTCGCCCCTTTTAATCGCCTCTTACGACAGGCAGGGGATACCGTGGGTGTATTCTTCGTCTACGTCCCCCACCCACAGGGGATTTCGAAACTACTATCTCCAGAATACTGGATACTGGCTGCACTTAAGCGACTGCAGCTATTGATCTCGGTACTTTCTATGTCAGAAATCCCACAAACAATGTTCGATATTCCAAACGCGCTCGATTCTGTAAGAAGCCGGTGTTTATGCAGCTCGGCTCTGAGATTTATCTCTGATAACGCTATTCTGCCTGAGTTTGTGAAAGGTCTGGACAAACTGCCGGAACCGGACGCGTTGGCCGTGCAGTTAGGAGCGCGCAGCTGTGAGCTTGCATGCGGGAGATAATGGGTTCGAACCCCACTGTCGGCAGCCGTGAAGATGGTTTTTCGTGGTTTCTCCTTTTCACACCAGGAAAATGCTGGGGCTGTACCTTAATTAAGGCCACGGCCGCTTCCTTCCCATTCCTAGGCCTTTCCTGTCCCATCGTTGCAATAAGACCTATCTGTGTGGGTGCTTCGTAAAGCAAAATAGCAAAAAAGCAAACTGCTCAATGGTATGGGCACAATCTTGGAGGTGTACAAGACGAAAATCCACAACAAATGTAACGAAGTACAGACGAATAAAGTCAGCTGATGCAGAGAGCATTAATTTATTACATTAGGAAATGATGTAAAAAAAGCAAAGCAAAAAAGCAAAGTAATCTCCGTACAGGCCATGAAGGCCCTTGGACGAGTGGAAGGTAAAGGCTTCCACTATCCGTAACCTCGGCACTTGATGGGGTAGAGTGGTTAGCTCTACGCCCAGCCGCCTTTGCCCCCAGGAATTAACCTGGTACTCATTTTTGGTGCAGGCTGAGTGAACCTCAGGGCCATATGCACCTCCGGAAGTTTAAATCTTCTTTCATAAATTTTACGACTTCCTGACGGGGATTCGAACCCACGTCCTTCCGGGCGAACCGAGCACGCCTTTACCGCCTCGGCCAGGCAGCCTCTAGGAAATGATGTAGATTAAATAATAACGATCGTTGAAGTGAGAATATTGGCACAAACAAGGAAGGCTGTTCTAAAAACTATTGTAGACCCTCCCGGAATAAGGAAGTAACCAAACAATTTTTGAAAAGTGAAATTTCAGTATATGATGTATCATCACGCCTTTATTCTGTTGTGTCATCTTATGTCTTACATTTGAATTTCAAGGCAGCTTACAGCCAGCAGAACTTTGTCCGCCATGGTGTAAGGATGGAACATTAGTCAACATGATTGACAATGCTTGTGTTAGTTCATCCCTACCTCTAGTAGATCATATAAATAAAGGTTATAGACGAAATAGCCTCTGTATTTTGAAAGTATATACTTCACATTTTTATTATTAGTGTTGTTACTTTTCTTGTTGTTTCCTTGAGGTCCCTTGTAGATTCTTGAGGCCAGTCTCTTGTTGTCCATTCTGACTCTGTGACCGTATAAGATAAGTCTCCTCTTTCTCATGGCTAATGTGCTCTCTAAATATTGGTAAATCTCCTTGTTATGTCTGATTCTGTATTCACCTCCCTCTTTAATGGGGCCCGTGATTTTTCTCAGGATCTTTCGTTCTTTCAGTTCCAAATTCCTGAGATGTTCCTTTTTGACCCTGTTCAAGCATTCTGAGGCATACAGAATCGAAGGTCTTACTACGGTTCATAGTGTCGAAGTCTGAAGCGAAGGGAAAGGGATTTGAACTTGTAAATGTTCTTGCAGAGATGGAAAGCTCTCTCCAGTATGTTACACCCAAGGCTCCACACCGCCGGCTGCGCCGTAGCGTGTGACTGGTGAAGAAATGTCCGCGGGCGTACCGCCATGTTGAGGGCACTGCTGAGCACGCTGAGGAAATCGTAGTACGGAATGCATGCATTAACTTACATTAACACATGCATGAAAACACCTGTCGATGTTGTTATTATTATTTCTATGACACGAGATAACACGGTAAGAACGAATGTTAATTAAGTACATCGAAAATATTTTTAAAATGGACCGCAATAGAAAACAGAAGATCCGTACGGATATTCTCGTCAGTTCGCAAACCAAAAACCCTGTCCTGTTAATTTTAAATCAAATGCCAAGAAGAAGATGCATCGAGGGAAGTAGTCCGAGGTCTGATGTGGTAAAAGTGGACCGTGAAGTGTGAAAGTCTTTGTGTTCTTTCACATTGATTCTCGGTAAATATCCGGAAATCCGACAATGCCTCATTAAGGTCTCGGAGAAACTTAGCTATTCCCAAGTAGTTGATAATAAGAGGCACAGCCTACACCAAGTACCGTGCACACATAAAAACTGAACACCTATTTTATTGTTATTGAACAATATCCACTAACATGTTTTAAATTAAGGGAACAGTCCCCGAAATCAGAAATACGGTATATCATATACCGGTACATGAAATTGATAACCTTAAAAACGACCACGTAGCTAACAAGCTTGTAATGAGCATTTTTTACTTGGGCCTAGTAATGTTTTCTGAATAACATATTTAACCATTCATTCACTATAAAACGGGTGTGAAAAGGGAGAAATTGTGACTTACGGTACTTATAAAAATTCTGACATTTTTTAAGAATTTGAAGCAATGCATTGCCCTAAAACTAGACAGGTTTTATCAAGATTTATCAACCACATTTTTCGGATTTTAGGCCCATCATTTTCCAATTAGTAGTGCCGGTGCACAGTCTGTAAGAAAAATACGCATGTTTATTTCAGAATAGCTTTTCATTTCTTGAGAATTATTCCTCAATAAATTGGGAAAAAGGCCAAGAATAAGAAGCCTACAGATTAAATATTCCATTGCCCACACGTTCTCTGAATCCACCGTTATATAGCCTGCTTAATTCACGATTATGGTAATTGAAAGTAATAACAGTTCAATTTCCACTCACTTATCAGGAGACATACCGGATCCCTTCTGGCAGCGATCTGTACAATTAAAAGCTGACCAAGGATTTCCATTCCACATACAAGGCCTAACTTAAATCTCCTTTAATTTTATCCATCAATTTAACTACTGCAAAAGCTTTCACTTATTCTCTGAAAACATTGGCAATATATTATCACTCCATCACAAATAACACTACAACAGATCAACTAACCGACACGATACAATATGAAAGCATGCAAGAAACTGTAAACATTAACACGTGCTAACCATGCATTCAAAGCTGAAGTACCCATAACATGGCGATGCGCGAATGTGTTCAATATTCCTCATAGTATCACGCACTTTGTGAGGCTAGATAAGTAATACTGAAGTCTTTGGTTACACCTAGCATTAATGGCTATGTCTTCACTAACGTTCGAGGTTATCCATTCCCCGAGGTATTTATAGAAGTTATTATTACACTAATATTATTTGCTACCATTTTTGTTCCAAGTGTATGTACAGGATCTCTCTTGTGTTGTATACAAATGTAAGATATACCTGCAGATTGTTTTCAATAATTGTATCACTTCCTATTCATACATTATTTTTAAAAAAACATTAAGTTATAACAATAAAATATTGTTTTTAATAGATGAACTCATTTGTACACCGTCATTTGCAGTTGATTCAAGTAGTGTATACCATGAAACGTCCGACTCATCGGATAAATGGTGAGCGGTTGTGGCCTTCGGTTCAGAGGGTCCCGGTTCGATTCCCGGCCGGGTCGGGGATTTGAATCATGTTTGATTAATTCTTCTGGCTCGGGGAGTGGGTGTTTGTGTGTGTTCCAACACTTTCCTCTTCATATTCAGACAACACACTACATTGCCAACCACCACAGAAACATGCAATAGTGAGCACATCCTTCTATATTAGGTTGGTGTCTGGAAGGCTACCTAACCATAAAACAGGGCCAAATCCAAATGTACGATACATTTCACACCCGCGACTCCACAGGTGTGGGAAATAAATCCCAAAAGCATTTTTCTTCTTTCCTGAAAAAATACTGAATGTTGGTTACATCCCTATTCCGGGAAGGTATTCAGTTAAAGGGAAATTTGCTCTTTTCAAACATAGTCGTATATTAGAAATATGTTTTAACACCTTTTTGTTTGGAGCGCAGATTTTTGTGGAAATGAATCCTGTACAATAACGGATGCAGAAAGAAAGAGATTAGAAAGTTATACATTGTGGTGTTATAGGTAAGATGCATAGATCGCGTCACAGGTCCTGAGATACTGAAACGAGAGCCGTAAGGAGAGAACGATCCGGTGAAAGTTGACGATATCAAGATATGACGAATGGATTAGAGTTGTTGTATGATGGAGTAGGATAACCTAGTTCAGTTGTTTATTAATGTTTTTATCTAACACGGTCTATTACATCGCTAAAAAGCAACCATCGCTATGTGCATATGTTGCGAAGCGCACACATGCCGACAGTTAACATTATATGGATATTAATTAATTAATTAATCAGTACTCGTATCCTGCACGTGGCATAGCCACACTCCGCTCTACATTCACCTTATGACATTCTATTCTACTGTAGGTGTGGTTGAAGATAGAGAAGAGCGTAAATATATATACAAAAGGTGAAACAATGTTTGTTTGTCTCGAATAGACACAAAAACTAATGGACCGATTTCGCTGAAAATTTCGTGGTTTGTTCTTATTACTCCTGAGAGTGTTTAGGAAGTAATTTTAACGAAATCTAAAGCCTCCGTGGTTCAGGCGGCAGTGCGTGGGCCTCTCACCGCTGGATACGGTGGTTCAAATCCCGGTCACTCCACGTGAGATTTGTGCTGGACAAAGCGGAGGCAGGACAGGTTTTTCTCCGGATACTCCGGTTTTCCCTGTCATATTTTATTCCAGCAACACTCTCTATTAACATTTCATTTGTCAGTCATTCATCGTTGCCCCAGGGGAGTGCAACAGGCTTCGGCAGCCGGCACATTTCCTATCCTCGCTATTATTATTATTATTATTATTATTATTATTTTGCTATTGGCTTTACGTCGCACCGACACAAATATGTCTTATGGCGACGATAGGACAGGAAAGGGCTAGTACTGGGAAGGAAGCGGTCGTGGCCTAAAATAAGGTACAGCTCCAGCATTTGCCTGGTGTGAAAATGGGAAACCACGGAAAACCATCTTCAGGGCTGCCGACAATGGGGTTCGAACCTACTATCTCCCGAATACTGGATACTGGCCGCACTTAAGCGACTGCAGCTATCGAGCTCGGGTTCCTATCCTCGCCGCTAGATGGGGGCTTCATTCATTCCATTCCTGACCCGGTCGAATGACGGGAAACAGGCTGTGGATTTTCATTTTCATTTAACGAAATCTGATAGGTAGTTTTTTATGATGAGTAATTTTATGCAATTAATTTAATTACAAGGAAGCACCAAGATTGGCCGTCTTTGCTGGCAGGACCTAGTGTTTACAGTGCACTATGTCTTCTGGTATAGGCTAGAGCAATTTTATTACTTTCATAGATCTGTCTCTGTCTTATCCTTGATGGTTGTGGTGGTGGTGGTGGTGATTATTGTTTTAAGAGGAAGTAGGCCCTACAATTAGGCAACCATCCTCTATATAACACTAATCAGAGGGAAAAATGGAAGGGATCCGACACTTCGAAAAATGAAGGTATCGGCCAAAGGAAGACAAGGGCCACGAAGGGCGTGAAAATGAAAGACTCCCTAGCCCTCGCAAACCTAATAGCGTTGGGGTCGGAAAAGAACAAGAGTTGACCAAGGGAGGTGGGATAAGATAGATGAAAGTGAGGGGCCTGGCACAAGTAAGTGGAAGCAATGCCAGGACTCAGCTGAGGGCCCCGTGATCGCCAACCCACGCTCCAAAGTTCAGAGCCCCTGGGGCCCTTTTAGTCGCCTCTTACGACAGGCAGGGGATACCGTGGATGTTATTCTACCGCCCCCACCCACAGGGGGATCTTATCCTTGGCTTTGACAATATGAAAGTGACTGAGGTATGAGCGATGCTAGTAATGTAATTCCTTATGCAGCCAGTCCCTGCTATGAATGGTGTGAAAATGTTGCTCATAGGGTCGGTTGATGCATTTCAGTGGGCTTGGTAGACTGATATGCAATAGAAACTCTGGCTCGGTGAGGAAAGCAACGGGAAACTACCTCACTATTCATTTCCCTAGCACGCCTCTGCAGTGATGCCTAGGCCATCTATGACAGCTGATGGCAGAGCTGTTGAGGATCCAACCAGCGGAAGCGCTGACGGACTGAACATACATACAGTACATACCAAGATTGGATCTACCTTGGTGGACAGATGGTCGCTAAGCAGCAGCGACTTACTCTGTATCATGATGGTCCGGTAAGAAATGCTGTATCTAGGAGGATGGCAACACGCCGCTATGTTTTATGAAGTACTTTTCTTGCTAGGAGGTTCATGTAACTAGGCAAATATAATAATAATAACTTCGTGTGGCTATTTCTAGCCGAGTGCAGCCGTTGTAAGGCAGATCCACCAAAGAGGGTGGGCGGCATCTGCCATGCGTAGGTAACTGCGTGTTATTGTGGTGGAGGATAGTGTTATGTGTGGTGTGTGAGTTGGAGGGATGTTGGGGACAACACAAACACCCAGCCCCCCCGAGCCATTGCAATTAACCAAACGGTGTGAAGCCCAATTAACTTTGATCTTTGCTTCAAAATCTATCGAAATAAAGAGAGCAATATTATTTCATATTGATTTCGTACCTGAATAAAAAAAGTACAAATACGTTTCAATCAAAAATTCTTTTTTGGATTTCATTACAACTTTAGTCCTTCGCTACTTCGGATAAATCGAGTTTTCGGGCTATCGAGTTTCGGAATAGCGGGATGCTATCTTATAACGTGCATATATATCAATAAATATAACAAAGTTAAGATACAGACATTTGCACACAATGCTAAAATAACTTAACGTAACAAGAGTTAATTCAATCAATCACTACTGATCTGCATTTAGGGCAGTCGCCCAGGTGGCAGATTCTCTATCTGTTGTTTTCCAAGCCTTTTCTTAAATGGTTTCAAATGCATTGAAAATTTATTGAACATCTCCCTTGGTAAGTTATTCTAATCACTAACTCCCCTTCCTATAATGAATATTTGCCCCAATTTGTCCTCTTGTATTCAAACTTGATCTTCATACTTTTACTTTTCATACTTTTAAAGACGCAACTCAAACTTATTCGTCTACCAATGTCATTCTAAGCCATCTCTCCGCTGACAGCCCGGAACATACCACTCAGTCGAGCAGCTCGTCCCCTCTCTCCCAGTTCTTCCCAGCCCAAACTTTGCAACATTTTTGTAAAGCTACTCTTTTGTCGGAAATCACGCAGAACAAATCGAGCTGCTTTTCTTTGGTTTTTTTTTCAGTTCTTGAATCAAGAAATCCTGTTGAGGGTCCCATACACTGGAACCTTACTCTAGTTGGGGTCTTACCAGAGAAAAATATGCTCTCCTTTACATCCTTACTACAACCCCTAAACACCCTCATAACCATGTGCAGAGATCTGTATCCTTAATTTACAATCCCTTTTATGTGATTACCCCAATGAAGATCTTTCCTTATAACAACACCTAGATACTTACAATGATCCCAAAAGAAACTTGCACCCCATCAACGCAGTAATCAAAACTGTGAGGACATTTCCTATTAGTGAAACTCAGAACCTGACTTTTATCTCCGTTTATCACCATACCATTGCCTACTGTCCATCTCACAACATTATCGAAGTCATTTTGCAGTTGCTCACAATCTTGTAACTTATTTATTACTCTACAAACAGTAACATCATCCGCAAAAGGCCTTTCCTCAGATTGCACTCCTTTACTCATATCATTTGTATATATAAGAAAACATAAAGGTCCAATAATACTGCCTTGAGGAATTCCCCTCTTAATTATTACAGGGTCAGATAAAGTTTCGCCTACTCTAAATCTCTGAGATCTATTTTCTAGAAACATAGCAACCCATTCAGTCACTCTTTTTTCTAGTCCAATTGCACTCATTTTTGCCAGTAGACTCCCATGATCCACCCTATCAAATGCTTTAGACAGGTCAATCACGATACAGTCTATTTGAGCTACTAATGAAAAGTATAATCTGGCTTTCGGAAACTTTGTTCCATCGTCAGTGGATCTAGTTAATGTTTAAAAGTAAATTAAATGTTTTAAAAATGTGTAGAGTACCACCAAGTAAGACAACTGCTGCGGGATGAACAAGTACCATTGAATGCTAAAATGACATTTTATAAATTATATTATACATCCATCCACATGTATAGCTTGGAAACTACCATGTTAATGTGACAAATCAAAACTCCAAGCTGCGGAAATAAAGTTCCTACGCAGCGTAGTACAGAAGACCAGGAGGGACAAGACAGTGCAGGAATGAAAAAATCCGAGAGGAGGTGGGAATATGAGACTCCCTACTACAGAGGATCCAGAAAGCAAGAGTGAAGTGGTTTGGCAATGTAAGAAGGATGAGTGCAAGCAGGTCTGCAAGAAGATAATATGAGAGAGAAGTAAAAGGAAAAAGACCAGTGGGCAGATCCAGAGGAAAATGAACCGATCTGGTGAAGAAAGATGTCGAGGAGAGAGGACAAGATTAGAAGAAGATTATGAGAGAACAGTGGTTCATGGGAAGACAAATATGGAGGGGGCTCGTACATCACATCCAGGCAGCTGGAAATGTGAAAGATGATGATGATGATGCAGAGTACAAGATGATGCAACGAATTCAATCATTCCTGTCACAACAAGAACAATTGTCCTCAATTTTTTTAAAAATCATGAAGATATATTTACGTGAATTAGAATATATTTTTAAACATTTTACTGGATGCACTGAAGATGGAACAAAGGTGCCGAAAGGTGGTTCTGGATTAAGTGATTTTTACAAAGTGCTGTGACAGACTGTATTTTAATTCAATAAATTATATAAAGCCATCAGCACGGTTAAGAAATGACTCTTCATTTTTATGATGATTCAAAGAAAATAACAGCCAAAGATTAAGATGCCGAAATATCTCCTTCAATACAGAGGTGAAGAGAAGCTAAAAGATATGATTCAGAAAAGGAAAAGGAATATGTTTATACTATAAAAATCTTTGTATAACACATCGCGAAATTATATAATGTAAACTGCTAAAATTAATTCTATAAAGTGGGCCCTAATGATTGAATGGGTTGACTGCTAGCAAAGTTGACACAAATGGCATACAATCCAGATACGCTGAGAATAGATCTGACCACACATAGAGATGACCAGCCACAGACCACATATTGCGAGTCTCTACACAAGTGCCCAGGAGGGAACACTGCGGTTTGTGTACGTGACGCTAGAACGATACTTGTAAGGAAACTGGTATCTGGGGTACATTAGATTAGAGCTGGAACTAGAATCTGATGTAATATACTTGTTATAAATAGTGTGAATAACACTGTAGCATTCGTGAGCATAATAATGACTAAATTAATGCCATACACACCTGGATGACCCCAACTAAGCTAAGGACCAATAGAGTTTGTTATAACAACTCAGAAACTACAGCAGTTCCCTTATTATTTCGCACAACTTCGCTTTAACACTACAACCTGTGTATATTGAATCTGACTTTAATTTTAATAAATTTAAACTAAGGAAATTCTTGTTCCAGTCCTGCCTGATTTAATACTTTATTTTCTGTAAATTACTAAGTAAAAACGTAAAAAGTTTTTATCATTAGTTAAGATATACTTTAGTTTCTTTACATTTTTTGTTTATATTATTATGAGTATTGCTTTAGTCGTTTTTATTTTAAATTCCATTGTACCTTAGTGTTTTCTCACACATCTTGAAACTGTCCCAATTTTATCACTTGCATTATACACAGCACCTTAAAGTGAGCTTTGATCGTTGGGGCCTTTCTTCATATTTTCTTCTTTCCTTGAGATTTGCTAGGGACCACGTGCCAATTTCAATTCATCCTTCCTTCCCATTACTCCTTCATCATTGCACTATGCTTTATTATTCTCTCCTCAGACCACTATGGGCTGGGTTTCCATTCCATTCTCGCTCGCAATCCTTCCATTCTTAACAATTTACTTTTACGAATCTGCCTTTTTATAGTTTCTTCGTCACTTATTTTATTCCTTTCTAAATCTTTCTTGACCTCTTTTATCTAACTAGTTCTTGAGTTTTTGTCCTAAAGGTACTTGAAAATCTGGTTTGTCAATCTTATCATCCATTCTATACATATGTCCAAGAAATAGCAATTTCCTTTTTCTTATTGTTTCTGTTATGTTTTATAAGTTCTGGTATGTTTCCTTTCATGAATAAATAAACAAAATATTGACAGTGATTTTAATGTCAACGTCCTCTAAAGCAAAAAGTAAACACTTGTCCTCATTCCACTTCATAAGGGAACTGTACAAAAGCAAGTTGGGTGAATTTATCAGTAAAAGAAAAGAACTGGGTTTAGTTTACGGACGGACTGCCAGAAAAACAACATTCAAAATTGTTAAAGATTCAGTAGCTGAGTTTTATCTGGCCACAGCATAAATGTCGACAGAGTGTTTCCGCTCATCTGTGCACAGTGGACAAAAGAGTCGATCGGAGTTTCACACAAAATGAGATACGTCAGCTGATGTGATTTCCTAAAAGCGAGAAAGAGGATATTTTACTTTCATACTTGGTTAGTGAAACAGATAAAGTGCTAAGAAGAGTAGGAGAGAACAGACACCTGATGAAAACGATAAGGAAGAGGAAAATATCCTGGTTGAGTCGCATATCAGTCTACGCAGAAATTGTCTCTTCAGCAGAGGGTGATGGAGGGAAAATTAGATGAAAGAAGAGGAAGAGGAAGAAGAAGGAGGTTTGAAAAGTTTACAGGTGTCAAGCAAGACAGAAGCTATGAACAATTGAAATAAGATGCTCTGGACAGAGAATCGTGGAGGATGTCCAACAGATACCTGTCTCAATACAGATTCACAGACGAAGGAGAAGAATAAGAAGTGAAGTATTACCATCTGTTGCGATTTCTTGATCCATCCATTCATTATCTAAAGGCTATTCTTGTCACTGCAGCCACATCCTACGGTCTTCAGCAGACCTTTTCATCGTGACATAGGAAGCAAAACCAAGCTGAGTGATTATGTTTCTAAGGTATGAGAGACGTGGTCTTCTTCTCGACTTCTTCCCTAGGACCTTTCCTTTGAAGACATTCCGGAGAAAGGTGTCATGTCGTAGAACGTGTCCAAGAAATTTAGCTTTCCTCTGCTCTATTGAATAAATTGAAGTCCGTTTCTCATTAACGTCATTCAAGATTTGGATATTAGTCTTCTTTTCTGTCCAACTCGTCCCTGTCAGTCTTCTCCAGAACCACATTTCCGCAGCTTCTAGTATTGATTGTGCTTGTTTTCCCAAAGTCCATGTCTCACAACCGTAAGTTAGCACACTCCAAACAAAGGTCTTAACAAATGTCTTCCTGGTTTCAATTCCTATGTGCCTATTTAACAATAGATTTTCCTGCTTTGAAGCAATTGTTTGGCATAGCAATTCTTCTTTTGACTTCTGTCAGGCACTGATTATCATTGGTATTAACACTGGCCAGATAACAAAATTCTTTAACCTGATCTATGTTTTCACAGCCTAATTTAATGTTTGTTTTCAATCCAGTCTTCTTTTGAACGACCATCGTTTTCGTTTCCTTTGTGTTTATTTTTAGCCTGAACTTTTCTAACTGTTGTTCAGTATACCAAGCATCGTGGTCATTTTGTGCTCTGAATCAGCTGATCGATGAAATATCATCCGCAAAGTGAAAACTATGAATTTGTTTACCATTAAAATTTATCCCTTTGGTCTTTCCTTTAACTGTTCTAATAGCGAATTTTATGAAGATATTAAACAGATATGGAGATAACGTACAGCCTTGCAGCATTCCTCTTCTTATTATTGCTTCTGTTGCGGTTCCATTTATGTTCATTTCTGTGCTTGGTGATCTATACAGGTTAAAAATAAAACATATGTCCTTCTAATTAAGAATCAACTTGCTCAGAGTTTGAAATAATAACTTCCAGTCAACCTTGTCGAATGATTTCTGTAAATCCACGAAAGTTACATAAGTTTTCCTCTTAACTTCAGTCTTCTCTTCAGAATTTGACGCAGAGCTGGAATTCCTTCTCTAGTACCCTTACCTGCTCTGAATCCATATTGGTCGTCATCTAAATTCTGCTCAATTTTCTTGCTGATTCGACCTTTAAGTATTGTCAGTGGGATTTTAGAAGCATGGGGTAGAATGGCTATTGTTCTGTAATCTGAACAGTTCCTGGCATTTCCTTTCTTTGGGAGTGTTATTGTCCGGCTCTTTATGAAATCAAGTGGTATGATTCCTTCTTCATAGCAGTTTGTAATGATATCATACAACGTCTCTTTCATGATGTCTCCACATTTCTTTAGGAGCTTTGCTAAAATGTTAAAAACACCTACGGCTTTTTGATTCTTTAATAAGTGTAGAGCCATATCAAACTCACTTTTTGTAAATGGTGGGCCTTTTCTTTCTACGTTAATCAGTCTCTCATCCTCTACATAATCCCGAAAGTTGTCTATTTCCTGACCTTCATATAGATCTTCAATATATTGCTTCCAGTGGCCACCTACCTCCTCATTTTCAAAAATAATATTTCCTGCTTTGTTTTAACTGCATTACTTCTGGTTATTTTCTTGTTCTGCAATGATTTCATTTTTAGATATGCCTTATCAGAGTTCCCTGCTTTTAAACCTTTTTCGATGTCCTCGTCAATTTCATTCATCCACCTGTCTTTTGCTAAGCGACACTTGCCTGCTATTATTTTTAATGCTCTATATTGTTCAAAATACCTGATTCTCATTTTGTTCCTCAGTTCAATGGGATATAAAATTTCTTGAGTCATCCAAGGCTTCTTTGGTTCCAATTTTCTTTTACCCAATATTTCTGAAGCGGCTGTCATTAAGCTGTTCTTAACACTTTCCCATCCAGTACCTTCACTGCGCAGTTGATTAGTTTTCTCTTTGAATTTTAAAGCCAAATCTGCAATGTGTAAGTTATTCAAACACCATTTCTTCGAACCGTACGCTTTATGTTTTCTGAATCTAATACTGCACTTCGCTGCAACTAATATATGATAGCTGCCTACATCAACCTCTAGGTATCTGTGACTGGTAAGCACTTGGTCTCTGTATCTCTGTATGTAATCTAACAGATGTCTTCTACTATCTGCAGGAGCCTTCCATGAATAACGTCGCCTTTTGTGAACATCAAAGCATGTATTAGTTATTAATAGTTCATGTTGTTTACAAAACACGAGCAATTTTTCTCCTCTCGAATTTGTTTCGCCAAGTCTGAATTTACCGGTATGTTTAAGATTTTCATGACTACCAACTGAAGCATTGAAGTCTCCCATTAAGATAATATCAGCTTTGATGTCTACTAACTCGAAAGGTTCTTGAATATTATCATACATTTCTTCTACAACATGGTCTTCACTGTTTGTGGTTGGAAAATATGCTTTAATAATGACTACTTCAACAGCTATTATCTTAACCATCATAATCCTGTCACTGATATGAAGGGTATTAATCACATTTTGACGCCATTTACCTTTCAGGATTATTGCTACTCCATTCATTCCACCTTTATCATTTCCGGTGTGTATTACCCTGAAATTCTCTTATTGTAAGTCTCCGTTTCCTGCCCATCTAGTTTCACATACACCAAGCACATCTACATCTTTCTTGATCATTGAGTTCTTTACTTCTTCCAATTTTCCAAGCTTACCTAGTGTTTTCACATTCCATGTACCTAAGTTGAACTTACTGTTCTCTTTGCAAGAATTTCGCATGATGACAACCGGAGAGGCCTTGCTGCTGTTTCTACTCCTGCCGAATCTTGGCTTCCGACTTCCATGATTAGTAACTACAATTCTATTACCGCAACTTGACATGGCTGCTATACAAGGGATATCTCTATGTTATTTAATGCAGTGGTTTCCCGTAGCCTTCTGCATCCTAATGTCGTTGACCAGATCAAGCTAGTTCATCCGCCTTTAGGGAAATCATCCCTAAAAGATTTCTTGATAGGTGCAGCATTTTTTTAAGTCAGACTAAAGTTAGGCCTTCACCGAAGTGCGCTGTCTCATGTATGGCCTTGTCAATCTAGAAAATGCGGAGGTATAGCCAGTGGTAAGTAATGCTATTCGGACCAAGACTAGAGCGCCCGAGTGTTGTGGAAAGTGCTTTTCATAGGGTGAGTCATGCTGGGATAGCATATTTAGTCCACAGAGCAGAGCAATGGCGTACTACCTCATTCTTTATCTTGTCTAGTAAGGTTTCCAATAATAATAATAATAATAATAATAATAATAATAATAATAATAATAATAATAATAATAATAATAATAATAATAATAATAATAATAATAATGTGGAGATACTTAGGAAGATACTGGGATCCCAAAGAACAGAGGATGGATCATACAGAAAGACAGGAAGCCAATAATTGTATCACAAGATGGAAAAGATCTCAGACACCATCCGGAAGAGGAGAGCCGTTTTTTTCGGACGTATCTACAGAATGAACCCGGGAAGACTGACCAATCAGATAATAAGATATTTTGAGATCAGAAAAATTACGGTGTACTGGTATCAGGAGGTGAATAAGGACCAGGAAGAAATAGGAATACAATGAACGAAAACTGGTAACAGGGATGCTTACAACTCGAAGATGAAAGCCATCAAGAGGTTTCAAAAAAGTCAGAACCCGTACCGAAGCGCCGTGGGTAGAAGAAAGGAGGAGGTTGCAGAGTGAAAGCATTACGGAGTACTGGACGAGGATTAAAACCCAGAAATACTGTATATGAAGCTGAATTCGAATTAACGTGGTCCATAGTCGGCCAAAACGAAAGAATAATAATAATAACCCAAAAGAGGTTTTATTTTATGAAGCTAAATTGAGGCATCTTGAGACCGTTGTTAAACCTGAGTGCCTGTATGTAGCGGAAATATTGGACATGATTGGAAAATGTGGACATGAAGATATCCGGAAGAGAGAAAAAAACGCTAGGAAAAGTTCTGGGTCCAAGTTAGAAAAATGGGGTAAGGAGACCCAAATCTAACAAAAGAATTGTATCAAATAACAGGAGTGGTTGAACTGGTGAGAAAGAGAAGTTTCAAGTTCTATAGACACTTGTTGAGGATAAACAATAACAGACTAACGAAGAGAATATTTGAATTCTTCAGGAAGTGGAAGGCAGAGCTGAAATGATTTCGAGAAGTGAGGTTGGATTTGACGAAGATGAGGGGTTCCGGAAGATTATATCATGGACAGAAGTCAATTTAGACAGCTCATCAAAAAGTTCCGTGGTTTCCAGGAGACTGGGGAAACGCGAGTTAGCAAAGGGAGGTCCTATACAGAAGAGTAGAAGAAGGAAGTGAAAACTGAAAAAAAAACACTTTAGGATGCAGACCTGCAAAGGAACTGATAAAAGGACCAAACAAGAAGTATACTAAAAAACTGCTTGAAACTCAGCAGAGAAAATATAAGATGGGTAGTAGGACTGTTACCATCTGAAAGAAACACTTACATAGAATTCGAGTAATAAGAGACAACATATGTAGGAAATGCAATGAAGCAGAGGAATCAGCTGAAAACATACTTTTCGAATGTGAGGCGCTGAGTAGAATCAGACTTTCCACTCTAGGATTACCAGTTTAAGAGAGAAAAAAATCCAAGAAGACCCAATAAGAGCAACCTGTAGCTTTGTGAAGGGAGCAGGTATATCTAGGTAGGAATGGAGGAAAAACACGGTAGCAAAACATCTTAGAGTTCGACGCTAATTGGGTACTACTATTTAGAGGCCCCATGAAGAAAAGGAGAAGAAGAAGGAAGTAGGAAAAAGGATGAAACTGGCAGACATAGAAGGCAGAGAAAGCTAAAAGGATTGCCAAACGTGGTCCATAGACGGGCGAAACGAAAATTAAAAGAAAAATAATAATAGTAAGAGTAAGAGGAATCTAAGTGCCAGAATTTTGTCCCACACGAGTTATTTTAAGTGGTAATAAACCTTCCGCTAGGAACTTCTCAGTACCAGCGGACTGAGCCAGGGTGAAATACGCCAACACGCTATCATCTGAGCTACTCTGCCAGGCTTTGCCCAGTAGCCGCATAATATTTAGCGGTTCTATTCGAGGATCCAGCCAGCCTCCTGTCTAATGATCTAACAAACCACACAGTGAAGCAATCACAAAAAGTATAACAGGTATGGTTTTCATAAATCAGTTTATGGAAGATTCTTTAATTGATATTGTGGTAAATATCCCTCATATGGGCTGACTGGCCGAGGCGGTAACAGCGTGCTCGGTTCACCCGGAATACCGTGGGTTCGATTCCCTGTCAGGAAGCCGAAATATTCAAGAAACGAGATTCCACTTCTGGAGGTGCACATGGTACTGAGGTTCACTCAGCCTGCCCAAATAATGAATACCAGGTTAAATCCTGTACGCAGACGACTTAAATATTCCCTATATAAATCATCTACATAAATAAAATGACCATTTTGCTTGACAAATTTCAAATTTTTACCCGATACAATACAACCTCTCACACCCACCCCTCCGATATCCCGTCTGGTTTCCGGAGATTAATTTGTTAAGAAAGAATCCATACTTTCCAGTGTTAACTTAGCAAAATTTAACATAAAAACTTTCCAGTCTGTCGAACACACAAATTGCAATATAAATTATAACACTATAAACATACCTGTAAAATAAGTACACACTATTATACAAAGAATGGCACGTTTCTTTCTACAAGGGCATCCTCAGATTATAAAAAAATCACTTAAATCACGCGTAGGCTATATATGCACAGTAGGCACTGTTAACGTTGCGTAAACTTTTCAATGATAGGAAGTTAGGTGATAATATGAACAAGTATTAACACGCGATAGGTTACGCCCGCGGCAGTTTGCAGCACTTTTAAAAAATTTGTAAATAATTTCGTTGCTAGCCGCTGTAGGGCTTAAGGCGCTCGTTTTATCCCTCCCCTCCCTCTCACACGCCACATGTTGACTATCGTCAGTGTATTGCCTGCTGCGTTCCGGAGTAGTTCAAGTTTTCTTCCACTCTCGCATCTGCTGCAGCAAATTGCCTTCGTGCGACCCCTCGCGTAGTGCATTCTTACATGACTGCATTTCCAAGAAAGTTGAAAGTTGATGAGGTGGCTTTCAGTGAAGTGTGGTGCTGTAGTTTTATCTTGAATTGTGACCAAATCATTCATTGAAATGTACAAATGCAAACGTTGAGGCAATTTGCTCACGCGCGACCTCTCGCGTTCTAAAATGGGCGCGACCCCTCGCGCGTTAACAAAAAATAATTGTGCAAGTATTCAACCGTCACTGTATTAACATAACGAAGTACTTATGTACTTATCTCCACTGCCGAAGCGTGGTCCTTGTCTCCAAACACTATTTGAGGACTCCCCTCTCCGCGGTACAAAACTTCCTCTAACTTCTCCATGACCACAGTCCTCCAATTACAGCGTGATTAACCGCCAACCACGAAGGCCCGAGTTCGATTCCCGGCTCTGCCACGAAATTTGAAAAGTGGTCCACTCTGCCTTGGGAGATCAGCTGAGTAGAGTACGGTTCGATTCCCACCTCAACCATCCTCTAACTGGTTTTCCGTAGTTTCCTACTTCTCCTCCAGACAAATGCCGGGATGGTACTTAACACAAGGCCACGGCCGCTTCCTTCACTCTTCCTTGTCTATCCCGTCCAATCTTCCCATCCCCCACAAGGCACAGCAGGTGAGGCCACCTGGGCGAGGTACTGGTCCTCCTGCCCAGTTTTATCCCCCAAACCGAATTATCATGCTCCGAGACACTGCCCTTTAGGCAGAAGAGGTGGATCCCTCGCTGATTCCGAGGGAAAAGCTAACCGTGGAGGGTGAACGGATTAAAAAAGCTAGAAAGAAAAATATAAAATTAAATAAGGTCAAATACAATCTTATAAATGGTTCTTGAATTGGTTTATGACAATAACAGTTTTTAATTGGAAGCAGAATTTCAAAACTTCTTTACCTACTAATACAGTAAATAAAACATACTTTTTGGTAGTTTTGTGTAGAGGAAGAGCGCCAAATATGGAATATGCTCCTAATATGGAATACCCCAATATTCGCTAAGTTAAACGTGGCAGAGCTGCAAGGACCAGGTAGAAAGATGCACAAGGAAGGGCTCTGTGGGGGTGAGTTGAGGAAAGTCACTTGAGCTGTGTTCTTTGTCCGTGACAGTCGACCGAGTGATTTTCAGCCTCCAAGAAGTTTTGGGAAGGTAAGAATTGCAGTCCTTTACAAACCAGATCTTACCTAAATTTTAAAACTCTTGTTAGCTGTGCATAGAGGGTGAATTAACTGTACAAACCACGTAGTGGTCAAATCTATTTGATGAACTGACATACGTAATTTGTAAGATGAAAATTAAATGTGGCTGTGTGCCTAATATGGAATACTGTGGTGTTCCAATTATGGAATAGTATTCCATATTTGGGACCAGATTTTTGCACTATCTATAGGCAGTTTTTCTTTCCTTCAGAACCATGGCCAGTCGGAAGGACAATTCGGAGGTGAAAGTACGGAAGAAGTGGAAGGAAGTAGACATGCAGCAAGCTATCAGTGCAATAAGGACAGGAAAAATGGGGTACAATACCAAGTTCACTGCCAGTTTTACGGACTACAGTGCCATGAAATTTCATTTAAAATACGGTACTCACGTGTATTGATCGGGACTTAATCCAGGGTCACCGTGGTGGGAAGCCAATGACGACATCACTCATTCGTCACACTTCACCGAAGAAAATATGGATCTTTGAAATGTGGTGCTGGAGGAAAGATTATGTGATCAAATGAGTAGATACCGTAGATGAAAATATACTGAGACGAACTAGGTCCGACTCATTGGCCTCAAAGAAAGCTAGACCTAGAACTGCGGCAAGAACAGCTCAAGAACTCAGTCAACCTTCGTGCAGTGGTTTGAGCAGAGCTAAGCCTACGCGAAAGGGAAGTAAGACAACAAGAGATGACAGTTCCTCTTCGGATGAAGAACCAATCAGTATAAGCAATGAATAATCTGATCTTGATATCGAGGAATATGCAAAAGTGGACCCGAGTGATGAACATGCTACATGCTTCTACTGTGACGGCAAATATTCCCGAGATAGAAGCGGTGAAAAATGGATTCAGTGTTTGGAGCGCATGTTATGGTGTCATACCGAGTGTTCAAGTGCAGAAGGTGACATATTCGTGTGTGAATATTACAAATAATGATCTTTTATTTTAAATTCTGTTCATGAGTTTCTTATTTCACACATGTAGTCCATAAACATTCATTAAAACAAGAGGCTTACAAGTAGAATTATAGTATTCCATATTAGGAACACTGTTTTTAGAACAAGAAAAGTGCAGTTTCTATTATATTTTGTAATTTACAAATATATAAAGTGTTAAATCAGATTGAAAATAAGTTGCTGTAAAGTAGACATATCGTATCAATGTGACATGCATTTAGAATTTTAAAATGTCAAAAATGAGTTCGTCATTTTTGATAAAATAAAAAGGTATTCCATATATGGCACTCTTCCTCTACAGAAGTGTGAAAACCAGTTTCGATTATTTGTGTTATCACATTATTTTTTACTTCCTTTCCATACAAATGATGATGAAAATGTTTTTGTGCAGCAGTGGAGTATTTCACGAGTCACGTCTTGTCCTTTTAAGGTAATTGATAGAACTTACGTTATATTATTCTTAACTTGCATCAATGATGACGTATGTAATTTAGAATCTCAGATCACTATTTAAGTCCATTGTGGATGATTTTTAACCTATCCTTTTAGTGTTAATAGATAAAATGGGATCACATGACCTGGTTCTGTGATATTTAGTTTTACTTGCGCATTACACTAGTTCCACGACTGGAAGGTTTTCGATCCCCAGGAGTTTCAAGACATGCCATGAGTCACCTCTAAAGTTTCTTAATTTGACCTACCTCGCGGGATGTAGTCAAAACTAAACTGGATCAGGACCAACTCTGCAATTTGTGTGGACTCTCTGTTTAAGTGGAACAAGTTTAGAAGTGCGACCGTAGAGCCGATGGACAAAGGGTAGTGTGGCACATCACTTCAAGGATTTCACCTCTGTGACTTCTGCATCAGTAGACTACATTTTGAATGTAGATTTTAGATTGTGATCAACTTTACCTGTTTTCTTTTCTTGTTTTGTTTTATATACAATGTAATTGTTAAAACGTGATTAATACCGGGCAAGTTGGCCGTGCGCGTAGAGGCGCGCGGCTGTGAGCTTGCATCCGGGAGATAGTAGGTTCGAATCCCACTATCGGCAGCCCTGAAGATGGTTTTCCGTGGTTTCCCATTTTCAACCAGGCAAATGCTGGGGCTGTACCTTAATTAAGGCTACGGCCGCTTCCTTCCAACTCCTAGGCCATTCCTATCCCATCGTCGCCATAAGACCTATCTGTGTCGGTGCGACGTAAAACCCCTAGCAAAAAAAATGTGATTAATAATAATAATAATAATAATAATAATAATAATAATAATAATAAATGGGTAGAAGAAACAAACCGAGCTCGATAGCTGCAGTCGCTTAAGTGCGTCCAGTATCCAGTAATCGGGAGATAGTGGATCGAGCCCCACTGTCGGCAGCCCTGAAGATGGTTTTCCGTGGTTTCCCATTTTCATACCAGGCAAATGCTGAGGTTGTACCTTAATTAAGGCCACGGCCGCTTCCTTCCCATTCCTAGGCCCTTCCCATCCCATAAGACATATGTGTATCGGTGCGACGTAAAGCAAATAGCAAAAAAAGAAGAAACAAGAAAAGATATGAAGTTGGCATCAATCCAAAAAAAAAGAAATCTTTGACAGAGATGTGTTTCGAGATAAAATTGATAAATTCATGGGGTTTCAGGGGGGGGGGAATGAAAAGTTCAAGAACATGTAGTCAGAGGAGAGAAAGAGGTTACTACATATTACAGCGACGATAGAATAGGAAAGAGCTAGGAGTTTGTAGGAAGCGGGCGTGGCCTTAATTAAGGTACACCCCCCAGCATTTGCCTGGTGTGATAATGGGAAACCACGGAAAAGCAGAGAGAGAGGAAGAGGAACCACAGCGAAATAACGTAGATCTGGGAGAAGAAAAAATGACTAACCAGCAAGTCAATTGTTTACCGTGGTGCAAAGTAGGCCAAATTAGAAGAAATAATAATAATAATAATAATAATAATAATAATAATAATAATAATAATAATAATAATAATAATAATAACAACAACTTCCGCTTCACTGCGGTTTGTGCTATTTAGTGTTGGGAACTGGTAGTAAAGGAGTATCAACTAACCAAACAAAAATCTAAAATCTAAAATCTCGACGTAATATTTTAAAAAATGACGAGTAATATTGTATTTCACAAATCTTATTTAGTCATATTAATAATTGAGTTAAAGGCAGGAAGCTCCGCGTGGTCCGAATTGGAAGGACAACCAAAGGCGAAAACTAAAATTAAGGCTCTTTTATTTTTATTTTGTAGTATTTCCAATGACACCGCTGGATACCGTAGTTCAAATCTCGGTCACTCCATGTGAGATTTGTGCTGGACAAAGCGGAGGCGGGACAGGTTTTTCTCCGGGTACTCCGGTTTTCCCTGTCATCTTTCATTCCAGCAACACTCTCCATTCTCATTTCATAGCATCTATCAGTCATTAATATATCACTTTGGCAGTGGCGACCCCATCGTACTAACAGCCTATATATGCTTCATTCATTACATCCCTGACCCGGTCAATGACTGGAAAACAGGTTGTAGGTTTTCATTTTCAGTATTTTCAATGAATTCATTATAACATTCACACCTCCGTAATTTTAGGGCATCATTTGCACAATTCTGAATTCATAAATGCCTTGTTTAATGGACATTTTTGATCATTTATAGGTCATAAAAATCTTAACCTATTCGTTCGATCTTAAAGAGGCAGGCCTATATAAAATGTATCATAAAAATTGACCGTAAGAGCTAAAGTAATACAGGGTGGTCGGAAACAACGTGAACTGACTATGTGAGCGTTAGAACGTTGGTCATACTGATAAGTAATTAAAAAAAATTACGTCGATATCTCGGTCGGTTGTCATTTTAACAGGTGCTGAAGATAGCCAATCAGATCGCTTTGCGGGTGAATTCACGTGGCTTGGTCGAGCTTGAGAGCCATGCCAATAAATGAGCATCAAACACTAACTCACCGAGAGTTTCAGCCAATATCACCTTAGCGTGCTTGTTACGGGCTGAGCCTATCAGCAGGGAGGTTCTTGTTCAAGTCGCTCCCCTGGAGAAGTTTACTTCTTCTATTGGCGCTCTCAAGCCACGTGCAGATTTACCCACGGTGCCTCTCAAAGTCCATCTGAAATCACCTGCGAAGCGATCGACTAACTTGAGCAGCTGATAAAATTACAACAGCGCGAGACATCGGCGTATTTTTTTTTTTTTCAAATTGAGGAGCTAGATGCAATAACAGCGTAAGTACACTTACTTAAGTGTACTTACGCTGTTATTGCATGAATACCGTTTTCGAATTTCCCGGTCCCTTCACTACAACCCAGTCCGGGTCTTAGTTCACTAGGGTGCCGCTAGAGGTCAGGAGCTCACTAAAACCGGTACCATGCGCTACGCTGTTATTGCATGAGGCATGCTTCACGAGCGGCACGTTCAGTTGCCACGAGCTGTTTGGCTGGACCAGATGTCAGCGAACGGAAGAGAAAGTTTTGTGGCTGGTGCAGACAAAAGGGTTGATGTTCTTTCACTAATGAAATAGTTAAAACCTGAAAATATTGATTGGTATGTGAAAGTCATGTCTGTGTGTAATGATTCCCTAGAGTCTGCTAATGCAGCATGTGAAGATGAATCATCCTGATTTTGGTCAATGATGCGGTATTTAAGTATTTTAAACAAGTAAGACATACGATGTCTAAATCCCAATTATATAGTTTGTGATCTGTTATTTGTTTCTTTTCATTTCTTTTACGTTTAGAGAATCACTTTGTAAATGAAAATAGGAATAAAAGTTGTTCAGAAAGAGCAATGTTTCTAATTTTATAACATTTCAAATATTTTTTTTGGGGGGGGGAGGGGAATTACCATAGTTGGGGAGAGCACTGTAACAAACCTCTCTCGGCCCTTTACGCAATAAAGAACGAAAAAGGTGAATATTAAATAATGAATAAACGTTTTTTTAACCTTTCTTAGTTGACAGTTTTTTTATGAATTTGTTCTTAATTTTAGTAAGTTTAGGCATTTTGGAGAACTGAGGTGGGATAAACTGCCACTTTTGTTCCTCTATATTGGGTGATCATGCTTTCCTAACTCCCTCATCAATACTGGTGTATGGTAAAATATAATATTTCTGCTCTTCATGCAATAACAGCGTATAGAAGGAAATTTTAAATAACTCTGTCTTTCTTATATGCTAATAGATCAGTAAAATTATTTGGGAAATACATTTCCTGGCTCTTTTAAATGTCTTTAAATGAAATTCAGGTTGATTCCTAATATTACTTTTAACTCATAACATTTATAAACTTCAAGCTTCTGTTTCTCAAAATAACGTAAATCTACTTACGCTGTTATTGCATCCAACTCCTCAATTATTTATCACTATGACCAACGTTCTAACGCTCGTGTACTCGGCTCACGTTGTTTTCGAACACCCTGTATATTCACGACGTGGAAATTTTTTCATAGCAATGAGCTAACTGGTGACGGGGATGATTGTTGTTCTCATGATTAGTTTTATACGATGCAAAACCGTGTGGTCATGAGGCCTGTTGATCAGGGAGATAACGAAGCTAACTATCAATGATCACACTAAGAACAAAGGGAAAAGGATCGCAGTCAGACAGTTGAAGGCCTGGTCTCGATTGCTTTAAAATCGCAGCGCCGAAAGAAAGCAAAGTACCTAAAAGTATCAACAATAACATTGCAATGAATTACTGTTCCCAACAGTCAACATCGTGCGAGACGGACAACGGCTTGAAGTAAGGGATGACCTGTAGGGATGATGTGTGTCCTGGAACCGACGCGGTAGCAATGAAGGCCTTACAGAAAACCTGAAGAGTGACGACTAACGGTACTCGGGTTAAGTTCGTTATGTCCCGATTGTAATCATTCAGAACCGTAGACTCGGAAGACATTGGTACGATGACAGATGGAAACTAGGCCCAACCGCGGTCTTTGTTACCTCACAGAGCGCTAATGAATAGCCTCTAAACCGCGACCATGAAATATGCGCTGACCACAACGCTTTAACCTAAATTAATAGGCGGCCACTCAGTGTTCCTCAAATTAACAATCACTTCCTCGCTTTTGGCGATCTCGGCTTTAGCAAACTCAGGTACCAAGCGCTACCACTATCAATGACTATTAAGCTCCAGGATATATTTCCTCTGTAACATGTTGTAAAGCTCAAAGTTGTATGTCTAAGTAGATTTAAACTCTATTTTTCACAACAAAATATCCATGTTAACAGACAATAAAATCTCTTAGTAATTTGTATAATAAAAATGTATTGCTTTCTGCACTCATTTCACATGTTTTGACTCGATTTGGCAACACTGATCTACGAAGAAGGAACTATGAACCTTGGGTCGAATAACCGAGTAATTTGGATGCGGAACGTGTGGCTGTGGACGTCCATTCGAGAGATGATGATTTCGAGCTCCACGGCCGTCAATCCTGAGGAATGATATACGGATTTTTCAACTTTTACTGAAGGCAAATAGATTGCATTTCTGGTGTAGACATGTACGGAAGCGCAGTACTCCAACCAGGCGAAGAAACAATGAAACACGGTTAAGTTTTGTCTTCGCTGATTCACAATCTCTCTGATTATCCGTATTTACATCAGTGTCTCCTACCCAGAACAGTAACTTTAATTACTTAATAGGACTTGTGTCCGACTCGTTGGCTGAACTGGCCTTCGGTTCAGAGGGTCCCGGGTTCGATTCCCGGCCGGGTCGGGGATTTTAACCTTAATTGGTTAATTCCATTGGCACGGGGCTGGGTGTATGTGTTGTCCTCATCATCATTTCATCCTCATCACGACGCGCAGGTCGCCTACGGGAGTCAAATAGAAAAACCTGCACCTGGCGAGCCGAACCAGTCCTGGGATATCCCGGCACTAAAAGCCATACGACAATTAATTTCATTTCATTTCATTTCATTTCATTTCATTTCATAGAACTTGTGAAGGTAGATCTAACTCGTATAAAGCTGTTAATAATATTTCTACCGAGCGAGTTGGCCGTGTGGTTAGGGGCGCGCAACTGTGATTTACATCCGGGAGATAGTGGGTTCGAATTCCATTGTCGGCAGTCATGAAGATGGTTTTCCATGGTTCCCCAAAGGCCACGACCGCTTCCTTCCAACTCCTAGGCGTTTCCTGTCTCATCGTCGCCATACGACCTATCTGTGTCGGTGCGAAGTAAGGCCACTGGCAAAAAAAAAAAAAAAAAAAAAAAAAAAAAATGCTCAATCAATCAATACTGATCTGCATTTAGGGCAGTCACCCAGGTGGCAGATTCCCTATCTGTGGTTTTCCTAGCCTTTTCTTAAATGATTTTAATGACATTGGAAATGTATTGAACACCTCCCTTGGTAAGATATTCCAATCCCTAACTCTCCTTCCTATAAATGAATATTTGCCCCAATTTGTCCTCTTGAATTCCAACTTTATCTTCATATTGTGATCTTTCCTACTCTTAAAGACGCCACTCAAACTTATTCCTCTACTAATGTCATTCCACGCCATCTCTCCGCTGACAGCTTGGAACACACCACTCAGTCGAGCAGCTCGTCTCCTTTCTCCCGGTTCTTCCGAGCCCAAACTTTGCAACATTTTTGTAACGGTACTCTTTTGTCGGAAATCACCCAGAACAAATCGAGCTGTTTTTCTTTGGATTTTTTCCAGTTCTTGAATCAAGTAATCCTGGTGAGGGTCCCATACACTGGAATTATACTCTAGTTGGGGTCTTACCAAAGACTTATAAGCCCTCTCCTTTACATTTTTGCTACAACTCCTAAACACCCTTATAACCATGTGTAGAGATATTATCCTTTACTTACAATCCCATTTATGTGATTACCCCAATGAAGATCTTTCCTTATATTAACACCCAAATACTTACAATGGTCCCCAAAAGGTACTTTCACCCCATCAACGCAGTAATTAAAACTCAGAGGACTTTTCCTATTTCCTATTTGCTTCATATATGGATGTGAAATGGATGAGAGTGGAACTAAAACGTCTTCACATTATTATAAAGAGAACTTGCGAAATTGCAAACATGGAGGGAACTTCAGAGCATCAATACTCGAGAGGAAATTTGAACCAATCAGAAATAAATTGCGGTAGGCTGTCACTGTCTTAAGGGCAGCAGTGTTTTTTAGGGTTTTGGAGATGTACTTACTCGAAATAAAATACAAATATTACGTAGATAATACACTTTATTCTATAGAACGTGGTACACTTGGAATGTGGGTAATAACTCGGTGTAGTATGGGTCTGTGATGTGAGAAATAGGAGCGTACGGGAGTAGTATTACGAGTAAAAGTGTGTTTTCCCAGGATGGTAATATAGTAAGTGAGGTTGAATCAAAATGCAGGAAAAGCTAATGCAGTGAGCTCGCAGTTGTGATCGACAGTGTTCCGTAAGAAGGAAGTCAGCTCCAAGACGAAACTACCTATACATCGGTCTGTTTTCAGCCTGACATTGCTTTACGGGAGCGAAAGCTGGGTGGGCTCCGGATATCTTATTCATAAGTTAGAAGTAAGGGACATGAAAGTAGCGAGAATGATTTCTGGTACAAATGAATGGAAACAATGGCAGGAGGGTACTCGGAATGAGGGGATAAAGGCTAAATTAGGAATGAACTCGATGGATGAAGCTGTACGCATAAACCGGCTTCGGTGGTGGGGTCATGTGAGGCGAATGGAGGAGGATAGGTTACCTAGGATAATAATGGATTCTGTTATGGAGGGTAAGAGAAGGGTAAGACTCAGTTTCTAACGACTTAAAGATAAGATGTATAGAACTAAATGAGGCCACAGCACTAGTTGCAAATAGAGGATTGTGGCAACGTTTAGTAAAATTCACAGAGGTTTGCAGACTGAACGCTGAAAGGCATAACGGTCAGTAATGATGATGTATGTATGTATGTATGTATGTATGTATGTATGTATGTATGTATGTATGTATGTATGTATGTATGTATGTATGTAAAGTAAGGCTGACCACGTTGTATTCACGACAGCTTACCTCCAGCTGAGCGCGTGAGTCAACACATCGCCACCTCACAAGAGAGTATGTGTGCGACGTCACATACAGTACCGGTCAAAAGTTTAGGATCACATTAAAAAATCATGAAGTTCCATCTACAACCTAAAATTTTGCTACTAGACCTCTGTATTTTTTTTCCTGAGCTCTCGCATCTAATATGATATACGTCGCATGATTTCAGTGATTTACGCCAAGTAGTGTATAAGTTATACATTTTTAACTGTTGGAAGGGCACGTCAGAAAGTCAACATTTTTGGAAATATTATGTACTATATACAATAATCGGCTTCAAGTATCTCCAACAAGATTCTTTTATAGACTTAGAAATAGCTGGGGGTCATTTTAGTATAAATAGAAAAATTCCGAAAAAATGCGGCACCGAATTTTGTGCTTTTATTTTTTGTTACAAATCAGCTCTAAAATGGTCAGGTTTTCCTTGTTCTTGTCATAGGTCTCAGTGTGAGCTATCGGCATGAGAAATGTGTTCTTGGTTGGCATCCACAAAGTGCAAATGAAACTATCAGGGCAGATAAGTTTCATGCAGATAGCTCGTCCTGAGACCTTGGGCCATTCATGACAAAGGCAAAGAAAAATCAACCATTTTGGCCCTGGGTCGAAGAAAATTAAACACGCCAAAAAAAGGTGCCGCATGTTTTCGGAAGTTTTATATTTATACTAAAATGGCCCCCACCTATCTCTAAGTCTACAAAATAATATTGGAGGTGATTACTTGCAACCAATTAGAGTGTACAGTACATTATATAACCAAAATTTTTGATCTTTTGTTGTGACCGTCCAAGAGTCAAAAATTCATAACTTCCACATTATTTGGACTAACTCAATGAAATCAGGCGGCATATATCCTATTAGATGTGAGAGCTCAGAAAGAAAATTACAGATATCTCGTAGCACAATTTTAGGTTCTAGATGACATTTCGTGATTTCTTTACGTGGTCCTAAATTTCTGACCGGTACTGTATTTAACACAAATTTTGCCTTATTTTGATATGCTATTTCATGAAAATACGTTTCAAATTAAAAGTTAATTTCTTGCAACAGGTATCCTCATCTTTTGTCTGACAATTGGGACATTAAACATAACCGTAAGTTAAATACTCTCGCCAATATACGCGTTCTATTCAAACACTAAAAGCGTCCTAAAATTGTTCTTTCCACCTATCCCTTGTCGAGGGTCCGACTCATTGACTGAATACTCAGCGTTGAGGCCTTCTGTTCAGAGGGTTCTTTGTTCGATTCCCGGCTGGGTCAGGGATTTTAATCGCGTCCGATTAACTCTCCTGGCTCGGGGGCTGGGTGTTTGTCCCAACACTTTCCTCTTCATATTCAGACAACACACTACACTACCAACCGCCACAGAAGCACGCAATAGTTATTACATCCTTCCATATAGGGTTGGCGTCAGGAAGGGCATCCGGCCGAAAAACAGGGCCATATCCGTATGTGCGACAAGGTTCGCCCCCACGACAACACAGGTGTGGGAAAAGCGGTAGAAAAAAGGTGTTCCGTTGTCAAGGAAAGGCATAACGGGCTACGTTAAAAATTTTAGCTAGGCAAACCTGCTTGTTGTTTTAAGGGGCCTAACATCGAAGGTCATCGGCCCGCTAGGCAAACCAGACTTCAAACAGAGACGCTTTTTAATAAAAGTGTGCGGAAAGTGTAAAGTGTCACTTTCCGCACACTTTTCAGTGTATAAAGAAGGCAATTTTGTTATAGTATGGAATAAAATACTTTAGCGAGAGATCAAGTGAGAAGAAAAATATGTATTACGAGTAGAAATAAGTCGATAGATTGATCAGATGCCGTAGAATTCCGTATATACTTGTCGCTCCATCGAAAACTATTGAGCAATATACATGAACTCCATCGTGTGACCCTCTGCAAGTGACAGATCAAATTAGAGCAGGTGATGTTACGTCAGTTCCTCCCTCTTCCAAGACGGGACATTGAAGTCATATAAATTAGACACTAAATCTCATCATGTCCCCAGCAGGCTAACTTCATTAAAGTTCATTCCTGCAACAGCACGTGTGCATGAATGTCCAGCGCCATAAAGTGGCGGTGGTGTGGGGGGGAAACTCAACATGTGGCTCGTAAACCAGAGCGGACTTATAACCTCAGACATTAATTAATGACACAGTGTTAAATGTCGGGCACAGTAGTCGGTTTAATATGTGCGATGCAGAAGAGGTTATATGTGGGATATAATACCCGTTTGGTAGGATGAAAGGCCTTGCCACGTTTAATACGATAAACAGTAGTAGCACTAAATTATTCTCATCTAGGTTAGATAGGGGAGTTGAGTATGATAGTACAGATACAATTCTGCTGCATTTCCACTGTATTAATCATGATTTGAGCCCTAGTAACTGTGAGAGTTGAATGATCACTTGAACACGCAGGAAACTTCAAAAGCTCATTCTCCTTATTTACCTTATGGCATACGCACAGATTATTTAAGGAAATAAATAAGACTTAACTGCAGTGTACAATGAAACTGAGAATCAAAAGATACGTGATTACAGAGCTATATCACGACATTCCAGCTACTGTTAAGCCTCGTCTCATAAATTGACTAAATCATCAGTAGATCCATTGTATGTTTGTTCCCTTGTCAGACTCAGAAGTAATGAGCTGACCAGTCCGGTTCAATTATTCGTAGTCATGGCACACAGATGGTCCCACATATGGTGGGAGTAGTGGTCCGCAATTTCCGTGACCTATACTGAACCCAGAGTCATAGCACATGAATGGTAGCGTGCCCCACTTATGCGGGGACTGGTGATCCACACCTTCCATGTCCTGTACTAAATCCATAGCCATAGCACATTAATGGTCGCATTCCCCAGTAATAGAGGAGGCAGTGCTATATCTTCCATGGACTGTACTAAATCCACTGAGCGACATCCATGTCTTTCATGAGAGATCAAAGCTGGAAAGAAGATTTTTCTTTCTAAACAAATGCTGCCATTCAAGAAGAGCAGCATCTAACCATGTCCAGTGCCACTCGTCCATTCCATTGTAGCCTCTGGAGATATTTCGTTGCCTTGTTTACACTGAAGGTGTCCGTTGAACACGAGTTGAATCTTACTGCTAAATCCCCTGTAGACAGCGAGGGAAATAATCTGTGAAAGTTTCCTGAATTCTCGAAGTAGATTAATATGTAATTAGTAGGTTCAATATGACTTAAAGCTGGAATTCAGTCATATATTTCTTTCAAAGTCGAAGTGCTACTTTATTTAGTGGAAAATCACGGCGAACTGTGCCAAGTCCGTGAACATTTTTCAGTTTCATTATTTCTATTCATGAACTGAGCTTTATTTTCTTCCAATCTCGATTCTACCCGCATTTTCATCTTTAGTGAACTTATAAATTCTATCTACAAGATTAAGAGTGAATTCGACGGCATATCCCAAACATATTAAATGAAACAGTTCTGTTAAACCAAAGTGTCGGGGGACTGTGTAAATTTCGACACTCGTATAAGTTATGTGACGATTGATTACCCCGCAACATTGTCGGAAATCGTCGGAGAGCGTCGGAGACCGTCCAGAACGTCGAAAGTTCGAGGCTCAACCCCATATCAAACAGACCTGGGTGTTCCGGCCTTATCTCAACGCAATATTGGCAACTTGCAGATCGTATTCCAGTCCCATTCAGCCTGGTGAACTGGAAGCATGGGTCATCAAAAGGCGATGTTGAAGACAGCGACTATCAACAGTAAGGTGATGTGCACTTTAAAATGCACTTTCTGAATAAAAAACCATTATTCAATCTATTTAAAATTTTTCTTGTACAGTAGGTAGGACCCTGCCTCCTGTACCAACCCCTAGCTAGAAATCATCCAGTATTGCCCTGAGATCTACTCCGTGCTAACTTTAAAATTAATTCATATAGTCGGGCTATTTTACTGGTGCAGTATGTCTTGTGAATGTTCAGACCGTGAGCAGTGCATCGATCGAGTACGCTGCGCAGTTCAACGATGTTAGGTTTTCGGGATCTAGCGAGTCCTTCAATTTCACACTTTCGGGGTTCTTCCCTTGGACCGTGAATCTTGAGTTTTATTTTCGGTTTCGTGTTACGAAGGGATGGATGCCGTAGTATACTTCCCGTTAAAACAATGACGCTACCACCACATCTCACCTTACTTTCGGGAGACGTTGCGTTCGAATCCCACATTTGGCAGCCCTGAAGATGGATTTGCAAGTTTTTACACCAGGAAAATGCTGGTGCTGCTTAAGCAAGGCCATGGACACTAACTGAATCCTTCCTCATCCTTGCGTCATCGAAAACCTTCTATGAATTTGTACGGCATTCAAACCACTAGCAAAAACACGACGTTAAAAGAATGGTTTCCCCTAACGAACGTCGTTTGCTAATAATAAAATGATGTTACTAGCTTTACTTCCCACAGACTACTTCTACTGATACTGTTGAGGAATGATATTCTAGTTATTCCTCTGGGTATGTTGCCATCAACATAACCTTCAGATAGCGTGGTGTACCAACTGGAGTGTTTTATCAGGTTTCGGAGACGACTAGGTGGTAGAATTTTGTCCCGCAGGAGTTCTTTTACATGTCAATACATGTACCAACAAGAAGGTGATGTTTTGAGCATCTACAAATAGCACCGAACAGAACCGGGATCGAACCGGCCTACTTGAACTCAGAAGAGCAGCACTCTACCGTCTCAGTTACTCAGCACGGCTAATACAAATATTATCATTTGGAATTCCTAAAGTCCCAAAAAAGAGAATTACCATAACGAAAGGAGGGATCAAAAATTAAGTTCCCGGTAGGAAACAAGAATTTAATATTTTTTTATATAAAAGCCAAAGGCAGGCATTTATACAAGTGGTGGTACATACTTCTCCTAGTGGTGGCGCCTTGCATGGTGTCTGGTATCCCGCCCGTGTGGTGGCCACCAAGTTAGTTGTAAGATTAGAGGGTTGCAGGGTTGGCCCTTACATGTGGACTGGTCATCCGCCCCTGTAACGGACCGCTTAGTAATTTAATTGGTGTGATTTTAGTTCTGTCTAGAGTTGTTCAATTTCATTGGGTTTAATGGTTCTTTGTTTTATGTAACGGAATTGTGAACATATATCTGGGATAAATTCCTGCATGTTCAATAAATTAATTAAATTACTTACTTAAAATTCTTTCCCCTAGTGCACCGGTACTGCATTGTTCTACTTAGGAGGCTTGTAGTAGTGTCTCAACGGCGCTCTAGCCGCCAGCATCTTGGAAAGATGTAGCAATCCAACTGACGAGCCCTCTGCTACAGTGTGGCAAAATGCTGGTAATTTCACAATTTACGAGGCATAAAGAGCTTACATCTTTTTAACAAGAGAGATATTCAGGTCCAACTTTCACAGTCCAGTCTCATGCTTATGCCGGCCACTATATCGAAAGCAGATCGAAAACTTCAAACGCAATTGAATTCTATTGAGTGTTAACAACAACACGAGTATCACCTTGGGACTTATTAAAAAATAACATGTTTTGAAACAGAACGGTAGATAAAACTAATAACACACGAGTTACCAGGGAATATTCAAATGTTCTTATTCTCTCGCGTATATATTTGTATGAATAACAAACGTTTGACTTCAACACTCCATCTATATGATTAAAACTTGCTGTATTTTCTATGTAAGAGCACTAAGAGTTATTATGAAGGCAGGAATAACGTGAAAGTGTAAATTATTTTCAGGTATCTACTATTATAACAAACAATAATCAATAAATGATCATTAATCGCTACTTATTTGCATTTAGGGCAGTCGGCCAGCTGGCAGATCCCATGCCTGTTGTTACCCTAGCGTTTTCTTAAATGTTTGCAAAGAACTTGGAAAATATTTAACATATTCCTTGGTTAGTTATTCCAGTCCTTAACTCCCCTTCCTATAAACGAATATTTGCCCCAATTTGTCCCCTTGAACTCCAACTTTATCTTCATACTGTGATCTTTCCTACTTTTAAAGACACCACTCAAACTTATTCGTCTACTAATGTCATTCGACGTCATTTCTCCACTGACATCTCGGAACATACAATTTGGTCGAGCAGCTCATCTCCTTTCTTCCAAGTCTTCTCAGCCCAAACTTTGCAAGATTTTTGTAACACTGCTCTTTCGTCGGAAATCACCCAGAAAAAATCGAGCTGCTTTTCTTCGGATTTGTTCAATTCTTGATTCCTCGTGAGGGTCCCATACACTGGAACCATACTGTAGTTGGAGTCTTACCAGAGACTTATATACCCTCTCCTTTACATCCATACTACAACCTCATAATCATGTGCAGAGATCTGTACCCTTTATTTATAATCTCATTTATGTGACTACCCCAATGGTGATCGTTCCTTATATTAATACCTAGGTACTTACAATGATCCCCAGAAGGAACTTTCAGACCGTCAACGCAGTAATTAAAGCGAAGAGGACTTTTCCTATTTGTGAAACTCACAACCTGACTCTTAATTCACTAAGTGATTTTCAAAATTGATTCGCTGAGTACTTATCATTAATATTTAGTGAAACTTAAGTACAGTTCTCACTTCAGTATTCGTACAAATATATTTTAAATTGTGAATCCATGAAAGGTGTTGGCTAGCGGTGAAGGTGTGCCTAAATGATCCGGAAAGACAAAGATTCGATTCTCCATAAGTAAGTCGATAAATTTAGATACGGGATTTACAGTTTTGCAGAGGCACATGGCCATACATTTCTCTCATCCTACAGAAAAAAACGAGTATCATGATAATGTCTGCCTGGAGACGAAGTCTGCCGGACATGGAGCAAAGCACACTAGCCCGCAATGTCAAGGTCATGTATAGTGAAAGTCCACTCCTCACGCGTCCATTGTTTGCACGTGGATTGCTTTTCATGAACCCTTAAAATAAAATTTTGGACCTGGACATGAAAACATCCAGAAAATTGGAAGCATTGATGGAAAATGAACCAGAACAGAGACAAGCCACTCGATGACGCTGCGAAACTACCATGGCACGACGGTATTTAGACACAGGGACGTGCACGACAAAGTGATACATTGCAATCACCAAGTGACTGAGCTATTGGACAAACACGATCCTAAACGTACGGCTCGCGTGACGAAGGCGTTGGTCCTAGTGACGAAACCTTACGCTTATGTAAGAACGTGACGAAGCAAACAGACTGTTTAATAAGAAACATCCTTCCACGGCTGCGGAATACCACTACGCAACAGATTAGAAACGCTAAAATACGTTAAGCAGTAGATAGAATTGGACGGTCCGGCCGCATCCACTTCCACCCTGTCTGCATCTCAGCCTTCAGCTCATCTTGCACCACAGCCTGTACCTCAGACTTGTACCTCAATTTGCACCTCGCTTGTATCTCAATTTGCACCTCAGCCTTGCACCACAATTTGCACCTCAGCCTTGCATCTCAATTTGCGCCTCAACTCAGCCTTGCACCTCTATTTACACCGCAATTTGCACCTCAGCCTAAGTGAGGTTAAGCCCTGTCGAGAATGGCTGCCGGGTGTAAGGAAGGGCAGCCAAGCGTAAAAACAGGCAGTGAAGTTAACCACGCAATCTTAGCTAACGTTAAATTAGCTTATGTGCTTTTCGAATGACCCTCGCAGGTGACGCCAGGAGAACAACTGGATGTAAAAAGGGGTGACGGAAGGGCAACCGGTTAGGTTAACGCCGCACTCTTACTTAAATTAAGTTAAGTACTTTTGAATGAATTTGACGTCATAGGCCAACGAATGAATGAATGAATGAATCAATCAATCAATCAATCAATCATGTGAGATTGAGGTTAGCTTAGCTTAACTTAGCCTATAGGCGGCCACCGAACCCGTAAAAATACCCTACTAATTTACGCGTACAGTATAGTCAAGAAAACCGTTTCGACAAGGATGATATGGAAGTCTGTAAAAATATTGATTTAATTAAACCACTTTCCTCTCCTGACACAATAATCCCGTTGGACGAACTGAACGACAATATTTCACAGAAATCCACTCACCACCAATTGTGGTACTTACAGAGCAGGTGTTAAACAAAAACTATTCTACTCAAAGAACTGACAGAGACAAATTTCTACATGATTACAACTAAGGAGCTATTGATGGTGAGATAGCGGACCCGGTCTAGAAAGCCAAGAATAACGGCCGAGAGGATTCGTCATGCCGACCACATGAAGTCTGGAGACCCTCGAGCTGAGCCACGGCACTTCAGGCTGTTGTGCCTGTTCGGGGAGAGGGATGCGGGTAATGTAATTCAGGGCTTGGTGTCTTAAGTATAGGCACTGTAGTCCGCCCCCATAGTATAACAGTTTGTGCTATTAACTGCCGTCATTGGAGACCCAGATTCGATTCCCTGCACTGCTAGAAAGTAAGATTGGCAGGATGCGCGAAAAATTGTTCATACAGCTCACTTCCATCAAGGATCAAGTGTGTGGTGGCATCTCGGGATGACGACATGAATTTACTTGTTTACAGTAACTTAGAAAGTTTGAGCTCAAAATAAGAAGGATCCTTTGTTCTCGTGTTTGTTTTCGTACGTCTGGTGCTATTTTTGCCACTGAAGCGAAAACACCAAAACTTCATTATGTGTACGAGTGAAATATTTGGAAAGCAATAGGGAGTCTTTTCTATTTCCGTGTGCAGTTTGTGGCTAAATGTAGGGAACAGATGTTTGCTTGTCTTGTTCACCCTTACTGGAGCATTCCACGACGACACAACATTCATTGTTCAAGGAAGTATAATTATAGAGACAACAGAAGGGTGCGAGCTGTTCATGTCGCCCTGCTATACCTGCCTCAAATTAGCTCGAGCACTTTCTTATTAGAGTGGACCTCCTTCTTGTACAGTCCGCACCGAACTCGATAGCTGCAGTCGCTTAAGTGCGGCCAGTATCCAGTATTCGGGAGATAGTAGGTTCTAACCCCACTGTCGGCAGCCCTGAAAATGGTTTTCCGTGGTTTACCATTTTCACAACAAGTAAATGCTGGGGCCGCTTCCTCCACACTCCTAGCCTTTTCCTGTCCCGTCTTCGCCATAATAACTATCTGTGTTGGTGCGACGTAAAGCAACTAGCAAAAAAAAATGAAATGTACAGACCGCGTGTGTAAAGGGTATGTTTCTGAACATAACTACTGATCGTCACTGAAACTAAAAAGTGTAAACTATTTTCAGGTATGGAATACAGAGGTTTGCAAATTATTAGACTCAGCATCGATTTTTTTTCTGATTATTACGGTTTCTCCCTAAGAAATAAGAGAAGTATGGTTTATTTCATTCATTCCATTGAACTTTGTTTATGTGTTGTTCATATCCTTGGGTCATGTATCTGTGGTAGGTAAGTTTCTTTTTCTGGAGGTGGCAGCCTTCACTTCTCTTCATTTGATTCCGTTCACATTACTGAATCGATACGGCACATTACAGTCACCGTTCCTATTACATCTGCGTAGTGTGTACTGATACACAGCAGAAACAGCATTTGATGCTCCCTGCTGCCACCTAATTTTCATTCCATGAACAACTTTTCTATTCTCATCTATCTTTCAGATTCAGGTTTCACCTGCAGACACCTCTTCGCATTAAACTTTGATGATACAAAGCCTCCCCCCACAGGGACAACTCCATTAAATAAGTATGTAGATTTACGAGGGCGAATCAAAAATTAAGTGACACTAGCTCGCCGCGAGAGCACGCTGTGTGTCGTGACCGTGGTCAATGTGGAGCAAGCTACAATAACTGCTGACACGTCCAATAGGAAGGATAGTGTGGTATCCCGTCGTCTTGTGTGTGCAGAGCGGCTAGGCTCAATGGCGCGTCAACTGGATGCTCACTCCAAATTGGAGGCGCGTGCAGCGATCGGATTTCTATGGGCTAAACGGCTCAATTGCACGTACATTCATCGTGAAATCACTGCTCTATATGGTGAGAGTGCAGGTATTGTAAACAATTTGACGGCGGACGCACGGATCCTACGGACGAATATCGCGAAGGCAGGCCCGCAACGTCCAGCACCGTTGCAAATGTTGACCGTGTGGATGGGGTCAATAGAGAGAATCGGTGCATACCACTGAAGAAAGTTGCCAGCATGCTGAACACTTCATATAGCAGTGTGTTCTCCATATTGTTCATCAGCACCTTGGATTTCGTAAACTGTGTCGTAGATGGGTCCCACGTCTGCTCACTAATATTCAGAAGGGACAACGTTTCCAATCGTTACTAGCATTTTTGCAACGGCATTCTATGGAGGACAACTAGTTTCTGTGGCGAATCATCACAGGGGATGAAACGTAGGTCCACTACTTCACCCCCGCACACCACATGGCCAAAGTCCAACTTTCAGTAGGAGAGGTAATGGCGACAGTGTTCTTTGACATGGAGGGTGTGGTGCACGCGGAATTTACGCCGAAAGGCACGGCAATCAACTCGGCTTCGTATTGTCAAACGTTGAACCGATCGTGTAAGGCAATTGAAGAAAAGCGGCAAGGAAAATTGAGCGGCGGTGTGATTTTGTTGCATGATAACGCAACACCTCACACGGCCCGCCAAACGTCCGAACTGCTGCAGTGATTCAAGTGGGAGGTATGGCAACATCCTCCAAACAGTTCAGACTCAGCGCTATGTGATTATTGTGTGTTCGATAAGCTGGAAAAGGATATTGACGGACAACAATTCCAAAACGATCAGATGAAAGCAACTCTCTCCAGGTTGTTACATAGCACTGGAGGTGATTTCTACGCATCCGGAATCGAAAATTTTGTTGACCGTTCCAAGAATGTTTTCAATCTCTTGGGGACTGTGTGGAAAAGTGAACTTACACTGTATGTTGCCTATGTGTAGGTGGTTTCATAAATGGCCATAAGTTGGAAATGTATCTTATTTTTTGATTCGCCCTCGTAGACGGAATCATCAATGACTGCATTTAGGGCTGTCGCCCAGGTGGCAGATTCCCCTCTCAATTGTTTGCCTACTCTTTTCTTAAATGATTTCAAAGAACTTAGAAATTTCACCGCGATTTTCTGATTCAGCGTGGTTTAGTTAAGTTATTTCGTCAGTCCGCTCACTTACCCACTGTCCATGTACACCAATGATCTCGTGATTCGATGATTGAAATCTTGTGCAATGATGCGACATACGAACTGAGATAATGCTTCATCCCTATATAAAAAAAAATTCTGAGTTGTCATGAGCATAACTCATAGTCGTAGGGTAGGCTAGAGAGCTGAGTTTAATTAATTGTCGGATGCCAAGTAAGATTCATTAAACTTTTTTTTTTGCTATTTGCTTTACGTCACACCGACACAGATATGTATTATGGCGACGATGGGATAGGAAAGGCCTAGTAATTGAACGGAATCGGCCGTGGCCTTAATTAAGGCACAGCCCCGGCATTTGCCTGGTGTGAAAATGGGAAACCACGGAAAACCATCTTCAGGGCTGCCGACAGTGGGGCTCGAACCCACTATCTCCCGATTACTGGATACTGCCCGCAATTAAGCGACTGCAGCTATCGAGCTCGGTGTTAAACTAATAAATAGAATAACCTAATAGTCTACCTACTTACTAGCTACTTTGGAATTATATTTTGACTATCATTTTAACACTGCAAATAAATCCAACGATTACACTAGCCAACATGATTTTGCGGTAAAATAGAAAATATGTATTTCTTATGGAAATCGCTGCCCTGATTCCGAAAATGATGCTATTTTTTCCCTATCACGTCTAGTTTTGACGCAATTCGGTGTTTTAGTATCTGCATGAATTCGTGAGATATAATGTTGAGAGATGCTCTCGCGCAACTTCTTTTAGAATACAATTATGTGATTAGATTTGTTATTGTTTGCATTGCAATCTGATGATGAAGAAATAGATTTCGAGCCACATCAATATGACACACCTTCAGACAAATTCACGCAATCTGTATTGAATGATCAGATATGGGACTTGGAGCTAACCAAAGGAAAATGTGAATTACTTGTTTCAAGATTGTGCGAAAAGAATATGTTGGCACACGGTGTTACATTTTCCTGGTACCGAAATCGTGACAAGGAATTCCGAAAGTATTACACTCAAGAAGATGAACTTGTATTTTGTACGGATGTTTCAAATCTTCTACGTCAATTGGGAGAGAAAGAGTATGATCCTACTAACTGGCGTTTTTTTTTTATTGACTCTCCCAAAAGAAGTTTAAAGGCTATTTTGCTTTATAATACAAATGTTCTGGCATCCGTACCCCTTGCACACTCCACTAAAATGTCTGAAACATACGAGACCTTAAAGTTGGTGCTTGAAAATATTAAATATCATGAGCATGGGTGGAAAATTTGCGGTGATTTGAAGATCATTGGATTGTTGCTGGGACAACAAAAAGGCTATACACAATTTCCCTGTTTCCTTTGCGAATGGGTTAGCAGGGCACGGGATAAACATTGGGATACGGTGAACTGGCCAGAAAGGAAACAACTACAACCAGGATGCAAAAATGTCTTGAATGTAAGTCTTATTGACCGTGAAAAAGTCTACTTCCACTCTTGCACGTCAAATTAGCATTGATGAAAGAGTATGTCAGGGCATTAGATAAAAGTACCCTATGCTTCCAATATTTATCCTCTAAATTCCCCTCATTATCATATGCAAAAATCAAAGAAGGCGTATTTGATCGACGACAGATTCGTAAACTGGTGAAGGATAAAAATTTCACAGATACAATGACCAAAATTGAGAAAGAGGCATGGAACGCATTCAAAGATGTGGTGACTAAATTCCTTGGCAACATTAAGGACCCTCAATACATTGTAAGGAAAATCTTGGTAAAGTTTAAGGAACTCGGTTGTAATGTGAGCCTTAAGCTTCATTTCTTAGCTTCGCGTCTGGATTATTTCCCTCCAAATTTAGAAGCTGTCAGCGAAGAACAAGGTGAAAGGTTTCATCAGGGTCTCAGAGATGCAGAACGACGCTATCAGAGACGTTGGGACGTGAATATGATAGCCGATTACTGTTGGTCGATTGCACGAGACTACCCTTCTAGAGATCATTCAAGAACTTCAAAAACCTGGAAATTCCACGGAAAACGGAAAAAGACGGAGGTGTGAATCTAACCTGCACATAATGTAAGTAACAAAACTACGTATGTTTAACCATGTAATTTTTATTCAAGGCACGGTTATATTAATTTAAAAGCAACTGTACAGCCGAAACTAAATAGGCGCTTTATGCTTCAGTTTCACGAATTTCAGTATACATTAAAAATATAATACAAACAATCCACTTGCATACAAAGCAGCATTTATGTGTATTTAATGCATGCAAAATATGATTACGTTTCGCAAGCTGAAATTTACATTAATATATCAAATTTAATCAACACTAAGTATCAACAATTTTACGTAAGAACAAAATAACATTTTGTAAAATTGCCACTAAACCAGACGTGATACGCCAAAACTAATTTTTTTTATCGAATTCTGCGTTAAGAAATGCATAAAACCCGCCTATTTTCGTTTTTACCGCACAAAAAGAGTTTTTTTTTTGCAGGCTAGTGTTATTTAAATCTCCCTGCAAGAAGAGGACAGTGAATGCAAGTGGGTATTGTTTTCAAATGAGCTGAGAGGGGGAGTGCGTTATAGGCTATAGCGTACGATTCTTTCAGTGAGCCATGGCTCGCCGGCCGCCTAAATTCGGCTCCCCGCCTACTATGTCCAGTGTGCCGACAATGAACCGTGTGTGTGTTGTGTCTCACTGATTCGTGAGTGAGCCACTCAGCACTGTCTGTTGCGAGTCAGCTGACTCGTGTGCCGTGATCTCGCCGTTACTGCCATTCGATTCACACGGACAGTTGAATGAATCAGTGCATAGCATCCATTCGTACACTCAGTAGTCAATACTCCCACACGAGCTGCACGATGTTCTCCTCGACATGTAGTTGCAGTGTGCTAAATTGATATCTCTAAGGTTTCCTGCAGAGCGTATTATTCTCTGACTCCACAGGAGTACAAGATCGTTCAGCTCACAATGTGCTGACACAGCGCAACTAACTATCTGTTGCTAATTATTGTTATGAACGTTTTGGCAGTAAAATTTAGAGTATATTCCTCTTTCTTAATCCGTTTACCCTCCAGCGTTGGTTTTTCCCTCGGACTCAGCGAGGATCTCACCTCTACCCCCTTAAGGGCAGTGTCCTGGAGCGTGAGACTTGGGGTCGGGGCATACAATTGGGCAGGAGGACTAGTGCCTCACCTGCTGTGCTGAACAGGGGCTTGTGGAGGGGTGGGAATATCGGAAGGGATAGAGAACGAAGAGGGAAGGAAGCAGCCGTGGCCTTAAGTTAGGTACCATCCCGGCATTTGTCTGCAGGAGAAGTAGGAAACCACGGGAAATTCCTTCGAAGATAGCTGAGGTGGGAATCGAACGCCCCTCTACTCAGTTGACCTCCGAGGCTGAGTGGGCCCCGTTCAAAACCTTGTACCACTTTTCAAATGTCGTGGCAGAGCTGGGAATCGAAACCGGGCCTACGGGGGTGACAGCTAATCACACTAACCACTATATCACATCGACTGGCATTTTGAGTATTTGATTTTTAATATAGTGTACGGTAGCTTCTCACAGTACGGTGTATGTAGAGCCTGCAGGAGACACTCTCACGGAGCTACTACATTCATTAGTGAGTGGTCACCCATCGATGGAGTGAACTCGTCCAATGTTGCTTAACTGTGTGTACAGCAGTTCATACATTCACACCGTAGCTGTATGTCGTGGTTTGAGGGATGCTCTTACTGTCGCATGGTGTACAAGTGGGTTGAAGTTCTCTTATAACTTCCGCGTAGTGAAGAAGTCAACTTTTTATCAAGAAGAAACACTTCAATTGTCTGTGTGTACAGCAGCAAGAAAAAAATGAAGGCAGGAAAACGTATAAATACTTGATGTATAGCTAAAAGCTTCAAAATCTAGCGCCTCGACTTTTGTATCATTGAATCCTGACATAACTTCAGAGAACAGTGAAGTCTGTCTTAGAGAGCCACTGTTCTCGTGGAGAAGCCAGATTGTAGCAACAAGTCTTGTAAGTGTTTCATGTTTCACCTCGGAAAGTTTACTCTAACTGCGTGTGCTGGGTAATGGTGCTGACACTTGCAAGTTCTAACACACACACACACACACACACACACACACACACACACACACACACACACACACACACACACACACGCACAGACACCAGAGGATTACCATCAGTTAATCTCAGATCGATACTCGTTCTTGGGAAGTGACTTCTCTCGCAGTAAAGAGCATGCTCTAACAAATTGTCCCGATTGTTCTCCTAAAGTTGGTTAACTTGTTCACTTCCCTACTTTAGTAGAAAAAAAAGGATATGCTCCTGGGAAGGATAAATATCAAATAGAATTGTATAAAGTACAGCCTTCTGGGTTTATGCCACGTGGGAACAAATAAAATGCCTAGAGATGTGTTGTGCAAACTCAGAAGAAACCACGCCTATACTATAAATGCCCTAGTGCAGCCATTCCCGATCTGTGATCCGCGAACCGGTAGGGGGCCACGACGAAAATCCAAGGGGTCCGCAATGATAATGTAAGCTGTAAATATTTGAAGAGTGAAATTTTATTGAGTCCGCCTCTGTGGTGTAGTGGTTAGCGTGATTAGCTGCCATCCCCGGAGGTCCGGGTTCGATTCCCGGCTCTGCCACGAAAATTTGAAAAGTGGTACGAGGGCTGGAACGGAGTCCACTCAGCCTCGGGAGGTCAACTGAGTAGAGGTGGGTTCGATTCCCACCTCAGCCATTCTCGAAGTGGTTTTCCGTGGTTTCCCACTTCTCCTCCAGGCGAATGCCGGGATGGTACCTAACTTAAGGCCACGGCCGCTTCCTTCCCTCTTCCTTGTCTATCCCTTCCAATCTTCCCATCCCTCCACAAGGCCCCTGTTCAGCATGGCAGGTGAGGCCGCCTGGGCGAGGTAATGGTCATTCTCCCCAGTTGTATCCCCGACCAAGAGTCTGAAGCTCCAGGACACTGCCCTTGAGGAGGTAGAGGTGGGATCCCTCGCTGAGTCCGAGGGAAAAGCCGAACCTGGAGGGTAAACAGATGATGATGATGATGATGATGATGAAATTTTATTGTACACACAGAATTCATAGGCCAGTATACTATATTTAGGAAGTACCAGGTGTAAGCATACATTTTTGTCGGTTTTGTGGCAAAGGAAACACGTAATTTTCAAGGGAAATTCATTTTTTAAATTCGAAATGTTGGCCATTGGCTTCTACACACTTCGCCCATCTGTCAGGTAAGTTATGAATACCATGCCAAAGAAACAGCTTGTCTTTTGCGGCAAACCATTCGTCGAGGCATTTTATAACTTTCTCGAAATCGCAGAAGTGCTGCTCTGCGAGTGCATGTCCCATTGATGCGAAGAGGTGATAGTCATATGGCGCCAGCTCGGAGAAGTACGGCAGGTGCGGAGGATGTCCCATCCAAGCGAATTTAAGGTATCTTCCACTGGCTTTGCTGTGTGAGACGGCGCATTTTCGTGTAACAAAATCACTTTGCCATGTCTTCTGGCCCACTCCGGTCGTCTTTCGATCAATGCGTGATTTAAGTTAGTCATTTGTTGGCGATAGCGTTGTGTGTATTAATGGTTTCGCCAGCAATTGCTCGTCCTCGCACTTGTGTGGTCTACCAGAGTGCGCACTGTAATTCACATTGAGATCACTAAGTTTAATAATAATAATAATAATGTTATTTGTTTTACGTCCCACTAACTACTCTTTAAGGTCTTCGGAGACGCCGAGGTGCCGAAATTTAGTCCCGCAGGAGTTCTTTTACGTGCCAATAAATCTACCGACAAGGGGCTGTCGTATTTGAGCACCTTCAAATACCACCGGACTGAGCCAGGATCGAACCTGCCAAGTTCGTGTTAGAAGGCCAGCGCCTTAACCGTCTGAGCCACTCAGCCCGGCAATCACCAAGTTTAAATTGTCGAAACCTTGTCTCCCATTTCTAATTGATGAAGCGTGTTCACCATATGTTTCTACCTGCAAATGATGACTTTGCACAGCCTTTATCTTTTGATTAAATAAGAAAAGCAGTGCGTGCCGCAAATGTTCTTTTTCGGGCACAAACGTCGACATAATCACTGAACGATACAACACACACGCTAATGTTTGGTGGACTCAACTTGTGTGTGGTGGTAGGTTAATATCAGATGAACAAACTGACGTAAGGGTCAAATTCATACGCTGCGTACTGTTCGTTGACGCCATCTCTTAGTGAAACCGGAAATGACTTATGCATACACCTGGTATGTCTTCACTGTTGTACAACTTACATACAGTATATGTACCACTTAACTTGCCCGATAGATGGTACCAGCGGAAAAAGAAGAGTTACTAAAAGGCAGTGTAAATGATGTAATTATGAGACACTTGGAATTGCTAGTAATCACAATCGGATCATATTTTCCGTCTCTGGTCGAGAAAATCTCGTGGGTCAGAAATCCCTTCTTTGATACTGAACATGAACTTGCCTCCCTTGAGGAAGACCAAATACCCGAAGTATGATAAATTGACATATGATATGGGCGCAGAATCAGATGAAGTAGCTCCAGAAAATTCCAGGAATGTATTGGAACTCCATGTCTCTGATCGACCTTTGGGTCCGTGACGTCTCATACATCCTACAATTTCTAGAAAGGAAACACTGTATTTAATGCCTTTCACGATACCACACGTGTGTGACTGAACCTTTTCTGTTCAAATCAAAATAAAAATCAAATCAAATCAAATCAAATCAAATCAAATCAAATCAAATCAAATCAAATCAAATCAAATCAAATCAAATCAAATCAAATCAAATCAAATCAAATCAAATCAAATCAAATCAAATCAAATCAAATCAAATCAAATCAAATCAAATCAAATCAAATCAAATCAAATCAAATCAAATCAAATCAAATCAAATCAAATCAAATCAAATCAAATCAAATCAAATCAAATCAAATCAAATCAAATCAAATCAAATCAAATCAAATCAAATCAAATCAAATCAAATCAAATCAAATCAAATCAAATCAAATCAAATCAAATCAAATCAAATCAAATCAAATCAAATCAAATCAAATCAAATCAAATCAAATCAAATCAAATCAAATCAAATCAAATCAAATCAAAATCAAAATCAAATCAAAATACCTTATTTGCAAACGAGGTGTCTATCTCGGTGGCAAATGATCTCAACAAGTAAATTTTAAATAAAAAATAAAAGAAGACATTTTCCCTAAGATAAGGTATTATGCAATTTACATTAACAATTTTTCTATTAAACACACAGCTCAACTTTAATAAATTTATATTATTTACAAAATTCTACTCATAGTATCTTCTGTAACTTGCAGACTAAATCAGCTCGTGTACAGTATGTAGAATCACTTCATAAATACTAAACAATTGCTATAAGATCTAAATGTGCATCACTTTTTTTTAACCCATTTTGTACCTAACGTTCATAACGACCTGCTGCGTCTAAACTAGAGTCCCTTTTGCCACTGCTTTTCAAAGTTCCTGAAGGACTTTCACAGCTACCATAGCTGTCCCAGGGCCCTCAAAGGGGGTGTTCCCTACTTCAACTGTCCAGTCTCCATAGACAAGGTGATGGAATTAATTTATTCATAAAAATTCTTTATTCACAGTAATCTACACAGGTCGATTACCCTCTAACATTTCTTTTCTCTGTTGATGTTTATTCATTTCTTGAATATCTGTACAGATTTTGAAAAAAGGATCAAACACTTCCCCAGGTAAAGTGCTCCACTCCTTCACGCCCTTCCAATTGAATGAAAATTTACCTCAATCATTTCTGCTAAAATCCCTTCTAATTTTATACTTATGATCAGCCCTACCGATATAATTATTTTCCAACTGAAGCCCCTCACGGATTCCTCCCCGAGATCTATATAATCCTATAAGTCTAGTTTTCTCCCTTCTCCTGTGTTCTCACACAAATGAAAACGAAGACAGAAACAGAGCTAATGAAAAGACTAAACATCGGTTCAAGTGACTACATTGTAAAACGCTTGGTCTTCGTGGAAAACAGCACCTTTCGTCCCATTGATCCAACAACCACAAGAAGTGAATTTTTTCAAGTAACTTTCCAGATTCAGGCTGTTGTAATTATTAGCCAAGTGTCACATTGTTTTATAATTTCTGTGCATTTATAAGGTATCTTTATGTAAATGAAGTCAAATTAAACTTTCAAAGAAAGTAAATATTAGTCCTAAATCATACGAATAAAATTAAACATGGCATCATCAAAAATTCTGCTCTTTTGTTTACTGAATACAGTATTATGTTCTGTGGCTAAGGGGTCCTTGTACATGCCTGCGATATGCTCAGTGGGCCTCAGAGACAAAAAGTTTCGGAAACCGTGCTCTATTGTTTAAATTAGTATCATTATACAGTATCAGTCAAAATAATTCGCACCGAGCAATGTGGCAGTGAAGTTAGGGGTGCGCAGCTATAAGCTTGCATCCGGGAGATAGTGGGTTCGAGTCCCACTGTCGGCAGCCCTGATGATGGTTTTCCCTGGTTTCCCATTTTCATACCAGGCAAATGACGGCCGGGGCTGTACCTTCATTAAGGCCACGGCCGCTTCCTTCTCACTCCTAGGCCTTTCCTACCCCATCGTCGCCATAAGACCTATCTGTGTCGGTGCGACGTACAAACACCAATTGTAAAAGGAGAAATCGCCTTAAATGTAAAATATAAATACCTTGTTGAAACTATAACATACAATTTAAATGAAAATAATTATTGGACAGAGATAACGAATAAATTATCCAAAGCCCAAAAAGTAACCAGAAATACAGTACATACAACAAGAAATGTTTGTCAATAAATACAAAATTGAAGCTTTATAAAACTGTAGTCCAACCTGAAATAATTTATGGAAGTGAAACATTTAAACTAAAGCAAAAGAATAACATAGACAAAATTTTTAAAATAGAAAGAAGAATAGTAAGAACATGCATTAATACAAAGTATCAAAAAGAAGAAGAATGGCATGTCATCCCAACTGTAGCAGTATATAAGGAAATAGAACCTATAACGGATTTCATAAGAAAGAAGAGAATATCATTCTTCGGTCATCTGTTGAGAACACCTCAAGACACGTTAATACCCAGAATTTTGGAAAAGCTTTGGAAAGAAAAGCAACGACCTGTCTGGATAAAAGAAATAATAAGAAGACATGAAAGAATTAGACATAACACTGAAGGATTTAAAGAATAAATCAAAGTAAATAAATTGAAGAATAGTAAAAATTGATTCCTACCAAAATGTGATAAAAGAGAAGCAACTAAAAGGGTATTTTCAGAAGAAGAACGACAAGGAAGATCCGTTAGAATGAAGAAATACCGGAAGAACAGAAAAGAAAAAAACAGAACAGAAAACATCATAGAAGACAGGAGATAAATCGACTACAGTGGTCCAGTGCGGCCATAAAAACCCAATAATAATAATAATAATAATAATAATAATAATAATAATAATAATAATAATAATAATAATAATAATAATTGTTGTATGTCCGGCGCTCCCTTCTCGCTCCGCCAGCCAGCAGCACGCGCGCCTGTGTATCATTCTGCTAGCTTCGACGCGCAGCCCTCAGTGCGCGTGCCTGACCATCGAGTGTACTATAAATAGGAGCTCCCGGCCTGCTCACTTGCCCACTTGCCCCGGTGTCCAGCTCCAGAATACACCCTACGTCGAGCACGGAGGCTACTCCTCTTGAAAATGTGCTTCGACCAGGTGGACTGAATTTCTGGCAGTACGAGGTCTCACCTCTGGTCACCGCTCCCTTACCTGTTTCCGCTGCCTATGTTCCGTAATTCTTTTACAAGCCATTTTCATTCCCTAATATATGCAAGCTCCCTTAGTTTCGCTAGGTGGAATTTCTTCAATCAATTGAACTTGCTTTTTAGGAATTCAGGCACTTCAACAAACAAGGACTCTCATGAACATTTATGTTAGTGTGCCAGATAGTTCTCGACTATCAAAGTGTCAATTCACAAAGACTATCTTTTCAAGATAGAAGTGTATATAAAGACTGCAAACCTGTACATATTGTATAAAGACAGACTTTTCTCAAGATTCAATATTCCTTTTTGCTTCAAAATAAATTTCAGTTATTTGTGTAAATATTATAAAGTGAAGCAATAAAAGTTGTGTTCTGTAAACTTCAACCTTGGTTACAACACAACTCTATGGCGACGAGGTAAAAAGCAACAAACTACAATTCTTCGGTCCCAGTTGCCAACTCTATAGCGACGAGGTACAAAAACCAACACTACAATTCAACGGGCCCAGTTGTCAACTCTACGGCGACGTGCTACACAACAACGACACTCCAACCAGTTCTGACACACAGCTTACCTTACTATTTCGTGTACGCATCTCGCAATGGCTACTGCGGAACAACTCGCTACGATCTTCCAAGCCTTACAGCAGCAACAACAACAGTTTATGCAACAACAACAGGCAGCATTAATTCAGGCTATTCAAGCTATTTCTGTCTCTACACAGCCATCAGCTATTCCTTCGTTCTCTGCTTTTGATCCGGCTAAGGAAGAATGGTCAGTTTATTTAGCCCGCTTGCAACAGCATTTCATCTGCCATTCTGTCACGGATGATCAACGCCGCCGCGCACTATTTCTTAGTTCGGTTGGCAATGCTACGTGTGAATTACTACGTAAATTAAGTCCAGAAGAACACTTATCTGAGGTACCCTTCACGCAGCTCTTAGCCCGTCTCACGGAACACTATGCCAAAGCTCCTCACATAGTGGCTGCTCGCTATAAATTTTTTCAGAGCAGAAAGCAACCTCATCAGACACATACTGAATGGATAACTGAATTGCGTGGTCTAGCTAAACCCTGCCAATTCATCTGCTCCAAGGACGGTTGTGGTTCATCCTACACTGATTCTCTCATTCGGGACATGATAATTTTACATACTCCTGAAGGCAAAATACGTTTTGACGCTGTCAAGCAGAGTGACCCTTCTTTAGAAGACGTCCAGCGTATTGCTACGGTTTATGAGCTTACTACCAAGACTGCCGCAGCCATAGCTTCTCCACACGAAGTTGCACAAGTCTCGCCTCAGGCCCGCAAGTCCTCTGCTACAGTGAACCGTACGGATAAGGCGCTCTCCACCAAGCATTCTCGCCAGGTTCCCTCTCGTAATGCTACACGGAAGCCCAATTCTAAAAGCACCTCGAAACTCCTGCCTTCCTGCCGAGGTCGTTTCAAGCATCATGAACGTCGTGACTGTCGTTTTTTCAAAGCTACTTGTGAACGATGTCATAAACTTGGACACATTCAGACTGTCTGTCAAAGTTCGCTCCGCCCTGCTAAGACTACTGCAGCGCGCCGGAAGCATATACAGCCCCGCCAAGACATGGAAGTTGATCAGATCAATCTTATTCTTCCCACAAAGGATTCTCACAAAATCATCATTCCTCTCTCATTCTCTGATCGATCTGTCGATTTTCAATTAGACACTGGATCTCCTGTCTCTATTATTAACCTGACTACCTACCACGACTTAGGTTCCCCTTCATGCTCTCCAGCTGACATCCAGCTCGTGACATTTAACAAGAAGAAAATTGACATCAAAGGTCAAATTAAGCTTCAGGCTAGTTATAAAGGAATTCAGAAGGCCATTCCTCTTCTCGTAGTTAACAACTACACTGCATCAAACATTATGGGCATGAATCTATTTAACTTATTTGGTTTCCAGATACATGACAACATTAACGTCGTATCTACATTGCATCCTACTTCTGACGTTACCGCTCTCCTAGCGCAGTTTCCTGAAGTCTTCGACTCTCAGCTCGGAACAGCAAAAGACTATACAGCACACATACAGCTGAAATCTGGAGCTAAGCCTCGCTTCCTCAAAGCACGTCCAGTACCCCTAGCACTTCAAGACCAGGTCACGAAAGAATTAGAAAGATGGATACAAACTGGAATTGTAGTACCAGTTACTTCTAGTCAATGGGCTACTCCACTCGTGGTCATCAAGAAACCTGATGGTAATGTTCGACTTTGTGGCGATTTTCGATCTACAGTCAACGCACAACTCGAAACCGATATCTTTCCTATTCCACGTCCAGAAGACTTATTCCGTCGACTCTCTGGTGGCCAATTCTTCTCTCGAGTTGATCTTAAAGAAGCATATCTCCAGCTACTTGTAGACGAAGAATCTAAGAAATTTCTCACACTCAACACTCCTCTCGGACTGCTCCAGCTCCAGCGGCTCCCATTCGGTGTTTCATCCTCAGCGGCTATTTTTCAGCGCTATTTGGCTCAACTCACCGCCTCAATTCCCGGTTGTGCTAACTACCTGGATGATATTATTGTTACTGGAAAAGATCATCAGGAACATCTAACCAATCTCCGCCTTCTTCTCCAGAAATTGAAAGACAATGGCCTACGAGCAAATCTCGCTAAATGTACCTTCTTTCAGCCTCAAGTTCACTACCTCGGACATATACTTGATAAGAATGGAATTCGTCCTAGTATGCAGAATGTCTCCGCGATAGTAAACATGCCAGCACCTCAGAACCTCAAGCAGCTTCAGTCCTTCATAGGCAAAGCGAACTATTATAATAAGTTCATTCCACACTTCGCTACAGTGGCAGCTCCATTAAACGCTCTACGTAAAAAAGGTGTTAAGTTTCAGTGGACTCCGCAATGCCAACAGGCCTGGAAAACAATCAAGAACGCCTTAATTCAAGCTATACAACTCACTCATTTTCAGCCTGACAAGATCATCACGCTAGCTACTGACGCTTCAGACTATGGTGTCGGTGCCGTTCTCTCCCAGAAGGATCGTCATGGACAAGAACGCCCCATCGCCTTCGCTTCGAAAACACTTAATAACCATCAACGTCGATACTCACAGATAGAGAAAGAAGCTTTAGCCATCATCTTTGGTATTCGCCGTTTCAATGAATATCTTTATGGCAACCATTTCCTGATCATTACCGATCATAAGCCTCTCGTACACTTATTCCATCCTGGTAATAAGATCCCAGAGAATTCCCTCAGAAAGCTTCAAAGATGGTCCATGTTCCTTTCTGATTATTCCTATCAGATTGTATATCGAGCCACATCCCAGCATTGTAATGCTGACGCTCTCTCCCGCTTACCCGTTGGTCCTGATACTGCCTTCGATTCTCAAGAATCTGAATGTCTTCAGTTGGACATAGAACTTGAAGATACTGTATCCAGTTTTCCTATTGATGCTACCTGCATAGCTAAAGCTACGGATAAGGACAGTACACTTGCTACTGTACGTACTTACATCCGCAACGGTTGGCCTCTTCAGAGCACACTTCCTGCCCACCTGGCACCTTATCATCGTATGCAGCATCGTCTCGCGACTCGTGCTGGAGTTGTACTACTAGAAGCAGGCACCATCTTCCGAGTGGTTATCCCACTTAGCCTACAGAAACAAGTTCTCGAGTTATTACACCAAAGCCATTGGGGTATCTCCAGAACAAAGCAACTCGCCCGTCAACACTGCTACTGGCCCGGTATTGATGCCGCCATTCAAAAGCTAATACGTCATTGTGAGCAATGTCAAACGAATCAGAACGCCCCGTCTTCTGATCTTACTTCATGGCCTCCTGCTACTACTCCATGGGAACGAGTTCACATCGATTTCGCAGGTCCTTTCCTCAATTCCATGTGGTTAATAGTCATCGATTCACTGTCAAACTTTCCATATGTCGTGGATATGCATTCGACTACTACAACCGAAGCTACCATTCGTGCTCTCCAGAAAATCTTTACTACAGAAGGTTTACCGCAAGTACTCATTTCAGACAACGGACCTCAATTTACAGCTACTGCTTTTCAGAACTTTTGTACACATAATGGCATTCGTCATATCCTAGCACCACCTTTTCACCCTCAATCTAATGGTGAAGCTGAACGCTTCGTACAAACATTTAAAAGAAGTATGAAGAAAGCTGTCTCTTCAGGCTTAACTAAAGACCAAGCCTTGCTCCAACTCTTAAACAACTACAGAACTCTACCCGGCGCTGATAATATCACTCCTGCACAGAAGCTCCATGGACGACCTCACAGAACTTTACTTTCTCTGTTACAGCCTCTTCCGGCCCAGCATAAGACCTCACCAACGAAGTTCTCCCTCAACGACAAGGTCTACACCAGGACATTCAAATCCAACCCACTCTGGATACCTGGAGTCATCTGCAGATCTTTGGGTCATCGTCTCTACGAGATACAGACTACTGAGAAACGTATCTGCCGCCATCAAGATCAGATACGTCTGCGCTACCGCCCCTGTCCAGCTATTGATGCTATTGCTAAACCTGATAATTCTATTGCTGAACGCGCTTTAGATCATTTAATAACAATGGGTTCCTTTCAGGACGAGACAGCGCCACTCCGCCCAGTTCCAGCTCCGGACAATACAACAGAGACATCAGCAGCTCCGCCCCAGCATCGCAGTCGCCGCCAGCGCCGCCGCCGTTTCACGCCGTACCGGCGCATTTAGGAGGGGAGGGTGTTGTATGTCCGGCGCTCCCTTCTCGCTCCGCCAGCCAGCAGCACGCGCGCCTGTGTATCATTCTGCTAGCTTCGACGCGCAGCCCTCAGTGCGCGTGCCTGACCATCGAGTGTACTATAAATAGGAGCTCCCGGCCTGCTCACTTGCCCACTTGCCCCGGTGTCCAGCTCCAGAATACACCCTACGTCGAGCACGGAGGCTACTCCTCTTGAAAATGTGCTTCGACCAGGTGGACTGAATTTCTGGCAGTACGAGGTCTCACCTCTGGTCACCGCTCCCTTACCTGTTTCCGCTGCCTATGTTCCGTAATTCTTTTACAAGCCATTTTCATTCCCTAATATATGCAAGCTCCCTTAGTTTCGCTAGGTGGAATTTCTTCAATCAATTGAACTTGCTTTTTAGGAATTCAGGCACTTCAACAAACAAGGACTCTCATGAACATTTATGTTAGTGTGCCAGATAGTTCTCGACTATCAAAGTGTCAATTCACAAAGACTATCTTTTCAAGATAGAAGTGTATATAAAGACTGCAAACCTGTACATATTGTATAAAGACAGACTTTTCTCAAGATTCAATATTCCTTTTTGCTTCAAAATAAATTTCAGTTATTTGTGTAAATATTATAAAGTGAAGCAATAAAAGTTGTGTTCTGTAAACTTCAACCTTGGTTACAACAATAATAATAATAATAATAATAATAATATTTATCTATTTATTATCAACCGATCCTGTGGTGTAGCGGTTGCGTGCCTGTTTCTTATTCCAAGGCCTCGGGTTCGTTTCCGGCCAGTTCAAGAGGAGTAGAACGGGATCCTCTTGATACGAGATTTTTCTCCAGCTCTTAGTTACAGAAAGAAAGCGCACAGTGAGAAGATGACGCTACTGACCTAGTGTAGATAGAAGTACACGAGATACAAAGGTGTGACTGCAGAATGCTTAACGAGTCTTTGATAATGCCTGTTATGATGATGTTGAGTGTATTTCTGGGGATACATAACTCTTAATATATTCCTAATGTATTTTGTAGTACCTCCCCTGCTACCAGAAAGCAATCTTTTAACTTACCAATGCTCAAGTCGGATGATGAAATGGAATGAAATGTCGTGTGGCTTTTAGTGCCGGGATATCCCAGGACCGGTTCGGCCCGCCTGGTGCAGGTCTTTCTATTTGACCGCCGTAGGCGACCTGCGCGTCGTGATGAGGATGAAATGATGATGAGGACAACATATACACCCAGCCCCCGTGCCACTGGAATTAACCAATTAAAGTTAAAATCCCCGACCCGGCCGGGAATCGAACCCGGGACCCTCTGAACCGAAGACCAGTACACTGACCGTTCAGAAAACGAGTTGGATAAGTCGGATGATGTAATATTTGTTTAAATATGGGAGGCATGCTTCGTAAATATCGTTCTTTTCTCTGTCAACCTCAATCGCCTGCTCAGTGTCGCTTTTAAAACGAATAGTGGGATCCAACACTAAAATAGTGTATTTTTTTTTTGGATGAATGGTAATGATGTTGGCTCTTCTATTCGACCCCGTAGGAGAAACACAGTGAACTTCTTCCTAAACTTGCCATTTCAATTTCCTTAATGCTGAAGCTAGAGCTTATGTAACCCTAAGACCCTCAGCCCAAAAACAAATCTATGTTAAAGGCCAAACATATAAAATGAGAAAAGTACTTTACACCATGATTTCCTACCAACTTGGAGGTATTAACCTGTTTAACCTTTTAATTGACACTCTCGTGCCGGTGCATTCCAACCGCGCATGTCATATGGCATATGAATGTACTACAGTATTACATTTTTGAGATCGTTGCCTCGATTAATATGCACGTAAACCTACAACTACCTTCTTAAATACACCTAGCGACATACTTCATTCTGCTTTTAAATTGGGCCCCGTAATTCATAATATTCATCGATACAGTCTGAACAATATTTTTGTATCTCCGCGGCTGTGTCTGGGTCTAATTACGAGTATCGTGTTTTGTAAACAATAAGGATGGGGTTAAATCATTCGCTCAATGTATAATAAATACTACGAGTGTCAAGCCGATACAATGAAAATAACAGCAACAAATTAAAGAATGACTTTTCTTCAGCAAACAGTAGTGAAATTTCGGACAGCGATACCATAAAACTAATTTTTAGTGGTTTGTTTTCTTTCAGAATATATATAATGACGAAATTTACTGTAGTGTGCATAGGCACACATAAATGAGTTGTTCAAAACGTGAATAATATCTCAGGTGATGTTTTGCTGACGAAATAGCTATAATAGTGGAGAGTGAACAACAATTAAGGACAAAGTGATGATGATAAGTAAGCAACAAAGAGAAAGAAGATAGCTCTGCATGGAAACCAGCTCAGTAGCGTTGAAGAATTTTCTTACTTAGGAAGCAAAATAACAGCTGATAATCGAAGTAAGAAAGATCTGTTCAGCAGAATTAACCAGGCAAAGATAGCCTTCAATATAAAGAGAATGTTCTCCATCACTTCAAAAAATATCAGCTTTAAACTGAGGAAGCAATTATTTAAAACATATGTATGGAGCGTATTTCTGTACGGAAGTGAGACCTGGGCACTAGGGGGTGGCAAAGAGGAAGAGGGTAGAAGCCTTTGAACAATGATGCCATAGAAGAATACTAAAAATTCCTTGGACAGATTGAGTTACTAATGAGGAAGTAATGGAATGAGTTGGAGAAACCCCGAGCTTGTCAATGAATATGAAGAAAATAATAAATACATGGACTGTACATATAATCAATATGAGAGTTTACTAGCCTTTATCCTGAAGGGCTCTGTGGAAGGAAGACATTTTAGGTAAAGGCCTAGACTGGTATATATTGGTCAACTGGTGGAGGAGCTGGGATGCCAATCTTATGTAGGACTGAAGAGAATGACACAAAACCGGAACCTTTGGAGAGCTGCTACCAACCAACCTTACGGTTGAAAACTCTAGTAGTAGAAATTACAATACTAGATATTATAAAACTAGTTCTTGAAGGCTTAATCGAAGATGACTAACACACTTTACATATTCGTATTACAATAAATTCCGCGAAATTTTATTCCAAAATTAGCAAAAACATCACAGTGATAATATGTGCTCAGACATTTGAAGAAATACTTGCTCAATATTGCGGAATAATTTTCTGAAGGGTTTAATCTATTGCGCCTCATAACGTCTAAAATGCAGTTTGCATTAGTCATGAATTTACTGGTTAAAAAGAAGACACGGACAACTACGTCTAACTTTACCAAGTAGAACAAGTAATTCATCAATCCATATTTCTACTTTGAATAGAGAATCACAAGATATCTGTCTTGAGAATCTGTTTTCAGGTGAGCTTGTCTCGCATCAAAGTAATGTAAATGATTAAAAATGAACTACTCCAGTTTGTGTGTTCTGCTTTTAGGATTATTGTAATTTTCCTTTTGTTGAGAGTTCTTCACAATACCATTAGTCTCTGTAGTAGAAGTAACAATTTAAACTTTCTCCGTCACGTACATTTCTTCAACATTGTATCCATCCTTCTCTTTCTGATCATAAAGAGCGTCTTCTTCTCTCCTTTGTCGTGTTTACCTTTGAACTTTCCTCAGCTGAAGCTGAAGTACGCTTCATACTGTTTCAACTCATCAGCTCGTGTACAATGAGGTATATGTAGCTTGGAATGTCTACCTGTTATTAATTCATCTCCAGAAAACATTCCTCTCCTTTCGTTCCTAAGATATGAGGAACATATCACGGAGACAAGGAACAACATAACAATAATTTGCAATATGTCACGAGAGCAAAGGAGTTTCTTGTCTCCTAAGAAATCACAATCAATATAAATAAAATTGTAACATAGCCTGTATACTTCAAAATTTTTGCTGATGCTTCGTTTTATTATTTGGGATTAGGTACCGTATACAAAATTCGAATATAAAGGCATTTTGATCCTTGTTTGTTTGTTTGTTTGTTTGTTTGTTTGTTTGTTTGTTTGTTTGTTTGTTTGTTGCGGTGGGCGTTCAATATATAATGCAACACATTGTATTTCTCGGCCAATTTCGGTTTAAAAAATTGGAATTTTGTTTGGGACGTTTTGAATATTCCCGCTTCGTCTTGGAGAATTTCATTAATTTCCGATAGGTGGCAGCACTGTAACTAGCCTCCAAAATGGTGTCTGTAAAAGGAGTGCGTACCAAACAGATATCAGTTATAGAGTTTCTTTTGGCGGAAGCCAGGACATCACAGATATTCATAGGTGCTTGTAGAATGTCTGCGGAGACCTGACAGTGGACAAAAGCACGGTGAGTCGTTGGGTGAGGCGTGTTTCATCATCTCATCACTGACAGGAGCTCACAAATCATCAGTGGACTGTTCTTCTTCATCCACCCTACAGACCGAATCTTGCGCCTTCTGACTTCCATCTGTTTGGCCCAATGAAGGATGCACTCCGCGGGAAGTACTACGTGGATGGTGGGGAAGTTATCGATGCAGCATGACGTTGGTTCCGACATCGACCAGGTACCATGCAGGCATACAGACCCTACATTACGGTGGCGTAAGGCCGTAACATTGAATTGGGTGTTGTTGCAAAAGGATTGGGGAATGGCATGGCGTATATGAATCCTAAATAAAACCAACCTGCTTTTTTTCTTTCTTTTCTTTCTATTTGTTTTACGTCGCACCGACACAGATAGGTCTTATGGCGACGATGGGACAGGTAAGGCCTAGGAATGGGAAGGAGGCAGCCGTGGCCTTCATTAAGGTTTGAAAATGGGAAACCACGGGAAACCATCTTCAGGGCTGCCGACAGTGGGGTTCAAACCCACTAACTCCCGGATGCGAGCTCACAGCTGCGGGCTCCTAACCGCACGGCCAAGTCGCCTGGTCAACCTGCTTTTTTAGAAAAGAATGTGTTGCGTTACATATAGAACTCTCTTCGTACATCGCCAGGGAACAGATTAACAAAACTTCACGAAACTCGGCAATTAAATTCACAGATAGAGGGGTGTGCACAAGGCCATATATTATTTTATAAGTGTACAGTGGCGTAGCAATATTAAGGGATAAAAACAGGAAATATTACAATTTAGTGGATAATGAACTTTAATGACCGCATTGTCTTCTTCTTCTTCTTTATCTGTTTACCCTCCAGGGTCGGTTTTTCCCTCGGACTCAGCTAGGGATACCATCTCTACCGCCTTAAGGGCAGTGTTCTGGAGCTTCAGACTCTGGGTCGGGGGATACTACTGGGGAAAATGACCGGTACCTCGCCCAGGCGGCCTCACCTGCTATGCTGAACAGGGGCCTTGCAGGGAGATGGGAAGATTGGAAAGGATAGGCAAGGAAGAGAGAAGGAAGAGGCCGTGGCCTTAAGTTAGGTACCATACCGGCATTTGCCTTGAGGAGAAGTGAGAAACCACGGGAAACCACTTGATGGCTGAGGTGGGAATTGAACCCACCTCTACTCATTTGACCTCCCGAGGCTGAGTGGACCCTGTTCCAACCCTCGTACCACTTTTCAAATTTCGTGGCAGAGCCGGGAATCGAACCCGCGCCTCCAGGGGTGGCAGCTAATCACACTAACCTCTACACCGCAGAGGCGGACTAAATTGTTCAACCTTTGTCAGTTGTTATAGAGGCTGTTGGCTACGCGCTATGGGTCGTGTTCCTGCAAGGTCTAATTCGGGTGATGGTGTTTCTGTGGTGATTTATAGTATAGTGTTGTCTGAATATGAAGAGGAATATGTTGGAACAAGTAAAAAAGTCCAGTCGCTGAGCCAGAAGAAGTCATCAGGCGCGAATAAGAACCCCTATCCGACCGGGGATCGAACCGGGGACCCTATGAACCGTAGGCCTCAGTGATCACCATTCAATAAATGAATAGGACATGACTGCATTGTATTTGTTAATAACTTTCAACCCATAAGGCCGTGTTCCTTACATATAGTAACGCATTGGTCATGCAATATCAATATTCATTGACTTGGCCCACAACGAGCGACTTTCACACACTTAACAGTGCGATTGGTAGAACAAGCGACGCGAAATCGGGAGGTTGTGGGTTTGGATCCCACTGGTGTCCGGTTGGTCATTTTTGTTCTGTACTTAACATATCTTCAACACGTACTATTTGCTGGGCTGAGTGGCTCATACGGTCGATGCGCTAGCCTTCTGACCCCAACGTGACAGGTTCGATCCTTGCTCGTACCTGTGGTATTTGAAGGTGCTCAAATACGTCAGCCTCGTGTAGGTAGATGTGAAATAAATAAATAAATGTGTCTTTCGAGATAAAAATTCGCGAAAACGTAGATTTACTGACACGTAAAAGAACTCCTGTCGGACTAAATTCTGGCACCTTTGCGTCCCCGAAAATCGTCAAAGTAGTTAGTGCGACGTAAAATAAATAATATTAATTACTTATTAATAAGTTGAAGATTAATTCCGATCACATTTTACCGTTAATAACAATATTGAAAAATTGTAGATTGTACTGAAATTTGTATTAAAACGCAGCGTTCGATATTTTATATTACATGCGTTTTTTACGATACGAGGAATAAGAACGGAAATATTTGCGATTATTCTATCTATTCATAATGTCTCCAAAAGGATTACTCTTTCTAAAAAATGTACCTAACGATTATATATATATTTAAAAAAAGAGAACAAGGAACAGCTGACCGGCATTTTCACAAGGGTCCAGAAGAAAACTGACGTGCCTGCATTTAAGCAAAGATTTAAGCGCCTAAAAATTAGTCTACTGACACAATACTTTAAAAGTTGCCATATTGCAAAATGTTGAGAGATCCTTTCAAAATATTTTTACAAATCGGCGTGCTGGTGCAAAACCACGATAAGTGCAAAGTATTTGAATTTTTATTTTTTATTCCTTTCTATAATAACCAGTTGGTGTATTTTGGGTTTGATCGTCAATACCTATAAAAGTACGAGAATTGCTAAATTTATAACATTTGGGTCTGGAAGTAAAATGCATGTATTCTATACTCTGACGTAATTGCCATTTTCCGTACTCAAAACAGTAAGGAAAATGATACTTTACCGCAATTTAATTACTTTCCCTATTGTTTTTTCTTAAAATCGGCTCTGATTGGTTCAACTCCGCTTCACAGTAATGTAAGCACGGATAGTCGGAGCGATTATGAACCATCGAACATCAAACATAACCTCCTTGAATTGTTTATTTGCCTGATTGCAACATCGTACTCATCTACACCAAAAATGATGTCTCTGTATTCCCAGCTCAAGTAATCTGCTGCCATCATTATGTTGAGTAAGACATAGATTAATCCATTCCAGACAGATAAATATCGCATATATCACAGTGTATCATACAGCTCGTATTACCTTCATTAATCCAGGACCGAAAGACAATGAGACCATCATCCACTTCATTTCATGCTTGAATCTTATCGCACCTCTCATAATATTGAAATATTCACAGTTCAGTTTAAAGTCGACGAAGAGTTAACTCATTTACGTCCTTCCATCACTCCTGGATCGAATGGAACGATTATGCTATGGGGATTGCATAAAGATTAGGGGTACGGCCAATCAAAACCCCTATAATTTATGTTACTCTTGCTACATTATGGAAGAGCGGGTGGCCGACACTTCATACTCACCAAATTAGTTTGCAATCTAACCTGTTACTGCATCAAAATCCGGGCTTTAGCGATGAGTATGACATAAATATTTTCATATTAATTGTGTATAATCCACATTTTTAATGTAAGCCTTTGCGCTATTATCCACCATTCATGGAGGCTCGGTTTCAACCCCTGCTGTTGCCAGTAACGTTAGAGTGGAGGAGGTTTGTGATGTGATTGAGAAGTTACATGAAGCTTGCTTTCATTACCGTTGCCAGAAAAGAACTGGACTACAGCGGGATGAGGATTCAAATTTACATTTACAGTTACGTAGAAACGCATGACAAATGAATGCTTAATAGGAAGCACGAAAATGTAAGTCTATCTTATTCATAAACCGGAAGTAACACACATGACAGTAGGGTAATGAACAGGTGGGATCAACTGCAGGAGAACACTCGCGGTGGGGAGATAAAGACTAATTTAGGAATTAACTCGTGTGAAACTGTGCGTGTAAATCGGTTCCAGTGTTGGCGGTATTTCAAATTGCGTGTTGGAGGATGGATTTTCTAGAAGAATAACGAACTCTGCCATGTAGGGTAATAGAAACATAGGGAGAATAAGACGACGATTATTAGACTCTGTCTTCAATCATTTCAATATAAAAGGTGTGAAATTAGACTAGAACACATTGCTAGTCTCAAGGTGTTGAGGAGATACTTATTTCATTCACTCTTCGAGACTGAAAGCAAGAAGCCATAACAATATTCAGTATAAATAGTTGCATATAATCCACATACTTAATGTAAGGTTTTGCGCAATTAGCTGCCATCCACGTATGTCCGATTTCAATTTCCTGGTGCTGCAGAAATGTTATATATGCGAGTTCTTTCATGTGTGTAAAGAATTTTGATATTGCTACCCATTATTTTTATTGTGTCAAAATACGACTCTGCTTTTACTTCTGCTACTCATCTCCATAACATGGCATAAATGCTGCAATTATACTAAACCTTGGAAATCCGTCACAGCCTCCAGTGATATTCCCACGTTCAAATTTCAGTAGCTAGAAGACGAGAATATTTCTGCACTTTTCATGTGCGCGAGTAATCCTATCTCAAGACAAGATACATATATATAATTGGTTTCATGAACAGTGGCCCATGCCCATGCGTTGGCACACTAGCAACTGTGGGGGAGTCGCGTGCCGAAGGTCGGCGGATGCAGAAGGCTTCGGCTGACAAGTGGCGAGGGCTGGACCGTGGCCCGACAGCTCTGGGAATGGTTTTCCGTGATTTTACATTCTCTTATACAAAATCTAATGCCGGGACAGATCCCAATATGGGCAACGGACGCCAACCCCCTCACATACTTTGAATCTCAAATTACCTTCTCAAAACTCCTTGGCTTGTTAGGGCATTACCCTTCAGGGTGAACAGCTGATTCATGTACGGAATGACAATGTTTTAGTGGTACCAGTAATGTGCCGAACTGCCACTGAATTGGCCATTACGTATTGTATTTGTAAAATAATTTAAACTTGAAATTATTGATACCACAAGAACATGTTTGAAGGATCTCTCTTCAGTTCTGAAGTTAAACTCAATCCTTTCTAAATTATTTCCAGAGAAAGCCTATTCGTGGAATTTTCCAGGAATAATTTCTAGACAGGCCGCTGTGATCCAGTTCCTATCTTTCTTATTCTGCTATCACAGATCCCTCCTTACGGTTTTTCTTGCCTCGAAATTAGCCCTTTTCTCGCACTTAATTAATCTTAAAATTGTCGATTACGCAGACAGGGTGACATCCAAATATTACCTCGACTTCTGATATACACGTTCGACATTGCTTAAAGGTGTAATAAAACAAAATCAAAATATTTTCTTCTTAAGACCCTGTCTCCCCCTAAAGGTTGGTGATTCAATCAATGACGAGTTGACTTTGAACAGCTCTGAAGGTTTAGATGTCGTTTGTCCGAACCAGCATCACAGGTCATGAATCCACCGAGCGAGTTAACCGTGCGGTTAGTGGGGCGCAGCTGTGAACTTGCATTCGGGAGATAGTGGGTTCGAAGTCCACTGTCGGCTTACCTGAAGGTGGTTTACCTTAATTAATCCTACGGCTTAATTAGCCCTTTCCTATCCCATCGCCGCCATAAGACTTATCTGTGTCGGCACGACGTAAAGCGAATTGTAAATAAAAAGTCATCAATCCCTGACCCTCCCCACACTCTTCAATCCTTCAGTTCCCCCATGAATGACGGGTCGGAGAAGTTCGTAATGTTCGTCCCTCACGATGCCTTGGAGATCTCTGCGATGGGCGTCAGAAACTCTCTATTTTACTCGTCCGTCTTAGGACATTCTCATTAGTTTCACTTTCTATACTGGATATTCGGAGCATTCTTTTATACAGGATGTTTCAGATACATACTCCGCAGTAGAATGGTTGGTCTATCTTGTCTCCTGTTGGAGCTTTCATTAGGATGCATGAAACGGGTACACACAACAAATCAGGAAACTGAGTTCTCGGTTATTATACAAATTAATAAAATTGAGTCTTCGGTTAGTCTATAACCCCTGTAGTGATCGGCAACTTGTCCGACTTTACGTTCTTTCGGGTAGCCGTTTAGCGCATCATAACGAAAGCCTCCACAGCATACCGGTTAGACCATCCATTCTACTGTTGAGTACGTATCTGATACACCTCGGTACAAGTACATTACTAAAACTGTGATTCGGAGATTCAGCGTTCGATTGAGCCTCCAGATTTCGAAACCATGCAGAAAAACAGGGAAACTGTACCAACGTGGCAAGAAAACGTGGAGCTGGAAGGTTGACGTTTCAACTGGTAAAGGGTCCCAAAGCTGACGAACGCACTAAGGATCTCTTCAATCTTGGATAATACGTTTTCATTAGACGACATTACCGGTTCATTAAAGTTTCTAAGTATTCCAGATGCGAAACTTAAGCTGTGATTTGGTTGTTGTTTTGGCGCTCGTGGGAACACGAGAAGTTCGGTCGTATGAATGTCAATATTTTTGGCTCCCAGCATACTGATAACCCTACATTAAAACAGAACCAATTAACACTTCTATTAAATCACTCTTCATAGACTAAGCAATGTCTTGTGTGATCTTGACCGGGAATTTTATGCTCATCTCCCATTCATCGTCTTGCCACTGGACGCGATTTTATCTGACAAAATCCAAACAAAATTGACAACAGTTGTCTTAAAATACACTGCAAAAAAATTCTTTACTTAGAAAAGCAACTTTGAAGGAGTTCATTTATCTGAAAATACAAGGAACTGGAGAATCAAATTAACAATAGCCCATTCGTATTTGATCATGGCACATCACAGTATCCTACCATTCGTAAACATTGCGTTTGCAAATTCTGTTGTATACATTTTTAATGCATTGTTTCTAATGGTGTGAGAGTGCCGTATTGGTTAATGGTTGTACCGTTGAATATACTATCAGAAAATTTATCTGAAGTAACATTGGATAAGATTTGGTGAACAACAAATAATAAAATTGACTCAGAAAAGGCAGGTCATTCGAGTTGACTACCATGGGCGAACTACGCGTTTGCCAGGATGGGGCGCTACTTAGGATTGAATCTAATGTTGCCAATGGCAAAAATACCCATTTCTTAAGCCGTAGAAATTAACCAATGAAGGTTATCGAACCAGGGATCTCTTGGACCAAAGGTCAGCTCGCTAACCAGCTAACCACGGAGCCGAACGACAAGCAATAATTACTATTATAATCGGGATTCGAAATTCATACAGCATATCGCTGGCCGAACTAACTTTCCAGTCCTATTATATAAAAAAAAGGGTAAACTCTTTCAAATTTGAATTTTCAATCAGATTATTAGTAGATCTCTGTAAACTGCTCTTTACTTGTTGAAACATCGAAGGATACGAAGGTAGGAAATTTCATTAAGCCAGGATGTATTTTGGTCTGCATGAGACAAAATCTTTAAAGTGTAACGGGCTGGCTCTTTGAAGATGATGATGAAGAATAAGAAGCCTGTCTAACAAGACTTGTTATCATTCATTTATTCATTCCTCGTAGAATGAGATTAAGGGTGGATTTTTTCCTTTACATTCTCATCTTGAGCAAGTTCCTTTTGATGTCTTGGAAATGAAGATGGAGAGGTAACAAGATTCTCTACGGAAATAGCTGAGTGTGAGTAGAAACAGACCTATCTCGTGGTATTCAACCATACACCGATAGTATTATTTGAAAATTAACTTCATATGCTAAGTGAAATATAGTGTTAGGTCAAATTAATACGAGCAACACTGTTTGATGTAAAGGCAGAACCGTATATGTTCTCTTTCCGTGTCCATTCCTTCTACAGCAGATGAAAGTTCTCCACATTCCTCACATTCAGCTACCAATCAACGATCCATTAAAACCTTCTCCTAAAGCCTTTTAGGCAATATTAGGAAGAAACACGAGTTTTACATAACATCGAGTCCTCAACTCAAACGCCAGCTCGATCCCCGACGAATCAGCTGGCATAGACAACTTCAGCGTCCCTATTGAGGAAATGAGAATGGAGGCAGTTTCCCGTTGCTTTTATCACCGAACTAAAATATGCTATGCTATATCAGTCTGACAATACCACTAAAATGTACACTCTTACCGAGCCAGCGAGTGAAATTTTCACACCATTCACCAAAGTACTGGCTGGGAAAGGAATAGTGTTACTTTCGTTATTCATGCCTCAGTCACATTCACATTACCAAAGCCAAGGATCAGACTTTGACAGATGTACGAAAGAAAAAAACTGGTTGTAGCCAATACCAGAAGATACACTATACTGTAAACACTATAATTCACCAGAAATTTATCTGGGTCAGAACACCAAATACTGTAAAATTACTGTATATTGCAGGCCATGACGAATAATATTTAAAAATGCCTAAAGTAAATCGGAGTGGTTTTCCTATAATCCCCTAAGATGCTTTGGCTTCTTCTTCTTCTTCTCATTCTCCTCAGGCTTAAGGTTGGTAGGTAACATGCATGTCTTCCAAGCGTTTCCGACCGGGCGAGTTGGCCGTGCGGTTAGGAGCGCGCAGCTGTGAACTCGCATCCGGGAGATAGTGGGTTCGAGTCCCACTGTCGGCAGCTCTGAAGATGGTTTTCCGTGGTTTCCCATTTTCACACCAGGCAAATGCTGGGGCTGTACCTTAATTAAGGCCACGGCCGCTTTCTTCCCATTCCTAGCCCTTTCCTATCCATCGTCACCATAAGACCTATCTGTGTCGCTGCGACGTAAAGAAAATAGCAAAAAAAAAAAAAAAAAAAAAGCGTTTCCGTTCTTTGACCAGCTTCAAGTGGCAATAGGTGTGCTTGCCTTTAATATTTTCCATAAATTGCATTCTAGGCCTTCCTTTTCTCCTTTTAACTTCCATTTTCCCTCCAAGCAGGGTGTGCACCAGCCAGAATGATGAAGCAAGTGGCAAACGAAGCTGTTTCTTGTTTTCTTCAAGGTTTCAACCGAGGTACGTGTCTCATTTGCTCTTTTGAGAACATTCTCTTTTGTGAATCTATCAGTCCAAGGTTTTGGTTATAATCGACGCCAGCACCACATCTCAAAGGCCTTGAGTTTTATCACTTCTGCTTTTCGCGGGGTCCATGTTTCTGATCCATATTTTACAACACTCCACACAAAACCTCTTTTTTCTTTTGCTTTGGCAGTGGACATCAATATCTTCACGGTTTTCGATATTGACCATATCTTGCAAGTTATTAAGTTTCTTATATTTTATTATGAAAGTTTAAATTCGTTCATTCTTGTCTTGGCAGTACATGTGATGAGAAGTGTTCAATGTACTGTATCTTCATCCTGATCTTTATGAATGAATAAATAATAAAATTAATTAATAAATTAATAAAATTAACCAATCAATAAACGTTCTTATGCTTCTCCCAGTAATGATCTGGGGTCTCTAAAGCCACACAGGCTCATTTTGGTTTTAATGTTATTGCCTTTACGACCAGTTAAGTACATTGTGACAGTTTTCGGAGACGCCGAGGGGCTGGAATTTTGTCCCTCGGGAGTTCTTTTACGTGCCAATAAATCTACTGACATGAGGCTGACGTAACTGAGTGCCTTAAAATACAACCGGACTGAGACACGATCGAAACTGGCAAGTTGGGGTCAGAAGCCCAGCGCCTCAAACGTCTGAGTCATTTTTTTGGTTCTGGCGGGGGGTTTAAGACCAGATTCCCTTCCTGACGCCACGTGATTTTGAGATGTAAATCTCAACCCAGAATCTAACAAGATTAGAACCTCGGCCTTCCGGGTGGGAAGCCAACAGCTAAGCCACTGAGCTAATTACGCACCCCCATTGATAATAACTGAATAAAAAAATACTTTTTTTACAGTTTTGCTTTACGTCGCACCGACACAGATGTCATGGCGACGATGGAATAGAAGGGGGGCGAGGAGTGGTAAGGAAGCGACCGAGACCTTCATTCAGATACAGCCCCACCATTTGTCCGGTGTGAAAATGGGAAACCACGGAATACCCTCTTTAGGACTGCCGACAGTGTGGTTTGAACCCACTATATCCCGAATGCAAGCTGGTACCTACGTGACCCAAGTTCTGTGGCCACTTACTCGGTAAATACAGGGTTTAATTCAGATGTGGTAAGATGTGTGTCACTATAAACAATACATCCTTGTTCTGCATGGGACTAAGCTTCCACCACCGATGCGATCCCTGCTCGATTCCAGGCCCTGATACGACTTTAAGATTGGTGATAAATGGGATCCACTCGGCCGATTGAAGGTAATAGAACATAAATTCTACTCTCGATCGTCTTTGAAGCGATTCCTGAATAGTCTGACACGTGGTATTTTTCTGTCTCGCGTTCTGATCACGTTCGAGGTAAACAAACGTGTATTCACAATCACACTTGTAATCAATACTTAAAGATCAGGAAGCACATCACATTTCCCCCCTTCTTATCTTTATGCTTATAGTCTCTTGAAAATGACAGCCATGCCATGGTAATTTTTCTGTTACTGAGAGGGGAATATGTATTTATTCGAATATGGATTTGAAGGGGAGGTTGTGCATTAATTTCAGAGTAATTTATGAGTCATATTTCTGGTTCATTCCCACTAACTTACATAACAACGCATTTACTGGGAGTTACTGATAGACCGCATCCGTGTTATTTCCACATATTGTTCCACCAAATTTATAGATACCGCAATTCCCATATTTTGCTACTAAAATGATTTACTTCTCGTATCGTTCTGCGATTGTTTTAAAATATGCCGACCATAGAAAACAGTTTACACAACAGGACTACTCTTTCAAATCCCAATCATAGTCTATGAGCAGTAGGGAAGTTAATTGAAAGGAAAGCTCTTGTTTGTCCGAACTAAGATATAACCACACGGGTTATTTACGGTAGTTTATTATACAAATGCCTTCATCATCAGTTGTGTTGAGCAATAAAACACCGATTCTAATGTAATGCTCCATTGTTTTTCAAACTACTCGGTCATACCTGACCTCTAACAGTTTCAGGGTAATATTAATTATCCCCTTTTAATTTTTCAAACATACCTCCCAGCCCCAGAAATTTTACTCCTCTTCAAGGTTGCTATACGTGCACAAATTCTCGGTGTCCCGAAGAATTTGTCCTGCCTTTATTCAGCTTATTGGACAGTATTTGAAATCGTTCTCCGACTCGAAGGTGCTAATGCTTCGGTTAAGAGTGTGTTTTGTCTCATGAATTCCCTTTGGTGCAACGAAAGAAACAGCCTGGACCAGGAATGGCAAACCTTTTCCAATTAGTGTGTCAATTAAGGTCTTGTTTATTGCCTTTAACTGTCTAGCGTACCGCCAGTTATTTTCCTTTAAAATCACCATGAAACCCCATCATTTGACTTCGTTTAGGTATTAGTTTGCATTACATATAAATCCCTTCGAATGAAAGTTTCATGGTGTTATTTTGCAAACTGGATATTAATTTTTTAAAGAAGTATATTTTAGGAATAAAATGCAATTTTTGCTTTAACCTAATAACAGTTGTAAATAAATATGTCCAAAAAATTAATTGTGGCATTCTTCTTTGTTAAAAAGTAGTGTTGAATGATGCTATTTTACAAGATTTTTGACATATTTATTACACATTAAAACATTAAAATATGTTAGTTTGTCGTGTTGTGTGCCACATAAATCGTACCGGTATTCGTGTGTCGCCTAGCGACCTATCTCATTCATGTCGACGTAAATAAAATTGTAGAAACTCCCACTCCAAAACGGGAAATGCCCTGGAAAAATGTCGAAATTTAACCCTCAAGGAAATGGAGTTTCAGGTGTTTTTGAATGAGCAATACTTGATGGAAAACAAACTATTCTTTATTATTCCATTTTTCAAAAATCATTTCCTCAAATTTGGCGTTTATTTTAGGCATAATAATAATAATAATAATAATAATAATAATAATAATAATAATAAGAGAGAAACTGTATATTTTCAGTACAAAATTTAAAATCTTTGTGGAATTGCTAATTCTCACTCATAAACATTGTCGAGCGTTTGAAGAAAATGTTTGCCACAGTTTCGCGGTTCGGTTTATTTTTGTTTCTTGATTAAGGACATGCAAGATTGCATTTTCGTTCAATTTCGTTGCGTCATGGCACAGCACAGGTAAGTTTTGAATCTCCTCAAGGAGGAAAATGAACGCACTGGTGTACATGTAAAAACGGGTAGGTTATATGGTTAAGGCGATCTTTAGCAAACTTACCTACCGCTAGAATCAATTACCGTTTATGAAATTTTGGATGAATCAGATAATTAATATTTACTTGTATTTTTTTCCAAATAGTCTATACAGAATTATCCTCGAACTTAGACCCTGTGTTGTTAGTAGTGAAGAAATCAAATCTAATATACAGTTATAAGAACTAAACAAGCTGTGAAAGGAAGGAAGCTCGCGATAATAATACGAGTTTGTAATAAGGGATATAATAGCTCCCTCCTGCAGTGATAACTGCTGGATGGAGCCTGGCGATTAACAAAAGAATAAACTGTAATAGAGATAGTGGGTCCTCCACGCAATTATCACTGCGCGGTGGAGTCTGGCGAATACCAGATATTCGGCGATAGCCAAGAATTGCGAGGCTACTCACGATACGAAAGGGATTTTGGAATAATAGAGATAATAGCTCCCACCAGTAGTGATAACTGCTGGATGGAGCCTGGCGATTAACAAAAGAATAAACTGTAATAGGTACAGTGGGCCCTCCACGCAATGATCACTGCGCGGTGGAGTCTGGTGAATACCAGATATTCGGCGATAGACAAGAATTGCGAGGCTACTCACGAAACTAAAGGGATTTTGGAATAATACGGATAACTGCTGGGTGGAGCCTGGTAATTAACAAGAGACAGATAATAAAATAAAGAATCTATGTAACTCTCTTGTGACCGAGAATGAAGTACTTAGAGGTTTCTACGTGGTCTCCTCAGGCCCCGTTGGTAATGTAGGGACAAAAAATCATTTGACCAGTCCTGGAATATGGAGCAGCCGTATGGGATCCGTACCCAACAGGACGCATTAAGGAACTTGAGATGGCACAGCGAAAGGCTGCAAGATTCGTGCTTAACGATTTCAATCCTAGAAGTAGTGTGACAAGTATGATAGAAAAACTTGGCTGGGAGACACTGGGTACTAGAAGCAAATGAATAATGCCTACACGAATAAGCCAGCTTGAGGAGAGTGGAACGGTCGAGTGCAAAAACCTTGTTACATAAGCAGGACAAATCATCCGCATCAAGCAAACGGTAGATCGCAGAAAACTAGCTATGGTAAATACTCGTCTGTATGTCGAGGAATTGATTATTGTAATGCATTACCTGGGTTAGGTAGCGGATACCTATCTACGAAATGTCACTGTAATACTTGTCCAAATGGAACATAATAATTGCTTTTACACAAATAAAGTCGAAAATATGCAGTAAATTAAGAAAAAGTACGAAATATTTTACTTGCAGAGAATAATATTGATACATGCTTTACTACCTTACAACTATTTTTTTTCTGCTACGTCGCAGCACTTCCGCATGTGTTTTGTTTGTCTAACACTTTCGTGTGTGATGTCTTTACTCACTGAAGTTGTTTGCATTAATTAGGTGCCGTTTTCTTCATGTTCCTCATTCGTTTCTTGTCCTAACGTATTCATTAAATTATATATTTATTAGTCCAGGGATCATGCTATTTTCCTTTCAACAAAAAATGGTATATTTATTGGTCCAGGGATCATGCAATTTTGTTGTTTAAACTGCCCGCGCTAGTCATATGGACACAGATAATGATAATTCACAGACATAGCACTCCCATTCGTCGGTGCTAGCCCTGGACCTCAAGAAAGAAACAAAAAACGGCACGAGCAGCGGAATACAACATAAGGGAGTCCTGTCTACAGCCCGTAAGTACGTATACATATTTCTCTGGATATTTCTCTAGTAACGACGGTATTTATTAATTTTCCGCAGATGTTTCACTTCATTCGTGTAAAAGGAATTATTAATGTCCATTTGGGACAAATATTACAGTGACATTTCATAGATTGGTATGCACTACATAACCCATTAACTGCAGCTGTCTTAGAACCTTTTCCCAAAAATGTAAGATGCTTCGACAATAGACTCCAGCATTCTGTGCACTGTGTGTACATTTCTGTGTGATAGTGTCATTTTAATGCAACGCTCAATCCACTGTTAAACTGTAATTTAAGGCATCCGAATTATCAATGGTATGTGTGAATGTGAATATAAACGTGCGGTATTTACAATGTTGAGATAATAGCTAGTAATTAGACCGCACAATCTACAGTAAGTCATAGTGTAAAATTTTGAAATACTTAAGGTACTTGTGAATTTGTACATGACGGTGTTGTACTATTAAGCTAATACTAAGCTCAACGTGTAGTATTGTAAGCCGTAGTATTAAGCACTGATGATGCTGATAATGATGCTTGTTGTTTTAAGGGGCCTAATATCTAGGTCATCGGCCCCTGATGGTACGAAATGAGACGAAATGCAATGACAAAATAAAAATCCAAAATCCTCCACTGACCAGAATTCAAAACGTGAGAACGAAAAATGAACGGATGGATATGAAGTTAAACCAATCAGTGGAGCCGACCCGCAATGCCTCAGTCTCAGAAACTGACGGAGAACAAGAGTGACCAAGGGACGGCTTCTATAGCTCAATACTGCATCGATGATGCTTGCAAGCTAAAGGGGTCCAAAATATAGGTTATCGGCCTCTCATAATGATACTTATAGCTTGGAAAGTAGAACCATGGTATTCGACATGGTGCGGGACTAATCAAAAGTATCGTAGACTCGCGGTATTCCACATATTGTGGTACTACTCACAGGTAATGAAATTCGCACAGGTAATACAGACCTATGGTGTTTCACACATAGCGGCGCCATTTACAGGCAACGCAAACTTATGGTTTTCATCACGTAAGTGTACTAACCACAGGGACTCGTACTATCCCGTGGTGTTCCTTATACAGTGGGTACTAATCATAGGCAAGCCAGAACCCTGGTGTCGCTCATATAGTGCTACTAATCACAGGTACCGTAAAAGCCTGACCGCACGGTGCTCCTGATTGCTACTAATCACAAACCTATTTGGTACCTAACGTAGTAATATGCGCAAGTAATAGCGACCCATGGTGTTCCCCGCGTGGTGGTACTAATCACAAGTAGTTTCATGGTTCTAATCCAATTACCCCTTGGTCGCCCCCTTTAGTCGCCTCTTACGACAGGCAGGGGATATCGTGGGTGTATTCTTCGTCTGCGTCCCCCACCCACAGGGGGTTGTGTGTTTGGTCCGCGAGAGGTATTTTATTTCCCTCAAGTCCGCCGGCAAGCCGGTTAGGACCCCCCTATCCGCCACCTGGGACGCGCCACGTGGGAGTATCACCTCTCCCCCTGCTACGCCAGCGTAGTAGGTTCGTGGTGTTAAGCTGTTCCATTTACACACTTTGAAAGCGATGAGAAAAAACGTCACTGATATTGCAGCCCAGACTTTCGTCCCTCTCCCCTCGACTCCTCACAAACGGCTTTCTGCTGTATGCCTGATGGGCGCGGGGAACGGGAGGTATAGGTGTGCTAGGCTTCGGTCCGTCACATCGCCACTGCCAACTATCAACCATGCGTTACTCATCGTATATACTTCCTCACCTCATCTTTCTGACTTAATTATATAGACAACAGAGTGGTGGTATTTCACTCCCGTTTACTTCTACATCCTTGTAGGAAGACACTGCAGGTCTGCTGTTGTAGGAGTAATATAGTTTTATTTTTATAGGTAGATCTGCTAAAATGAAATGGAATATTTCAGGTGAAGTGTTCTCTTTTGTTGCTTGGAATCGAGCCCATGATCATGGATCGGACAACACCACTGATCTCCCGAGGAAGCTAAGTAACCAGTGAACGATTGGTACGACCGCTGTAAAATTCAACATTTTATTTAATAATTGTTGTAACCAAGGTTGAGATTTACAAAACACAACTTTATTATTCGCTTCAAATGCAAAATACACTATTTACACAAATAAAAATGAAATTTAACTTGAAGCAAATGAATTAGGAATCTTGAGGAAGAGTCTATCTTTTGTACACTATATACAAGTTTACAGTATTTACATCCACTTCTATCTCGAAAAGATAGTCCTTGTGATAAGAAAAGTCGATAGTCGAAAACTATCCGAAGAACTGACATAAATGTTTTGGAAAGTCCTTCCTTGTTGAGTTCATAAAGGCAAGTTCAATGTTGGAAGAATTCTTACTTGGCGAAACCAAGGGAGCTTGCATTAATTAGGGAAATATAACGGTATGTAATAGTATGACTGGATATGGGCAGCGGATGAGGAGCGGTGACCAGAGGTGAGACCTCGTACTGCCAGAAATTCAGTCCACCTGGTCGAAGCACATTTTCAAGAGGTGTAGCCTCCGTGCTCGACGTAGGGTGTATTCTGGAGCTGGACACCGGGGCAAGTGGGCATCTGGACAGGCTGGGAGTTCCTCTTTATAGTACACACACGACTGTTCAGGCACGCGCACTGAGGGCTGCGCGTCGAGGCTAGAAGAATGACACTTGGCGCGCGTGTAGCTGGCTGGCGGAGCGAGAAGGGAGCGCCGGACATACAACAATAATAATAATAATAATAATAATAATAATAATAATAATAATAATAATAATAATAATAATAATAATAATAATAATAATAATAATAATAATAATAATAATAATAATAATAATAATAATAATAATAATTGTACCGGGCGGTACACCTCCACGCCGCTAGTTCAAATATTGCGCCAATTGAAACTCCTCTACAGGAGAAAGCCTGAACTTTAAAAAACTGTATTAACTCAACAGTTTCTCCGAAGATGGCTCTGTGTGAATTTTGATGTGTTCTTGTTTGTCACTGATCAAGAAGTGTGGACGTTCTCTACCAGATGTCTCTACAAAAAGCTATGATCATGCACTCTGGTGCAAAAGAATGAACCTTCTTGAAGAAATTTTGTATTCAAAAGTTGTTGTATTTACTAAATTTTGTTCATTAATTTTTTGGGTTGGCAATATTAATCCTTCCTTCCGCCAGGTTTGAACTTAGCCAATCCCAAATTTCTTTAATTAATTCTCAGCCAATCATGTATGTCTTCTTCGATATGGATATGCAGCTCTAAGCTATCCAATAAAGTTGAGGGGGTGTGTCTACTCGTTCTTGAAAGGTCTCGAATTTTCCACGAGGGTATAAAAACTGTTGATTTTCTTGTCTCCGCGCCACTAGTATAACATCTAACTCAGGGTGTGAATATGTAGCAGGGGGCGGGAAGTGCCTCGTTCATCAGACAGCAGTACTTCTACAAGGTAATGTCCTCTTAATATCTTTATTTCTTGCTAGCTCAGCAGTCTAACTCTCGGGGAGGGTTCGAAACCTTTACTATGTAAGCTATTAAACATGTAAACCCTTTTTCTGGTAAACTTCAGTTTTCTTGAACTTTAATGCGGGGATAGAGAGTGCTTCACCCTCTCGAGCTCCCCTTCATTTTGAAATTGAGGTGACTACGTTTTCATAACCGTTTCTTCTCTTCCTTAATGTATTAAAGTTTTTTCATACGAGTCACCTCCCTAGCTTGGGATTAGCCCCAGTGTATCGGCCTAGATTCACTTAGGTTTTAAAATGTAGATTTAGGAGTGCCAATTCACGCCTCCATCCTTTTGTTTTGGGCCATTTAAATTAACCTGGTTTTTGCACACTAAGGCCCAGTAGATTGGGTACGAGATACCCCTGTTTATTTATAAGTATGCCTTAAGGGCAGTCTAGTGTAAAGTTTGTTTATGGCCTTCTGATAGGCTTGAACTATTGAGAGCAGGTCTGCTCTTTCCTAAATTTGATCTCTAGGTGCCTCTAGGAGGCCTGACATTATTAAGCGGGAGCAAGAGCTCCATGTAATGTAGGGGTTTTCTGCCCTTTGTTAAAATGTGGGTGTGAGCTGAAAGCTCAAACTTCGGGGCTTGTAGCCCAGAATCTGTAAAGTTGCTGTGTACCTGATTTAACTGTTGTTATTTGTTGTACGCTCAAAATTCTATGTTACCATTCTTAAGTTTTGAAAATATAACCTTGTTGACATTTTAATTCATCTTTCGAACTTTTGTAGTTGAGACCTATTCCAGCCCGCACCTTCTTTCACCTCTAACTACCACGGATATCTCCGTAACAACAACAATAATAATAATAATAATAATAATAATAATAATAATAATAATAATAATAATGTCCGACTCGTTGGCTGAATGGTCAGCGTACTGGCCTTTGGTTCAGAGGGTCCCGGGTTCCATTCCCGACCGGGTAGGGGATTTTAACCTTCATTGGTTAATTCCAATGGCCCGGGGGTGGGTGTTTGTGCTGTCCCCAACATCCCTGCAACTCACACCCCACACATAACACTGTCCTCCACCACAATAACACGCAGTTACCTACACATGGAAGATGCCGCCCATCCTCATCGGAGGGTCTGCCTTACAAGGGCTGCACTCGGCTAGAAATAGCCATACGAAATAATAATAATAATAATAATAATAATAATAATAATAATAATAATAATAATAATAATAATAATAATAATAATAATAATAATAATAATGGTGTATGGCATGTGTATGTGTTTGGTGGTGAACTAATGAGGATAAAATAAATGGCGAAGACGTCATAAACACCTAGTCCCCAAGCCAGGGGAATTAACAGTATGAGGGGGTTGATTCTGAAAATAGAACCGGGGCCATCGGAACAAAGGCAAGCATTCTATCCATTTAGCCACAAAGCCGGACTTCAATTTTCTACACATTAGGCTACCATCTTGACTGATAGATGTTGAGTATTGGCAGTGGCAGAGGCCCGAGCAGTAGCTTGTGAAGCAGCCTTGACAACACAACATGCTTTTCCGTTGGCTATTGTTTGTAGCTCAAAACGATTAAGGCTTGACGTTCACTAAACCAACTATCGAAAAGGGGTAACTCAAGTCTAGTGGTAGCCCACGTCTTGATCCCAGCATACGCCACTGGCCTTTGTATATGACGATGCTGGATTTAGAATGTTGAAACTAGTAGAATTTCTTGTAATATTCTTTTCCATGGATTTGCTTATTGTACTCTTGTTGTTGTCGTTGTTGTTGTTGTTGGGTAATTATGTTTTAACTTTTCTTTATCATCACACTACTGTAAGTGATAATTGCCACCGGGATATTTCCCAATTGCGTTGCATTTGTTAATAATTATTATAATAACATACAGTAACTTCCTTTATATTGCTAGCCTTAACCCTCAAATGCATAGCATTGCATATGTACAAAGGAAAATGTACTTGCTTTTTATATCTTATTTACGAATTTACAACTGTGCATTTACTTCTGAAGTGTTGTAATAGCTATAGTAATCGTACAGTTTTTCATATACTGGCACGTGAAATATTCAAAACTCTTAACATATTACTAATCAAAATATTTTTTTTTAATATTTATTTTGACATAAATATTTGTAAAAGTATTTTTCTGATAATTCTGTATAAATTTTGGGAATGAAAACCATACTATTTGAAGGAAATAATAAATCACGCATTTAAGGGTTAAAAACTATGATGAAAAATCCCTCCTTTTTTCTTTCGTTTCTACTGTTATGATCTATTTTTTAAATCATTCTTCTCCTTATTTTTGGGGGTTACTGGGCACCAGACGCAATTTTCTTTTTTTTTGGGGGGGAGGGGGCGCTCGAGCACCGTAACAATCCTGGAGTTGGCACCCCTGCTCATATTTCACTACGTAATAAATAACGCTAAAATGCCGACTTCTCGGCAGTATTATCCCCCTCCCCCCACATTCCATTTATACGTTTTTGTATAAACACACTTTCACTTGGAGCTCTGATACGGAGTTACTGTGGATTCTTCTTCTTCTTTCGGTGCCTATCCGTTTCGGATGTTGGCGATCATGATGGCTATTTTCGTCTTGTTTGTGGCAGCGCGGAACAGTTCACTGATGACATATTGCACCAGCCTCTAAGATTGTCAAGCCAAGATATTCTTCTTCTTCCAGGACCTCTTTTGCTGTTGATTTGGATGGTTAAGATAAATGGGGCATTCTGTATAGAATTTGTATTAGGAAGGATTTGATTGAGTCCTTCCTTTGGTAAGGTTTATACGCCCATCTCCTATTTAAGAACGATATCTGACTGTGGAATTTCCTAAAAAGGGTAGACTGTGTCAAGAGTGAAATAATAATAATAATTAACTTCTCGACTTCCAGCTCCACAATATTAAATTAAATGTTCTCACCGTGTCTTTGTAGAGTGTCGTTCTTTGTGGTATGTGAACAAGCACCCGACAAAGTCACGTCTTCCTGAAGCGCAGTCAAGAGTTGTCTCTATTAATTATTTTAAGAAATGGACCGCCTCGCTTGTTCGTTATACAAAAGCCTCCATCCACACAACTCACACACCATATAGCAGGACGCTCATTGTCTCCGCCAGCTTCCGGCCTTGCTCCAGTCACCACAATATTTAACAGCTGTTTGGAGAGGCCAGAGTCATTACAGAGCGTAGGGCCAAGAGGTTCTCTCTGCTTCGCGGAATACAGAGGAAACGGCATCGAAATTTACAGTATTATTTCAGTATGGTGACGTTTAGTAAGTTTGCGTATATCCTTTCTTAAACTGCACGCTTAAACTTGAGCCAACTAATATTTTGAGCAATATTGCACGAAGTTTCCTCTAAGTAACAGAAATCTGTGGTGGTGATCTTTTGAAAGGGAACCGTAGTGATGTTTTGGACCAAAAATTAAATTTTGGTACTTGTAATAAACATTCCAATCATAGAGACTCATGGTAGCAGACATTTTGACATTAATATGTCTTATGGCTGGGGGCATCCGAAAATTAGTGTAAAATAACGCGACAGAATGTGTGATAGAAGTGTAACCATAGCAACCGTTCAGGCAGTGATGTAAGGAATGGATGGATGGTCGGACAATGTTACCTAGCAACCGTGCAGGCTATGTCGTATGGCTGGTTGCATTTCGAAATTAATAGTAGTTGATGGATGGCCATGATCGGGAGACACATTTTGTCATGTTTTGTATGCGTAGTGCTTTTAAAGATGCCGCTTCATCATCATCGCCATCACTGTCCGTTTCCATGGCTAAATGGTTACCGTACTGGACTTTGGTCACAGGGGTCCAGGGTTTGATTTCCGGCAGGGTCGCAAATTTTAACCATAATTCGTTAATCTCGCTGGCACGGGGACTGGATGTAAGTGCCTTCATCATCATTCCATGCTCTTCACAACGCGCAGGTCGCCTACGGGAGTCAAATCAAAAGAGCTGCATCTGGTGAGCCGAACTTCTCCTCAGACACTCCCAGCGCTAAAAGCCATACGCCATTTCATTTTTCGTCATCATCACCATCGTCATTTTCTTAAATGTAACTATGTATTTCTTCTTTCCGCTCTTTGCTTCCGTTCTTGCCCTCTGCTGTGTGTGTTATTTCGTCCACCATCATTTTTACGGGTTTCTCTATGGTTTTCTTCTCCATAATCTTGCCTTCAATAATGTTCGTGATAAAAATCATACCTGCGTGTCTCTTTTATTTGTCACGCCCCTCTGGCTTCATTTTTCTTTAAAAATAACTTCTGCGAGAATTCAAATTTCTCCAGACAAACCATATTTAACCCGATTAGCTTCAAATTTTGCAGAAATGTGCATCTAAATTGAGTTCATACCGAGGCTGTAAATACAGTAGTAGCAATATTGATAGAACACAATATTTAATTAACTAAAAGGTAAAGTTGTATTGCATTACTTCAATGTAGTCACCCGCAAAGTCTATTGCCTTTTTCCAGTCGTCGGGGAGCCATTGGGGACCGCTGGCAAGGTATTCTCTGAGCGAAGCGCCCTACTGCGCGGAGTACAGATGCCACATCAAGAAATCGGCGGCCTTCAACTTCGGAAACAAGTCGAAGTCTATGGAAACGAGACTACTCACGATGTCAATCTGATATTGAGGAGTGGACGCCAACCTGTGAATTGCATTCTCGTCACAGGTTTCACGTAATCCTCGATAAAATTGTGAAGCATTTTTGCCAAGGGCGGCCTCAATTTTAATCCATGAACACTGATCACCTTTTGAAAACATGCTTTAGAGCGGTGAAATCGACGCTCTACACTTCAATGACACACAGCAACAACACTCCCAACTGGATGGTCGTCAAATGCACACTACACATCGACAAAAGCGCCACCTGACCGCTGCCATATCCAGTTTCCGTATGCCCGATCTCCTGCGAGTGTCCGGACAACGTTGCCCCTACTCTATTTACAGTTCTCGTAATAACTACTATTAGTAGTTAGTAGTAGTAGTAGTAGTAGTAGTAGCAGCAGCAGCAGTAGAAGTAGGAGTATTTATTCACTCATTACGTTGTTTACATATTTACAGAACACTCTTTCTCATATTCATAACTCTTCTAATAATATTTTTCTTGAAAGAAATTGTAAATAACTCTTACATACTGTATATTACAGTGGTAATATTAATAATAATAATAATAATGTTATTTGCTTTACGTCCCACTAACTACTTTTACGGTTTTCGGAGACGCCGAGGTGCCGGAATTTAGTCCCGCAGGAGTTCTTTTACGTGCCAGTAAATCTATCGACACGGGGCTGTCGTATTTGAGCACCTTCAAATACCACCGGACTGAGCCAGGATCGAACCTGCCAAGTTGGGGTTAGAAGGCCAGCGCCTTAACCGTCTGAGCCACTCAGCCCGGCGGTAATATTATTATTATTACCATATTAATACTTAAAATAATTTGAATTTGTAAGTATCTCTTTCACACATTAAATATTGTTATTATTAGTATCCATTCAGAAATATTCGGAAACTTTCAGAAATACCTTAGGTCAATGCGTGGAATAATCTACTGATTTTAAAATATGATACCATTTACTAACACAATCTTTGTTAAAATTATAAGACATTAATTAATAATAAACGCAATGACTACAAATTATCGCTTTGTTTTTCTTAAGGTTAGCAGCCAAGTATCAAGACCAGGAAACAAACTGTACCGGGAGGTACACCTCAACGCCGCGCATTCAAAATCAGCGCCTTAAGAAACTCCTCTATCGAACAAAAGTGGAATCTGATACACCATGAACTTAGAACTTTAATCAGAAGATGTCACTACTTAAATATTGAGGAATTGTGTCATTGTGAAGTTTCCTAAATTGATTGAATTTCTCCTTGTTTTGTTTGCTATACATCAAGAAGTTCGGACATTTTTCTACAGATGACACTACTAAAAACTATGATCATGCACTCTGGTTCAAAGTGGAAGAACTTATAACTTAAAGAAGTTTTGTATTTCTAGGTTTTCCATAACTGATCTATGTTCATTTATTTTTGGGTTGGCAATACTTCCTTTTCTTTCCGCCAGTATTGAATCTAGCCAATCATGCAATTTTGTAATTAATTTTCAACCAATCCCGCATTTCTTGTTCACTTTGTGTTAGCCAATAAAATTTAAGAGGGTGTGTCCTGATTAATCTTGAATGATCTCGAACCTTCTCTGAGGGTTTATAAACTGCGGCTTTTCACGTTTCCTGGTCAATTGATCACCGTCTTGATAAGTGTGTATGCTAAGGCAGGAGGCGGGGCCGTCTCTTTCTTCGGTCATCAGAACATCTATAAGGTAATGGCCACATAAAATCAATCTTTCTTGCTACCTCCGAGGTTTAATTCGAAGGGGAAGATCCGACTCTTTAATTATGTAACCATACTTTTCTAAAATGTAACTTTCCTTTCGGCAAATGTAGAAACTTCGTAAAATTAATTGTAAATCGGGGATAGAGAGTGAGTTACCCTCTCGAGCTCCCCTTCATCTTGGTTTGAGGTGTCTGCGATTTAGCAACCTTTTCTTCTGTAATGTATTACAGTTATTTCCATGCGTGCCACCTCAAGCATCTTGGGATTAGCCCCTGTCTCTTCGGCCGAGAGCCCTATAGGTTTTAATATTACATTATCTGTAGTGCAGTGTACGCCTCCATTCTGTTTGTGTTCGGGCCGTTTATTTAATCTGTTCTTTTTTGCAAAGGCCCTGTAGGTTGGGCACGAGATACCTCTGTGTAATAATATTTCAATTTGTAAGTAGTGCCTTGAAAGGCCAGAAATTGTCAGATTTTCATGCAATGTTGACTTTAGTAGGCTTGAGAAACGAAGAGCCTGGTAGCTCTTTTCCAAAATGTTGTAAGAGTAACGAATGCCTCTTGAAGGCTAGATGTTGTAATTTTGGGAGCAAGTGCTCTTTGAATTAGGGGATGTCTGCCCTTGACTAAATTATTTCCCATTTTGAATTGTAAATTTGAGCTGGGTGCTCAGGAATTATAAAACGAGGGGCTTGAAGCCCAGAATCTGTAAAATTCTCGAATCTTGGATTTTCCCAGTCTTGTTTCAAGATTGCTATTTTCTTGTTATGTTCACCCTTTAAAAATATTGTTAAGTTTGTTTCTGGAAAAGAAATATAACCTACAGTTCAAGTTTTAAATTAATTTTGATATTGTAGATGGACCCATTCACCCCGGCACCTTCTTTAACCTCTTTCTGCTCCACGAGTATCCCCGGAACAAGTGGCAGCAGAGCGTGGTCGAATGAGTCTAAAGTAAGCTCCTTTTGACGGCTAAACATAGAATCCGCACCGAACTCTAAGGATTTTCTCGGTCGCTGGGAATCTTTCTAAATTTGTACATTTTCAATCATCATGTCTGGCCCTCGCGAAGTCCTCCATCCCAGGTACTTGCGCAAGGAGGAAATGATTTATGAATTACTCATTACACATGTTCAGTCTGGAGGCACGGTTGCGGCAGATATTGCCAAACTTAAATAATCCCCAGAATTCTCTATTTGTATCCCAATTTTCGGAGAGAAGGAAATTGATGAGGCTCTCTCCACTATCACGGACAACTCCAGCGAGCTAGCGTCTGTAGTTAGTTTTTTTTAAGTAAGCGATCCATCTCCTAATCAGCTTAAAAGAGTACAGGCTATACTGTTTCATTTTTACCACAGGGTTAGGGGCCTATTGTCTCTTAAATTAAAAGAAGATCATGCTAAGGAGGCTAGTAATTTAGTTGACCACCTATCAAAAATGTCAAATAGAGTTAATCAATTGTTGACTGGGGCAGCTGCTCCCAAAACCGACCAAGCCACTGTGATACACATTGCACATTGTGTGTGAGGAGGAGTCTTCCAAGATGGCAGAAAGTAGAAAATATGTGTCAACTCAACAAACTTCTGCCCCATTTGAAAATTAGTCGGATCATCGTACACAAATTCCCCCTTTCTTTTTAAATAATGCTGTGGTAGAGACTTCTAAGCCGTTAACTATTATGTAACCTGGGTTTAGTAGTTTGCCTCATCCCTTGCCTATGTTGCTTAGAGGAATTTCAAAGTTTTCTGTAAATTGTACTAACGATGTCATTTCATTTCTAAGGTTCTTAGTTGAATTTCAAGATCACGCTCTAATGTTTTCCCTCACTCATTCCCAAATTCTCCAAATTATTTACCCTTACTCCATAGGTGTCCTCTCGGACAAAATAGTTACAGCAATAGCTGAGGGATCGTCCATAGAATATTTCCACGGCCCCCTGTTGGCAAATTTCATTCCGGCTAGGGCAATGTCCTCCTCAATATAGAAGTTTTATTTCAGGGAAAAGAGACTGGATGAAAATCTTGCAGACTTCATCGAAGATATTTTTATACCAGGGTATTCGCTCTTCATTTCCCTGAAGATCAAATTGTGCAGACAATTATTGAAGGAATTTTCTATACCTCTATGTAATAATATTTCAATTTGTAAATAGTGCCTTGAAAGGCCAGAAATTGTCAGATTTTCATGCAATGTTGCCTTTAGTAGGCTTGAGAAACTAAGAGCCTGGTAGCTCTTTTTCCAAAATGTTGTAAGAGTAACGAATGCCTCTTGAAGGCTAGATGTTGTAATTTTGGGAGCAAGTGCTCTTTGAATTAATGGATTTCTGCCCTTGACTAAATTATTTCTCATTTTGAATTGTAAATTTGAACTTGGAACTCAGGAGTTGTAAAACGAGGGGCTTGAAGCTTAGAATCTGTAAAATTCTTTAAACTTGGATTTTCTCAACCTTGTTTCAAGATTGCTATTTTGTTGTTATGTTCACTCGGTGAAAAATATTGTTAAGTTTGTTTCTGGAAAAGAAATATAACCTTCAGTTCAAGTTTTAAATTAATTTTGATATTTTAGATAGAACAATTCACCCCCAGCATCTTCCTTAACCTCTTTCTGCTCCACGGGTATCCCCGGAACACAAACAATTGCTGATCCTTTAGCATTTTGAAAAATTTATTTTTTCTTAAACTGGGAAGGTGGGGGGGGGGGCTGATTAGCTCAGTGGCTTAGCTGTTAGCTTCCCACTCAGGAGGCTGAGGTTCGAATCCTGGTCGATTCGGGGTCGATATTTTTATCTCAATAATCACGTGACATCAGGAAGGGAATCCGGTCTTATACACCCTGCCCAAACTAAAATGAGCCCAGGTGTCTCTAGAAAAAACTGGGATAAGCTGAAGAAAGTTTATGTTTTTCTAAAACTGAAATATATTAATTATTTCTACAAATTTGGTGTATAACAATAAACCAAGTTCTTGAGATTCAAGAGCCCTATTGGTCCTTGGCCTACCAAGCGACATCCGTTCAGACCGAATGCCTGCAGATTAAGAAATGACGTGTTGTAAGAGCAATGAAACCTCTCGGCCGTTATTCTTGGTTTCCTAGACCAGGGTCCCAGTCTCAACGTCAGAGAGCTGCTCGATTTTTCTCACGTATGCTGAGTCAAACTCGAACCGTCCTCATATCCTGGCAAGAATATATGATCTGATGAGGAATCATATCCGAGTATTTTTGGCAGCCCACTACCCGTAGACGGAGCTAACTAAAATTTGTTGCAAATCAGCTTAAAATTAAGGAAGATAGAAAATTTAGTAGGCTCTCCCACTTAAGAGGAAGTACAACTCGGAAAGCAGCCTTTCTTAAATGCAGGAAGAGTTCCGACATTTCGAAAATAGAGATAATAGGCAAAAGAAAGTGAAGGACCACAAAAAGGGTGAAAATACAATACTTCCCAGACCGAGTAAACGTAATACCGTCGGCGTTGGAAAAGAACAAGAGATGACCAAGGGAGGTTGGATAGCAAAGGCTAAAGTGAGGATCCTACACAAGTAAGTGGAGAAAATATATATATATATTTTTTTTTTACAATTAACTTTACCCTGCAGCGACACAGCTAGGTCTTATGAAGTCGATTGGATGGGAAAGGGCTCTGAGTGGGAAGGAAGCAGCCGTGGTTTTATATCAATCAATCAATCAATCAATCAATCAATCAATCAATCAATCAATCAATCAATCAATCAATCAATCAATCAATCAATCAATCAATAGTGATCTGCATTTAGGGCAGTCGCCAGGTGGCAGATTCCCTATCTGTTGTTTTCCTAGCCTTTTCCTAAATGATTTCAAAGAAATTGGAAATGTATTAAACATCTCCCTCGGTAATTTTTCCAATCCCTAAATCCCCCTCCTATAAATGAATATTTGCCCCAGTTTGTCCTCTTGAATTCCAACTTTATCTTCATATTGTGATCTTTCCTACTTTTAAAGACGCCACTCAAACTTATTCGTCTACTAATGTCATGAAACCACCAAGATTGGCCAATCGGATCATTAAGTACGTTCAGGATAAGAAAATCAAATGGGGCCTGGTTCAGTGAGGTAGAAAGCGATTTCGAAGAACTGGAGATGATAATACATAATGACATCCTACAGCGAATCCCGCTCAAGATGGAACTTCAAGTATGCCATGACTTCTTGGGAAAGCCGAATCTGAAAATAGAAAAGGCATGGACGGAGGAGAAAAAGGAACAACACAGAGAACGAATGCGGAAGTACTAGACAAATGTCCAAACCCAAAGAAGGAGACAGTTGAAATGATGTAGCACATAGTTCGCCGAAACCAGGTCAATGAACGAATAATGCATTGAATCAAGGCTTCTGAAAAATGGAAACTTCTTTTCTACAGGACGGAGATATAATCAGAAAAGTCGCAAATACCAGAAAGGGGTGTCGAGGAAGAAAAGCAGCAGAAACACACTGGGTGAAAAGGAAAGCTAATAAATGCTGACGCTCCTAAGCGACCCATTCACAAAGAAGAAGAATAACCCAATAATATTATTGGTTTTTTGGTGCCCCTAACTAGTAAAGATGTTTGGAGACTCCAATATGCCAGAAATTATATTTCACACGAGTTCTTTACGTACCGATAAATCTACCAACACGCGGCTGGCGTGTTTTAGCACCTTCAAGTAAAGTTGGAACGGCGAACGTATCCCCAGGCGGCAGCTTCTAATCCCAAAACGTGGCCCGCCCTAGTAATAATGAGGGTTGTCAGTCGGTTTCTTTCCAGTGGACAGAAAGAGCGCGTGTCGTTTAAAAGGCAAGTGAGCGCTGTCAAGAGCATGGTTGTCTTATTTTGCAGCATCCACATCATTGAATGAAGCTAAGTTTAAAGTAATACACTTCACGAATATTCATGAATGAAGAAAATATTACAAGACTTTCAAAGAACGAACAAAGCACGTGCAAATTGTTTAAGTTGAAATAAGAGACTGACTTTTACTTTAATAAGAGGTGCATTGGTAACAGAGCTGTGAGGATTTCTCTTGGGGAGTGAGAACTTCTATTCTAAAGCCTACTACCGTTATAAATCACCTCCGGCTGGGCAAGTGAGTGGCCAGGAGTTCAAACGTATGCCGTTTTCTTTGCTATCGGCTGAGGATCGGTTGCCCGACTCAACTAGAACACCGGACTGAACCAAGTTTGAATCCTCAAAATTGAACTCAGAAGGCGAGCGTTCTACTGTCTGGGTCACTCAGCCCAGCGACTATTTAACCACGTCTTAGATCCATTCCTTTACGGTGGTCTGAGTCTTTTGGTATAAGCAAAATTAAATAAGTTACCGTACTTTCATTGTCCTGTCTCATTCTGATCCTTGGCTTTGATAGTATGAAATTGACTGAGGTATTAACAATTCTACTGAAAAAAGTAATGAAATGGCGTCTTTTCATTTGACGCCAGTAGGCGACCTGTGCGTTGTGATGAGGATGAAATGATGATGTAGACGACGCACATACAAGCAGCCTTCGGGACAGCGGAATTAACCAATTATGGTTAAAATTCCCGACCTGCCTGGAATCGAACCATTTAGTTATTGTGCCGGACAACAACTCTGGTAACACTACTCCTTATGTAGTCAATCCAGAACATGAACGGGCCGGTGACCTTGGATGTTAGGCCCCTTTAACAACAAGCAAGCACCGAACATGAACGATGCGAAAGAGTTACTCGTAGGGTCGGTTAGCGTTTGCGCTTCGATAGATTTAGCAGACTGATAGGTGAAAGTATCTCCAGGCACTGCGAGGAAAGCAACAGGAAACCACGTCATTAGTGCACCTCTGCAGTAGTACCTAGGCTGTTAGTAGTACCCGGCCTTACATGCTCACTAAAGAACTAAAAGTTACATTAGGTATCCATAGTTTTCGCTGGTCCCATGGTGTAGGGGTAGCGTGTCTACTTATAACCCGGGGGCCAGGGTTTTTTTTTTCAGCCAGGCCAAGGATTTTTACCTGGATATGAGGGCTGCTTCGAGATCCATTCAGCATACGTGATTGCAATTTAAAGAGCTATCTGAGGAAGAGATAGCGATTACGGTCTAGGAAGCCAGGAATAACAGCAGAGAGAATTCATCGTGCTGGCCACACAACATGGTTATGAGAGTATTGTACTGTAGTACGGATGTAAAGGAGAGGGCGCATGAGTCTCTGGTAAGACCGCAGTTAGAATACGGCTTCAGTGTATGGAACCCTCACAAGACTACTTGATACGAGAAGTGGAAAAAATCAAAGGAAAGCAGCGCGATTTGTTCTGGGTGATTTCCAAAAAAGGACTAGGGTTACTAAAATATTGCAAACTTTGGTGTGGGAAGACTTGGAAGTAAAGGAACGAGATGCTCAACTGTATGGTTTGTTTCGAGCTGTCAGTGGTGAGTTGGCGTGAAATGACATAATGAGACAAATAAGCTTGAGCGGAGCTTTTAAAAGTAGGAAAGATCACAATATGATAAAGTTGGAATTCAAGGGGACAGATTGGGGCAAATATTCATTTATAGGACGAGGAGAAAGGGAATTGAATAAATTATCAAGCAATACTCGATGAATGTCCATGTTCGTTGAAAATATTTAAGAAAAAGCTAAGTAAACAATTATAAATAAATGTAAAGCTGAGGTTAACAACAGATAGGGAATCTGCCACCTGGGCGACTGCCCTAAATGCAGATCAGTGGTGATTGATAGATGATTGACCTGACACCTCGTAATCTGCAGGCCTTCGACCGAGCAGGGGTCGCTTAGTAGGTCATGGCCCTTCGGAGGTGTTAAGTCATGGGGTTTTGGATCTATAGCTTTTCAGTGGAATTTCATTCTCCCCTCGACAGAGTACCTTGCTCAAGAGAAGTGAGGAATACGTATAACGTACGAAGAGAATGCCATACGTGCAATGTACATCCCTTAGTATAGCATCTGGCAGCCCCCCTGCTGTCGGTGACCCCTACTGTGACTGCTACATTAACTTAGGACCCCCATGAAGCTAGTGACGAAGAGTAACCTGATACACATTGCACCTCACGAATCAATCGACTGCAATCAATTCTGACAGCCTGACGTAAGTTAGGATCACAATGTTTCATAGGTGTGAAAACTATCGTTGCCATTTCATTCATACAAATCAAGGACTCCTGTCATCCTCCTCATAATTATCCGGGCTGAGCAGCTCAGATGGTAGAGTTCAAGTTGCTGTGTTTGATCTCGGCTCAATTTAGTGACATTTGCAAGAATGTAGGTACACGAGCCTTGTGTACCTTTACCGGAACGTAAAAGAAATCCTGCAAGAAAAAAATATTCTGGCCTCTAGGCGCCTCTGTAAACCGTAAAATAGGACGTAATACCAGTAATATAATTATTATTTCTTTCTTTCTTAATCTGTTCATGCTCCAGGGTTGGTTTTTCCCCTCGGACTCAGCGAGGGATCCCACCTCAACCGCCCCAAGGGCAGTGTCCTGCAGCGTGAGTTTTTGGCTCGCGAGACACAACTGGGAAGGAGGGCAAGTACCTTGCCCAGGCGGCCTCGCCTGCTATGCTGAACAGGGGCCTTGTTGGGGGATTGGAAGATTGGAAGGGATAGACAAAGAAGAGGGAAGAAAGAGGCCGTGACCTCAAGTTAGGTACCATCCCGGCATTTGTCTGAAGGAGAAACGGGAAACCACGTAAAACCATTACCGAGGATGGCCGAGGTGTGAATCGAACCCACCCTCTACTCAGTTGACTTCCTGAGGATGAGTGGACCCCGTTCCAGCCCTCGCACCACTTTTCAAATTCCGTGGCAGAGCCGGGAATCAAACCTGGGCCCCCGGGGGTGGCAGCTAATCCCACTAACCACTACACCACAAAGGCGGACATTATTATTATTATTATTATTATTATTATTATTATTATTATTTTTTTTTTTTTTTTGCTAGGGGCTTTACGTCGCACCGACACAGATAGGTCTTATGGCGACGATGGGATGGGAAAGTCCTAGGAGTTGGAAGGAAGCGGCCGTGGCCTTAATTAAGGTACAGCCCCAGCATTTGCCTGGTGTGAAAATGGGAAACCACGGAAAACCATCTTCAGGGCTGCCGATAGTGGGATTCGAACCTACTATCTCCCGGATGCAAGCTCACAGCCGCGCGCCTCTACGCGCACGGCCAACTCGCCCGGTATTATTATTATTATTGGCTATAATGTCATCATAGCAGCCTTCGATTGAAAGAGGCCTGTGTTCGATTCGCAACCGCGCCGAGATTTGTTAATTGTTCTAATTCGACCAATGGATATTCGTGACTGTATTCAATTTCCGGCTCCATGGCTAAATGGTTAGCGTGCTGCTAGCCTTTGGGACAGGTGGTCTCTGTTTATATTCTCAGGTGGGAGGTGGATTTCATCCTACATTGGTTAATTCCAACGGCCGGGCGCTGGATGTGTGTGCCGTTATTATTGGTAAGGCGCCATCTTCACAGCGTCAGTTCGAAAGTCCCGCAGCAGGCCTCTTCGAAGACCAACGCCTTTATTATTATTATTATTATTATTATTATTATTATTATTATTATTATTATTATTATTATTATTATTATTATTATTATTATTATTATTATTTGCATGCATTACACTACACCATCAATCACCATACAAACACGCAATAATGAATACCTGCGTTCACATAGTCAGCGTCACGAAGGGTATCCGGCCGTGAAACAGGGTTTAAACCACATTAGTGTTATTACCAGCGTTTCGCCCCAGTGTAGCAGTGGGCTCATCAGTTAAGTGGAAGAACCTGCCACTAGGACTATGGAGGAAGCGACCATGGCTTTAATTCAGGTACACTTGTCTGGTGTGAAAATGGGAAACCGCGGAAAATCATCATCAGGGATGCCGTCAGTGGGTTTCGAGCCCAGCATCTCCAGAATGCGAACTCAATGACATGCCACCCAAATCGTACAACCAGATTGTTCCTTAAAATACGTAAATGATGCGTGAGGTGGTTTCCAGTTGTTTTCCGCTCCGAGCCAGAAATCGATATTACAGTCTGCCGTACCCACATAAATGCACCAACCAACCCACCCACCCACCCACCCACCCACCCTAGGACCGAGAGAGGTCAATGAAAGTAACAATTACTAGAAGACATAACGAACCGCATACATTAAGTTTCGCCAGGAAAGGCCTATTGCTCTTATTATCTGCCTTATTTTCCCACTTGATAACCGGGAAATTAGAGGAAAGGTATTTCTAAATTATTGCTCATCGCCGTTTTTCTCTTCCGTTTAACAAATTCATAGCCAGAAACAAAGCAAATAACCGGGTAAAAACTTCAAGCGAATGTCAGCTTAGTAAGTTTATTAACGGGCTCCTTTAAGATAAGCAAAAAGAGGAGACTTGATTCCTTGCAGCTAAAGAGAGGCTAAGTGAGTACACGAAAAGAAAGTTGATCGTGGCCGGCTAAGACTCGCGACACCAGTGATGGAGTTAATGACATTAATTTTTGGTATTCAAGAGACACGGTATCTCGTAGAAGACACGTCTCCTCAGACGAGACTTGGAGTAATTAGGTCAACCTAGCTAATTGTGTTCCCTCGTCTCTCCTCAGTACGCACCTGCTACAGCTTCTTCCTCCTACAGGCATGAGCTGGGAGAATCCTCCAGAGACACCGGCTGAATTACAAGATAGTCATACATAGTGTCATGTAACGAGCTTAATGTATAATATTCCTTTCTCTCGCTTCTTTGGCACCTCGTTTGAGTACAGTGAGATCCACAAGAACGGAATAAATGTTTTCATTTTCTTCCTCTTAATTTTATTCTTTAGTCAGAGATTCTCAATCCGTTTTAAGATTGTGAAGTAAGGGAGTACCACGACATCGGACAGCTGCAAAATAAATAAATAAATAAATAAATAAATAAATAAATAAATAAATAAATAAATAAATAAATAAATAAATAAATAAATAAATAAATAAATAAATAAAAGAATTAATTAATTAATTAAACAATTAATAAAAATAAAAACCGGGTGAGTTGGCCGTGCCGTTAGAGGAGCGCAACTGTGATCTTGCATCCGGAAGATAGTGGGTTTGCTCCTCACTGTCGGCAGCCCTTGAGATGGTTTTCTGTGGTTTCCCATTTTCACGCCAGGCAAATGTTGGGGCTGTATCTTAATTAAGGACACGGCCAATTCCTTTCCACTCCTAAACCTTTCCTATCCAATCGTCGCCATAAGACTTATTTGTGTCGATGCGATGTAAAGCAAATAGAAAAGAAAAGTAAAAGGCTTTACGTGAGTGGGAAGGAGGTGGCCGTGGTCTTAATTAAGGTACAGCCCCCGCATTTGCCTGGTGTGAAAATGGGAAATCCTGGAAAACCATCTTCAGGGCTGCCGACAGTGGGTTCGAACCCACTATCTCCCGGATGCAAGCTCACAGCTGCGCTCCTCTAACCACACGGCTAACTCGCCCGATCAACGTAATGCCAGTTGTAAACAAAAAAAAAAGTAAATAAATACCACTGAGGCTTGCAGACTGAACAGTCTATAATGAAGATGTATAGTATGTATACCAATTCCTGGTGCTATCGGCCCTACCAAGCTATCACTGTTCAATCCGAAGGCGTACGGATTGCGAATTGTCATGGTCGTCACGATGAATTCTCTCGGCCGTTATTCTTGGCTTTCTAGACCGAGGCCGCTATCTCACCGTCAGATAGCTCCTCAATTATAATCACGTTGACTGAGTGCACCTCGAACCAGCCCTTAGATGTGGGCAAAAATCCCCTCCCTGGCCGGTAATCGAAGCCGGGACCTCCCAGTAAGAGACAAGTATACCTTCCATCACGGAGCCGGCTAAATAAATAAATAAATAAATAAATAAATAAATAAATAAATAAATAATCATATGGTCTGAGCTACTTTATGCCGGCATTTTATTTCAAGCCATTTAAGCTGCCCGTGCGTCAATTTCGACGTTACTTTTACTCTGCCACATGGCAGACTTTACCGGATTTCTCTTGAGTGATATATGTGATATATGGCTGAATATTCTTTAATGAAATTTGTCCAGTAAGCACCTAAAGTATGTCACCTGCCGGGCTGAGTTGCTCAGACGGTTTAGGTGCTGGTCTTCTGACCCCAACTTGGCAGGTTCGATCCTGGCTCAGTCCGGTGGTATTTGAAGGTGCTCAAATACGTCAGCCTCGTGTCGGTAGATTTACTGGCACGTAAAAGAACTCTCGCGGGACTAAATTCCGGCTCCTCGGCGTCTCCGAAGACCTTAAAATAGTAGTTAGTGGGACGTAAAACAAATAACATTATTAAAGTATGTCACCAGAGAACGTTTATGTGCCGTCATAACACGACATGGAGTGTCGAATGGAATTTTTATCGCCCTTCATAATTCCGACTACCTCTGCCGGATTTGAATCCGCGGTTACGGCATCCTAAAAGCCGACAATGTACCACTGATATACATGGGGAGCTAATATATAAATAGTACTTTTAGACATTTACCAGATTAATGGGATCGTAGAGCTTGAATATTATTGAAATTTTCAGTGAATTCCAGGGAGAAGTCATTTGCAGCCACGCGTAAACGTTTTGCAGATGTAAATCGGCTAATCGTGATCGTTCCTCTCGAGGTATTTAGGAAGTGTCGGGCTGAGTAACTTAGATAGCAGAGTACTGGTTTTCTAATCCCATCTTGGCAGGTTCGTAAAATTAAGCAATTTTCTCAATTGTGCCGAAGCTTGAAGGGCTAAAGGGCACAGAAAGGTTTAGTTAATTTATTAATAATTAATGTTATTTGCTTTACGTCCCAGTAGCTACTTTTTAAGGTCTCCGGAGACGCCGAGGTGCCGGAATTTAGTCCCGCAGGAGTTCTTTTACGTGCCAGTAAATCTACCGACACGGGGCTGTCGTATTTGAGCACCTTCAAATACCACCGGACTGAGCCAGGATCGAACCTGCCAAGTTGGGGTTAGAAGGCCAGCGCCTTAACCGTCTGAGCCACTCAGCCCGGCAGGAAAGGTTTAAAGGCAGTCTTGGATATCTCTATCAAACTAAAAAATAAATTTCGAAAATCGCTTCCGGCCTAAATGCAGTTTCGGAAAAACAGCCTAAAATCGTTTGTTTCCTTACTCGTTTTATTTTTTGATTCATATCCTAGCCGAATTAACTTATTTACACAATTCCTTCTGTAGGGTGCTCATTTGTTCAATACCCTCAGACATTTTTCTGATTTTTAAAAAAAATATCTACACCGAATGTAATTATAAGGGCTTAAGTGAAACTCTGCATTGACTCATATTAGCGCTCGTAGTGATAGAAAAAGGCAAACTTATAACCTAATCGACCGGATAATGATGATTAAGAAAAGCATTATAAAGGTTCGGTTTTTCCCTCGGACTTAGCGAGGGATCCCACCTCTACCGCCTCAAGGGCAGTGTCCTGGATCTTCAGACTCTTGGTCGGGGGATACAACTGGGGAGTATGACCAGTACCTCGCCCAGGCGGCCTCACCTGCTATGCTGAACAGGGGCCTTGTGGAGGGATGGGAAGATTGGAAGGGATAGGCAAGGAAGAGGGAAGGAAGCGGTCGTGGCCTTAAGTTAGGTACCATCCCGGCATTCGCCTGGAGGAGAAGTGGGAAACCACGGAAAACCACTTCCAGGATGGCTTAGGTGGTAATCGGACCCACCTCTACTCTTTTGACCTCCCGAGGCTGAGTGGACCCCGTTCCAGCCCTCGTACCACTTTTCAAATTTCGTGCCCGGGCCTCCGGGGGTGGCAGCTAATCACGCTAACCACTACACCACAGAGACGGACGTTAGGAATAAATAAAGAACATATTCTCATTCTTTATTATATTTTATTTACCTAAAATTCGTAGCTCATATCCGTTGGATGTTTTCAACTTTGAGTTGTTTGCCTGAAGGGCTAGAACTGTGGAATTTTAATTAATATTTGTCAGTTAAACACCTAAAATGTGTCACCAGAGGACGTTTGCATGACATCATCATACTCATTGGAGTGTCGAATGGACTTTTTCCCACCCTTCATAAATTCGACTACATCTGTCGGATTTGAGCCCACGATCCTGGGATCCAAAAATCCGGCAGTATACAACTGATCTTCAAGTAGAGGACCTATCAATTAAAAATATTTTTCAACATTCACCAGATTAATGAAATTATAGAGCTTGAATATTTCTCAAATTTTCAGTGAATTCTAGGGAGAAGTCGTTTGTAGCTGCAGGTAAAAGTTTCACAGATAGGAATTGGGTAATCGTGAACGTGCTTTGGCACAAGTGTCAGGCAGAGCAGCTTAGACACTCGAGTACTGGCCTTCCGAACCCATCCTTGCAGGTTCGATCCTGGCTGGAGATCCTCAAATACGTCAGCCTCATGTCGGTAGATTTACTGGCACGTAAAACTTCTTGTTTCCGAATATGGCCGCCCATGGACCGCATTGAACTTAAGGCTTTCTCTTCTTCTTCTTCTTCTTCTCCCAGAACCTCTTCCTTCTTTCACTTCTGATCTTCCTTTCTTTCTCAGATATGACCAGTTTGGGTCTATATTTTGGTGGTTTCTCCTGGAATGTTTTGATGCTGTCCACTCGACTTCTAAATTCTTTTCTGTTGTGAACCATATTCACTGTAAGTCCACTTTCTATTGCATCTCTTTTTACCTCTTCCACCCACTTCGTCGAAGCTTTTAGTCCAGTGATGTACTTTAATATTTTCTTAGTTAGCCGTTTCTCATCCATTCTTTCTAGATGCTCATAGAATTTTAGCCTTCGCTTTCGCATGGTGACAGTGATTTTTTCGGTGTATTTATAGAGGTCATCATTTTTCCTATTCCTCCACTCCCCATCAGCATTTTTCTGTGGTCCTAAAACTTTCCTTAAGATTCTCCTCTCCTTTTTTTCGAGATCTTGAAGCTCACCCTTTTTATTCATTGTCAGGCTCTCTGAAGCGTAGAGACCCTCTGGCTTTACCACTGAGCTGTAGTGTCTAAGTTTCGCCTTGTAAGCTATTGCTCTTTTGTTGTATCTGTTCTGGGTTAACCTGTAAGCCAATTCTAGTTTTCTAATTCTTGCCCTAATCGCCTCTTTATCCAATCCATTAGGTTCTATCCATTCCCCTACATATTCAAATTTCTCAGTTCTTTTTACAGTCCCATGCTTCACTTCTAAGTGTCTCTCCCCTTGATGTCCATATTCCATGTAAAACTATTATTATTATTATTATTATTATTATTATTATTATTATTATTATTATTATTATTATTATTATTATTATTATTATTATTGGGGCTGCCTGACCGAGGGGGTAAAGGCGTGCTCGGTCCTCCCGGAAGGACGTGGGTTCGAATCCCCGTCAGACAGTCGTAAAATTTATGAAACGAGATTTCCACTTCCGGAGGTGCACACGGCCCTGAGTTTCACTCATCCTACACCAAAAATGAGTACCAGGTTAATTCATGGTGGCAAAGGCGGCCGGGCGGAAAGCTAACCACTCTACCCCACCAAGTGCCGAGGTTACAGATAGTAGAAGCCTTTACCTTCCACCCCTTATACGAAAATGACTTTGCTTTGCTTATTATCATCATCATTATTATTATTATTATTATTATTATTATTATTATTAGTAGTAGTAGTAGTAGTAGTATTACGTAAGTGGGAATGCTTATTCGCAAAAGTGTACCCCCTCTCCCAACATAGCCAAACATGAACACTCTTCAGTATCAGGAACTTTTGGTATCCTCTGCTCCGTAAAAGACTATGAATTTCTTTTTCCGAACAAATATTTCAGAGCTAGGAGGACTGAAATTCTATTATTTTAAGACCCGCACGAACATTAGTATTATTTTCTAGAATCACCTTGAGTTTTCTGTTCAAGTCCACACAATTATGATTTTGCTATGATTAACAACTGTTTTTATTCCAACATAGGCAACTCAGCTCCCTACTCTTCCCATCCCACTCACTTATAGACAGCCCCTCGAGGACTCAGAATTTTCAAGTTGGCAGTGATTCTATATCGCTAGAAGTGGAAGGAATCGCTAACTTTGCAGGACCTGGCGATGCGTTCATTCCTTACTGCGGTCAATAGCTGAAGGACCTAGCCCACACTGATCACATAGCCAGGCTTTAATCTATCTGCCTTTGGCGGCGAAGCCCGTTAACATATTCATTCTGTGTGATGCCATTGAGCGGCACCAACATCTGTCTGTGTGGCGCAGCTGTCGCACCCAGGAAGAGGTGAATTATCGGCCACCGCGTGCGCCTTACGACACGCAGGCCGCAACCTACGCATTCTGAAGGACAAAAAAGTGCCTTCTGGTTCTAACGGCCCGAACACTTTGACCTGACCTCATTCACAACCTACTATGAGAAATTCTTTTAAAATCTCTCTACACTGGTAACATACTTTCACGTAGAAGTTTAAAGAACCCAGGGAAATAAATTGATTAGTCCAAACATCTTTATATAAACGCAATATGACTCCGTTGCTAGGAAAGTTTCAAAGTATGTTTTTAAAATATGAGAAAGGCTGATGAGAAGGGGAGGAACTGCTAAGCCTGATTGTATGCATAAAACTGTTTACAAGTCTAAAAATATTTACTGAACTGTAGCAGGATTAAAATATTTTGCGAGTTGCTTTACATCGCACCGACACAGATAGGCCTTATGGTGACGATGGGATAGGAAAGGGAGTGGGAAGTAAGCGACCATGACCTTAAGAGGACAGTCTGGAGATAAACAGATATTTTTAACTAATGAATGGATTTTAAGGAAACTTTGTGGGAATGCCACCTAAATCAAAGTGGGGATATCACGAAAATTTGTTTCATATAAAATTAAGAGTTTCTCCTTAAGTAAATTGAAAACATTTGTTGAAATTCTTAATTACATTTTTTGATGAAATTTATTTGAGATATTAATGACAATTTGGAATTACATAGATAATATTTACTTAAACCGCACTATTTATTGATTTTTCTGTACGTTATTTCTATAAGGAAATATATTGTACTAAACTTTGTATGATTTTTATGTTCTAAAATTTTGGATTTGTCCGTCCCAGTGGTGTAGTGGTTAGTGTGATTAGCTGCCACCCCCTGAGGAACGGGTTCGATTCCCGGCGCTGCCAGGAAATTTGGAAAGTGGTACGAGGGCTTGAACTGGGTCCACTCAGCCTCGGGATGTCAAATGAGTAGAGGTGGGCTCGATTCGCACCTCAGCCACCCTGGAAGTGATTTTCCGTGGTTTCCCACTTCTCCTCCAGGCAAATGCCGGGATGATACCTAACTTAAGGCAACGGTCGCTTCCTTCCCTCTTCCTTGTCTATCCCTTCCAATCTTCTCATCCCCCACAAGACCCCTGTTCAGCATAGCAGGTGAGGCCGCCTGGGCGAGGTACTGGTCATCCTCCCTATTTGTATCCCTGACACAGAGTCTGAAGCTCCAGAACACTGCCCTTGAGGTGGTAGAGGTGGGATCCCTCACTCCGAGGAAAAAACCAATCCTGGAGGGTAAACTGATAAAGAAGAAGAACATTTTAGATTTAAAGTTCCCAACTACTTGAAAAAATTCTGAAATAAAAAAATCCATACACAGGTTTCCTAATACAACTGTGATACATATACCACACAATCTTTGTTACATTGGGCAAAATGTTATGGGAGAAAAATGGTAATAATCTGTACCGGTAAAATTATAATTGGTGGGAAAATGAAAACAAAGTAGACGCCACGCCCATTTCTGCTGTGTACAGACTGGCAAACAAAGCATTATTATAGTGATAAATAGTTTTAATTCAATGGAATAACTTCAAGACAAGGAAGACAAAACTCAATCCTTTCAATTTCAGCCAAACATTTTATTTTCGCCGAAATAACCGAAGTATCGAATTTTATATCCAGAATGTCCTCTTAATTTAGGTATAGCGCCGTAATTTGCTGGTGAAAAATTGGAAGCCACAGAAAGCCATCTTCAGGGTTACCGACAGTGGGGTTCGAATCCACTATCTTCCGAACGCAGAATTAACATGTGAATATTCTACTGCAGAAAGGAAGTCTGCCTCGTGGTGTAGGGATAGTGAGCCTGTCACTTATCTGGAGGCCCTGTTTTGATTCCTGGCCAGTCCAAAAATTATAATTCTGGATTGAGACCTGGAATGCGGTTAAATCAGTCTCGTGTGACCAGCTGGCGGGCTGTCTGGTACGAGAGGTGATTTAACAATCAATGTACCTCAAAGATCCTGCGTTGTAGCACATAGAGCGAGTTGTCTGTTGATTTCTCTCATTACATTCTATGTCCGGCTCCGTGGCTAAATGGTTAGCGTGCTGGCCTTTGGTCACACGGACCCCGGGTTCGATTTCCGGCAGGGTCGGGAATGTTAACCTTAACTGGTTAATTTCGCTGGCATGGAACTGGGTGTAAGTGTCGTTTTCATCATAATTTCATCCTCATCACGACGTGCAGGTCACCTATGGGAGTCAAATCAAAAGACCTGCATCTGGCGAGCCAAACTTGTCCTCAGACACTCCCGGCACTAAAAGCCATACTCCATTTCATTTCAATAGATTCTACAGTATAAGTTTACGGTAAAAAAAAAAAAAATCACAGGACATTTGAGAAAACTGTGGTGTGAAGAAGATAAAATATATTTCTCTCGAAAGGTGTCGCGAAAAATTCACATTAAATGTCTTGAACAAAATCGAAAACACGTTTGAGAGTATAGAGCGGCTTGTTAGAATTTAAAAAAAAATCGAAATCACCATTGTCATCATAAGGCTTATCGTGAGCGTCCCAGATTTAGGCGGCCGAGTGTATTGGCGTGCTATTGGAGCCCTAGGTGAGCACATCTACATACACAGACCCAGGCCCCAGGGTATCTTAACTTGGAACCATGGGTTGGCGACCAGGGCGCTCTTAGCTGAGTCCTCGCATTGCTTACACTTACTCGTGCCAGGCTCCTCACTGAGCTCGACATGGCATCAAGTGACGTAGTAGCGCCGCCATATTGAGGTACTAAAAGTACAGTTTTTCATAAGCAAGTTGTCATGGTTTATTTTCAACTGCCCGTAATAATACAAATGCATTATTTTCTTCTACAAAAAAAATTGGTGAACTCTGATGTACTCTAACCGTCTTACTAATAAAAAGTCCTTATACAGTTGTTTAACTCTTGTTTAGTTAAACAGTGAATAAACCCTGTATAAGCGTTTTACATTTTTCTTACTAATAAACGAGGTAAACGCATTGTATTACTATACAGCACGTATACACTCGTTCCAAGGCGTAGGAATCTCTTCCTGTAGTTCACTGACGTATTTCGCACGTTCACCGCCTTTATGATCGCTTCTGCTGGTTATCTACGAGCAAAACTTTCCGGAAAGTCGCACAGTAGCACGGCATATCGAAAAGGCAGTTGCAACACCAAGTGAGACAGCTGGAAATTGGCTTATACTGATATCAACATTTCTTCAGCTTGCTTGTGTAATGAACGCCAAAAAAAAAAAAATGGAAGGGCTTAAGAAAAGATCAATAGCTCCTAACTGGGATAGTACGGAAAACGCACGCAATTGTAATTGAATCGGCGAGTTGAAAAGGGTACACATTCCAAAATCCTTACTTTTCAGGAGAAAGGAAAACCTGTTTTGTAGCTAAACGAAAGGTTTGATCAAAAAAGTTTCTATTAGGCATTTATACATCATATTTCTGCGTATTCAACTACAATGGAAATCATATTACGTACGGTTTTCAAGTTATGCCATTTTTTATCTCGAGGAATATGTCCCATTTTATAGATACCTACTTAAATTTGAGAAAGATCTTTGTAGGGGCAGATAATGTATAATAAACTCGCAATATGAAAAGTCTATTAAGCAGTAACACATTATTACACAAAAATACGCCCAACCATAATTTATTTTATAGTTATTCATTGCCATTCCATCTCTTTAAAATGTTTTACTTTACGAAGATGTCTAGCGTCCATAACCTCTGAACGGTGTATGTCTTCTATGTTTAAAATATCGTGAAGATCATCAACGTTATCGTCCATTCTTTCAATGTTAAATGGATAAGTTGAATATTTCACCTCGATTATATTACTGTAGACAATAAATACCACGAAAATAAACTGCTCACTCGTTTCTTTTTCCGCTACTCGCTGCTATACAGCGCTTATACAAGGTCCTGGTCTGTAAAAGCAATCCAATGAATAGGCCTAACTATAACAGATGTATACACAGGAGGCTTATACACGGTTTATTAGTAACGAATTTCACATAAACGGTGTATAAACCTTGTATAAAAGTTACACACCGTTTATTAGTAAGACGGTAAGAATATTAAGTTGTTTGTTATCCCACCTCCCCTGGTCAACTCTTCCCGACCCCGACGGCCTAGAGAGTCCTCCATTTTCACGCTGTTTGTGGTTCTTGCCTTTCTTTGGCCGATACCTTCATTTTTCGAAGTGTCGAACCCCTTCCATTTTCCCCCCTGATTAGTGATAATAGCGTTTCTTTATAATTTGCTTTACGTCGCGCCGACACAGATAGGTCGTATGGCGACGATGGGACAGGAAAGGGCTAGGAGTGGGAAGGAAACGGCCGTGGCCTTAATTAAAGTACAGCCCCAGCATTTGCCTGGCGTGAAAATGGGAAACCACGGAAAACCATCTTCAGGGTTGCCCACAGTGGGGGTTCGAACTGGACACTGGCCGCACTTAAGCGACTGCAGCTATCGAGCTCGGTAGGGATAACAGAGGGTGGTTGCCCAGTTGTACTTCATGTTAAAACAATAATCACCGCCACTATCTCCACTACAGTACCCAGTTGTTGAATACAATTTCGAACTCATGGATGATCACCGTGGTGATGATTAGCTCCGGTGCGCTCATCGAAGCTCCTACGACTCTACACCACTGATCTGCATTTAGACCAGTCGCCCAGATGACAAAGAAGTGCAAAGATTGCCATGAATTTTGGAAAATGATCGAGCATCTGCTTGATAAATTATTACAATCCCTAATTCCTCCTCCTATAAAGGAATATTTGCCCCAATTTGTTCTCTTGAATTACAACTTTATATTCATATTGTGATCTTTCCTAGCGATTGAGTTAGTCATGCAGATATGAGCTTGTATCCGAGAGATGGTGGGTTCGAATCCCACTGTTGGCAGCTCTGAAGATACTTTTCCGTTGTTTCCTATTTTAACACCAGGTAAATATTGGGGCTATACTGTAATTAAGGTCACGGTCGCTTTCTTTCCACTCCTAGCCCTTTCGTCGCCATGACCACTGGTCTGTACTGGTCCTCCTCAGAAGTTGTATCTCCTGATCGAAAGTTTCACGCTCCAGGACAGTGCTCTTGAGGCGGTAGAGGTGGGGTCCCTTGCTGAGTCCAAGGAAACCATGGAGGTTGAACAGATTAAAAAAGGAAGACTTAAAGTCACTTGTAAAAGAAAATCTCCCCTATTTTTGAAATCATCATACAAACTTATTCGTCTCTCAAGTCTTACTAGACCAAAATTTGCAACATTTTTGTAACGCTACTCTTTTGTCGGAAATCACCCGGAACATATTAAGCTGTTTTCCTTTGGATTCTTTTTCCAGTTATCGAACCAAGTAATTCTGGTGAGGGTCTCATACACTGGAACCGTACTCTAAGTGGGGTCTTAACAGAGACTTATAAGCTTTCTCAATTTTTCATTCTTTCTTAATATGTTTACCCTCCAGGGTTAGCTCTTCCCTCGGACTCAGCGAGGGATCCCACCTCTACCGCCTCAAGGGCAGTGTCCTGGAGCGTGGGACTTTGGGTTAGGGGATACAAATCTGCAGGAGAACCAGTACCCCCACCTAGGAGGTGTAGGGGTCTTGTGGAGGGGTGGAGGAATAGGGAGATTGGAAGGGATAGACAACGAAGAGGGAAAATGCGGCCATGGTCTCAAGTTTAATCAATCAATCAATCAATCAATCAATCAATCAATCAATCAATCAATCAATCAATCAATCAATCAATCAATCAATCAATCAATCAATCAATCAATCAATCAATCAATCAATCAATCAATCAATCAATCAATCAATCAATCAATCAATCAATCAATCAATCAATCAATCAATCAATCAATCAATCAATCAATCAATCAATCAATCAATCAATCAATCAATCAATCCATCAATAAATCAATACTGATTGATACTATCCCGGCATTTGCTTGGAGGGGAAGTGGGAAACCACGGAAAACCACTTCGAGGATGGCTGTTGCAGAAATCGAAGCAACCTCTCTTCCGTTGACCTCCCGAGGCTGAGTGGTCCGCTTTCCAGCCCTCGTACCACTTTGCAAATTTCGTGGCAGAGCCGCGAATCGAAACCGGACCTCCGAGGGTGGCAGCTAATCACGCTAACCAGTACACCGCAGAGACGGACTCTCTCCTTGTTTTACCCGTATTATTGGGGTTGAGGAGTGCGACAGGCTTCGGCAGCCGGCACAATTCCTATCCTCACCGCTAGATGGGGCTTCATTCATTCTGTCCCTGACCTGGTCGATTGACTGGAAACAGCCTGTGGATTTTCATTTTTGGGGTTAACCTCCTTCTTTATGCACGTTAGGCCTACTTCGCCATCACAGACCCATTTTACATCGAGTTTGTTTTGAAGATGTATACATGCGTTTAAGAAATAAAATGCCAACAATATAATGTCAAACCTATTTTGACTAGCTACTTTATTTCGACAAAACCTATCAAGTGCTGTATTCCACGTTACAACTGGCAGACTTGATCGCAGGCCTAGGAGTGTGAAGGAAGCGACCGTGACCTTAATTATGATACAGCCCCGGCATTTGCCTGGTGTTAAAATGGAAAGCCACGGATGACCATCTTCATGGCTGTCGACAGTGGAGTTCGACCCCATTATCTTCGAGATGCCAACTCACAGCACTTTGATTTTCAGAGGCATGTCCTGTCTCCCACGATTGCTGACACCTCTCTCTCTCGATTTTGTGCAGTTGCTACCATGTAGGTGTCTTCATTTAATTAATCAAAACGTTGAACGAGTCAGTCAGGTCACATATACCAGGGGACAAAACATGACGCCCTCGTCTCACACTACTACACTTCAGCGGCAGCCCGCTGTCTATTAGCTGCTTATAGGATTTACTTAGTCTACTGTAGCCGGAGTTGCCAAATCGTCTACTGCACTCGACACGAAGGAAAGGTGAAGACTGAAGGGAGTGTGGAAGAAAGTGGTTTGACAACCTCTGCCCAGGAAACAAAGATCACTTAGAACTCGTTAACTCAGCAGGGTGCAGTGTGTGATTGACTGCTGGCTTCCATGAACTGAGGCTGTCATGTTTTGTCCCCAAGTATACATTGAGAGCACCATAAAAACAACCTGGACCCTAGAAAAGTGATGAGATGCCGTACTGATATTTCCAGATGAGGTCTTTTTTTTTTCTTTTTTTTTTTCTTGTGATGTAATTTAAACCTCGAAATCAAACAAAGAGCTGCTGCGATGTAACGTCTGGTTAACACTGCTTTAGGGAGTAGAGACCAGGACTGTCAAAGTTTCCACCGTGAAGAGATTAGAGGCCTTTGAAATGTGGTTATATAGGAGAATGCTCAGAATACCCTGCACAAATTTTGTAACCAATAGTGAAGTGTTAAGGAGAGTTTGCAAACATAATAAAAGCCAGTAAAACAGCTTATTTAGGCCATGTTCTACGAGGTGGAAATTACGGGATTCTACATCTCAAATTACAAAGAAAGATAGATGGCAAGCTAGGAGTTGGTAGACGACAGATGTTATGGCTCCAAAATATCAAAGATTGAACTTGCATCAACAATACCGAACAACTCTTCATATTAGTTAAAGAAAGATATGCTTTCTCCAGGGTGTCCACCAATGTCTGGGAGACTTGAGGAAGAAGAAGAAGAAGATGATTCTGCCTATCTTTCATGCTTTCCATAAGCTCCTTCTTCAACTGCCATACTTATTTCCCATAGCCATGGATTCCAGTTTGATTTTTACACGGATTGCAGATAACATTTCTTTCTCATAATTCCATCCCGAGCACATTCAGAACGTCAAATAGAACAGCCCATTCAACGTTTTCTAGATCCAGGTATTCCTGTTGTGAAAGCGGGGGCGGTGTTCAGAACTGCTGCTCGTGAGGCTCGAACCTACGTTTAACCTCCCGAACAGAAGATCATAGCTTCACAATGCGTTCACCTTGGTCAACTCGCGCTCAAGCAACGCGCACATTCTAACGATCGCGACTAACTGGTTAAGACATATCTCTCCTTGCAGTCTTTTCAACATATGTTTCATTGCTCCGTAAGGGCTATTCGAGCATATGTTTTTCTATCTCCGTAATGTTTGAATTGTGTATAACTTTTATGTATGCTCAGCACATGTATGGCGATATTGCAGATTTAGCCACAAGAAACATGAGTGACTTACATCCCTACCACCACCCCACCCTGGAGCGACTGTAGTTATCTTTTTTTATTTTTCTGTTTGGGGATGTATTGGGAATATAGTAGTAAAGAGTAGCCTTCTTGTAATGGGCCTAAAACCTGGTGTGAAGTATTGGTAAAGCTTTCACTAGCCCTTTGCCCTGCAGAGGTAACAAAAAGAGAAGGAAACGTGATGTGAGTGGCCCTCAGGTGTAAATGAGTTTCTCTGCTGCCCGGGCACTTAGCACTTAACACCTGCTCAGGCGTGTGTTACGGCTTGAGGAAAGACACGCATGACGCATGGCTTGCCCACTGCATCACGCCTTCAATTGACCTGCATGACCCCAATGATCTCATTCGGGGAAATGAACTCAGATGTTGCTCTAAAGAAGCAGCTGGAAAATTATAGTCTTTTTCACAGGCGGAAAGTGAGTCAGTGTATTAATTTAAATTAAGGCATTCTACTTCATTCCTTTCAATGTCACACACATCGCCAGTTCGTACTGATACGGACACCGCTGCATGCTTTTCATCTAACAGGTTGCAAACGAGCCGTATGGATACATACTCCCTGTCATATAAGCTTATACACTAACGGTACAACCTTACCCTTTCTCCCCTGTTAATAATGAAGGTAGTGATTTATAGTTATATTCTAACTGTTGGCTTCGATTCAGTGTTACCAACCACACAGCTTAGGGACCCTATTTGCCGATACGACATCTTACATTTATTGTTAATCTTGCATGTTGGCACTATATAGTCATGTTTTTTTTTTGTGACTAGCGAGATTTACGTATTGCCAGTGTCGTATTGTGAAAATTACTAGTGTTTAATTTGCGGGAATAAGTAAAGCATATTTTCAATCAACAATACGTCAATCACTACTGATCTGCATTTAGGGCAGTCGTCCAGGTGGCAGATTCCCTATCTGTTGTTTTCCTAGCCTTTTCTTAAATGATTCCAAAGAAATAGGAAATTTATTGAATATCTCCCTTGGTAAGTTATTAAAATACCTAACTCCCCTCCCTATAAATGAATACTTGCCCCAATTTGTTCTCGTGAATACCAACTTTATCTTCATATTTTGATCTTTCCTAAAGATACCACTCAAACTTATTCGTCTACTAATGTCATTTCACGCCATCTCTCCACTGACAGCTTGGACATACCACTTATTAGTAGAACAGCTCTTCTCCTTTCTCCCAAGTCTTCCCAACACAAACGTTGCAAAATTTTTATAACGGTACTCTTTTGTCGGAAATGACCCAAAACAAATCGAGCTGCTTTTCTTTGTATTTTTTCTAGTTCTTGAATCAAGTAATCCTGATGAGGTTGCCATAATCTGGAATCATACTCTATTTTTTCTGTAGAAATGTACATCAGGTAAGTAGAATTGTGGCATGTTAGAATAGTGAATATAATAACGTAGTAGGTGTTAAAAGACGAAGGCAGCATTTTAAAAATATGGTCTTATTTCGTTCCATTCGTATGTATAGAATTCAATTAAGGTGTAAAAGAAGTAAGGAAAATCGGCACGAATTCTCCGAAAAGGAAAACAACATAACCTCCTCAATAATGATCAGTTCAGTTGAAATGGAAGGAAATTTCGTTATCAACCTAACCTACATGACTTTACGGATTAAAGACTTATCCTTTGCGTATTCTTATCGACTTACGACATATGCACATGTAATATATTTCCTTGTGTGTATAATTATACCATGGTTTAAGTGGGACACATTCCTCACACGTAGAAGAAGAAAATATGTTATATGGGTGCGAAAAAGCTTTATTTCTATGTTAGAATTCATTTTCTACAACTCTACATAGTACGTTAATCATGGGAAACACACAGGAACAGAATGTAGCAGCATACCACATGAAACTCTTACATACAATGTCCAAAATGCCCTCCGTTACCATTGATACATGCCGTCGCAGTGAATACCTGTAGTTCCTCTACCACCCCGAGTTGTTCAGTGTACCGCTATGCTCGGTGTAGTTAGCTGACTAAAAGAAATTTACGAAAACATTTACGAAATTACTTAACCTCATTCCCTTCTTTGTAGAAAATAGCGATACCTTTTAATTAACAATGAATTGTGTACAATTGTGCACATTAAACTTCAAATGAACAGGGTTCCCTTCACATAACATATTTCATTTTCCGTATGAACTTGAGGGTGCATCGGTAATGTAAATAACAACCAAGATAAACCAGAAGGGTATTGAACAATTGTCAGCTTTCAAATATCTAGGAACATGATAACGGACGATTACGAGAAGCAGTGGGAAGGTAAAAGCTCTCATTGCCATCGCTAAAGAAGCTTTCAACAGGAAGAAGGGACTCCTATGTGGACTTGAGGTTAACGAAAAGGCTGGCGACATGCTTTGTTCAGAATGTGACGCTATATAGAGCAGAGATCTGGACTCTAAGCAAGGGAGTTGAAAAGAGACTAGAAGCATTTAAGATGTGATTTTGGAGAAGGATGGAAAGGATTTCCTGGGTAGAAGGTACGCAACTACCAGGTATTGGAGGGAGTTTGAGAAAAAAGGTAGTTATTACAAACCATCCATGCAAGGAAGAAGAACTGGCTACGAAGAGAGTGTTTACTGATGGAAGCTCTAGAAGTATTGATAAATGGAAGGATAAGAAGAGGACGGAGACGGTACCGGATGGTGGACAGTGGCAAAATAGGAGGGAAATACGAAGAAACTAAGAGGATGGCTACCGACAGGACTGCATGGAGAGATTCTGTGTGAAGACCTGTGAAGAACATGTTATAGATGTTATAGATGTGTTCTACCGAGCTCGATAGCTGCAGTCGCTTAAGTGCGGCCAGTATCCAGTATTCGGGAGCTAGTAGGTTCGAACCCCACTGTCGGCAGCCCTGAAGATGGTTTTCCGTGGTTTCCCATTTTCACACCAGGCAAATGCTGGCGCTGTACCTTACTTAAGGCCACGGCCGCTTCCTTCCCACTCCTAGCCCTTTCCTGCCCCATCGTCGCCAAAGACCTATCTGTGTCGGTGCGACGTAAAGCAACTAGCAAAAGATGTGTTCTAACCGGGCAAGTTGGCCATGCGCGTAGAGGCGCGTGGCTTGTGAGCTTGCATCCGGGAGATAGTGGGTTCGAATCCCACTGTCGGCAGCCCTGAAGATGGTTTTCCGTGGTTTCCCATTTTCACACCAGGCAAATGCTGGGGCTGTACCTTAATTAAGGCAACGGCCGCTTCCTTCCAACTCCTAGGCTTTTCCTATCCCATCGTCGCCATAAGACCTGTCTGTGTCGGTGCGACGTAAAGCCCCTAGCAAAGAAAAAAAATATGTTCCTTAAAACTGTAGCCGCCTCAAGGCAATACTTTAGTGTCCAGAATCCGTTCCCTATTGAAAACGTAGTGTTTCTCTTATTCTAACAGAGGTCAACTCTACACTGTTCGACAGGAAGTGGGAGCTTACATCAAACTACACTTCCCGGCTGACAGGTATGCCCGTTCTAGGCTGTTTCTGTTGTTGAGGTTATAATGTCGCTGACTGAACATGGACTGCCCGGTTGTGAGTGATGAATTTCCCTCCAGGGAGCATGTTGGTGATTGTAAGGTATTGCTCTGAGCTTCCTGACGGATAAATTCAACAATTACTCAGTGTTGTGAGGCAGAGCTTTCAATTAATTACGCTGGAGAACGTTTCCTCCCTCTACAGCGGACCACTTAATTAAGTACAGACACACAGTCTGAAGCGGACAAACAATAATCCCATCATTACTATACTAACCTTCACTTCACTTCACTTCACTTCACTTCACTTCGTTCCATTTCATGCCATTTAATTTTGATTTTGGCATAAGTATAGAGGTGGCAGTCATCCGAAAGTCTGTAACGAAAAGTCAAGTAACAAAATGTGTGAACTGATGCTACCTAGAAAGCAGTACTTTCAGAGCTGCACAGGCCACGGATTTGCATAACCTCCGACGACCCTATATATCATTTATGATACGTCATGTGTTTTATATCTTTCTGGCTCAGACGATTAGTGTAACATGTTGTAATCTTTTGTATCACATATGATACATTCTGCGTTTTATGTTTGTAATTGTTTGGTCTTCTTCTTTTATTCCAAGGTATAGGTGGTTGCACGGTGTAAATGTCAAAACTTGGTGTAGTCATGGCATACATCCAGAAATAACCCTACAACCCCCTCCAAATCATTCCAGAAACACTGTTTCTACAGGTATCTCGTAGTTTTCCCCTTAAGAGCAAAATGAACAGAAGAGAAATGAAGTTAATGTCAAAATCTCGCCCCGCCCCCACAGGACCCCATGGCCAAAAGTTTGCCCCCAACCTACATAAATATTATTTTTGTAAATTTGTCATACTTTGTTATCTAAGATACCATTAGGAACAAAACTGTTTTTAAAATGTCAAATGGGTCTTTAGAGGATGAATAGAGCTGCACAGGCCGTGGATCCGTATGTCATGGCCATCCATCAGTACTGCACATCATAGCCTGCACGCTTGCTTGGTAACATCATTTCAAACATGTTATTGAAAGACATATTTACGATCAATTGATTTTCCCAAAGGGAAATTTAATCTAATTTTATTTAGGATTTGTAAATATATTTTGTTTTTCGAATTTTAATTTTATTTTGAATTGTTCTTTTTTAATTTTTGGGGTTTGAATTTCCTTGTACCTATGAAACCATGCATAACCAAATTACTTCAAGGAGTGAGAGGGTAATGTTGTATTCAACTTGAGTAGATTTACCTTCGAATGTGTACAGTACCTAACAAAAATTTCAGACCGGCAGAAATATTCACTTAATGAACACCTGATCCTACATTTATGGTACGAATTGGTCAAAAAGGATTTTTGACTTATTTCATATTGATACACAACTTATGAAAAAGACCCGTTGAAATATCGAATGAAGTTTGTGAGTTATAATTTTTGAAACATTTTGAGAACCTATAAAAGGACTCCACTTTTGGTTGAACAGGCCAATCTGTTGACTAAACTACAGTAGGTATTATGGTTACTTAACTTTTGTCTAAATACTGATCAAGTAGAGTGTATATTTCCATAAAATCCGAAGGATTGAAGTGTCACAAGGTGCTTTTCTCTGCATATTTCACGACACTCACTTCCCACTTCGGATGGTGAATGTAACCTCAAAGATAAGACGCCATTCAGCGATAATTCTCAATCTGTAACATGTATCGCAACCTGCGGTCCGTTGAGCGAAGCCTGTGCTACGCGAGGAGTGCAGTTTTGCTGACGGTAGCTCATTCCAAAGATGCTTTTCAAGCATTGCTAAATACGATGTTAGTTTTTATTTAAATGCGAAATTTAAAATGTTCATCCCCAGAAAAATAGCCGTATGATACTTTCATCTTTCGGCTTTTATACCAATATGCAGTCTTCGGTAGTTATTTAGAAAGCATAAAGTAGCCATATACCTTCTATAGTTTAATGAGCACGATGGTCTTTACATCTAAAAGTAGGGCATTTTTTTGTGTTCTCAAAATGTTTGAAAAATTGAACTCTTACCAGTTTTGGCCGGATTTACTGGAAAAAAACACGTAATTTCCAAGGGAAATTCATTTTTTAAAATCAAAATATTGGCCATCGGTTTCTACACACTTCGCCCATCTTTCAGGAAAGTTATGAATACCATGCCAAAAAACTGCTTTTATTTTGCCGCAAAATATTCGTCAAGCCATTTCCCAAATTCCTCGAAATTGCTGAAGTGCTGCTCTGCAGGCGCGTGCCCCATTGATGCGAAGAGGTGATAGTCAGATGGTGCCAAGTCGAGGCAGTACGGCGTGTGCGCAAGGATGTTCCATCCAAGCGATTTCAAGGTGTCTTTCACTGGTTTCGCTGTATGAGACGGTCCACTGTCGTGTAACAAAATAACTTTGCCATGTCTCCTGCCCCATTCCGGTCATCTTCCGATCCGCGCCTGATTTAAATTAATCATTTGTTGGCGATAGCGTAGTACATTAACGGTTTCACCTGAAATTGCTCGTCTTCGCACTTTGTGGTCTACCAGGGCACATTCTTTCACATTGAAATCAACACGTGTTCTAATCGATGGAGCGCGTTCACCATATTTCTACCAGCAAGCGATTACTTTCCACAGCCTTTTTTCTTTCGATTAAATAAGAAAAGCAACCCGCCTGTTGCCATTTCTTGATGGATGCAGTATTTTTATATCCATCTCTTGGCACAGGCCAGAGCAAAGTGTAGCTTCCACCGAAGTCCCAGTCTCATCCATGCCTGTGACAATATGGAAGCTGCTGGGGTATGAGTGGTGCTGAGTAATGACATTTGGAGCACAACTAGTGTCTGAGTGTTATGAAAGGTGTTGCTCATAGGATCAGTCGTGCTGCAGTAGCACCTTCTGATCCAGTGAGGAAAGCAATGGCAAACTACCTCACTCCTCATCTTGCCTAGTACGCCTCATTTGGGCTCTGCCATTGGTTTTTGAAGTTTCCCTATAACTAGCATAGCCTTTGGTGGTGGTATTTGAGGATCCATCCAGCGTCTGGGCTGATGACCGAACAGACAGACAGACAAGAAAAGCAATGGGTGCCGCAAATGATCTTTTTCAGGCACAAACGTCGACATGATCACTGAACGACACAACGCAGACGCTAATGTTTGGCGGACTCAACTTATATGTGTTGGTAGGTTAATGTCAGACGAACAAACTGACGTATGTGTCAAATTCATACGCTCCGTACCGTTCGCTGACGCCATCGCTTAGTGAAACCGTAGTTATGCTTACACCTGGTAAACTTCGTTCGATATTTCAACTATTGTTCTTCATAATGTGTGTAAGCTGCCTCTGTGGATCAGTGGTAGAGTGTCCGCCTCCGGATCCCAAGATAGCGGGTACAAACCCGGCAGAGGTAGTCGGATTTTTGAAGAGCGGAAAAAAGTCCATTCGACACTCCATGTCGTACGATGTCGGCATGTAAAAGATCTCTGGTGGCACATTTGGTGTTCACCCGACAAAATTCATTAAATCTCAGCCATAGACGCCCAAGAGAGTTTCGGTTTACTTGGTCTGCTATCTGGTGGGCCTAGAGTAGAACAGAACGTCGAAATTGACGAGCAGACAGACAGATGGCGTCAAATTCAAATGTCTGCACACGGTAGCTGAGGCCATATTATTATTATTATTATTATTATTATTATTATTATTATTATTATTATTTGTGTATCAACACGAATAAGGCACAAAATATTTTGCAGTCCAATCCGTACAATTAATGTTGAACCAGGAGTGCATTAACTGATTATCTGGTAGTCTTAATCTTAAACCCCCTGTGGGTGGGGGACACAGATGAATACACCCACGGGGCGACTAAAAGGGGCCCCAGGGGATCTCAACTTGTGAACATGAGTTGGCGGCCACGGTGCCCTTAGCTGAGTCCTGATATTGCTTCCACTAACTTGTGCCAGGATCCTCACCTTCATCTATCCCTTCCGATTTCCCTTGGTCAACTCTTGTTCTTTTCCGACCCCGACGTTATTAGAGCATTCGAGGCCTAGGGAGTGTTTCGTTTTCATTCCCCTTCGTGGCTCTTGCCTTTCTTCGTCCGTTACTTCGTAAAAAGCGACTTGAAGGGGCGAATGAATTAGAACCATGAAACTACTTGTGATTAGTGCCATCACGCGGGGAAAACCAAGGGTCGCCTTTACTTGCGAGTAGTACCACTATGTTAGGTACATAATAGGTTTGTTATTAGTAACAGCAGAGAGTGATTCACTGTGGGTTTCCAGTACCTGTGATTAATACCACTATATGAGCAACACTGTTCGTCTGCGTTGCCTGTGATTTGTACCCACTATGTGAGGAACACCACGGGATAGTACGAGTCCCTGTGATTAGTACACCTAAGTGAGATGTACCATGGGTTTGCGTTGCCTACGAGTGGCGCCATTATGTGAGAAACATCATAGGTCTGCGTTACCTGTACGACGTACAATCCTTGTGAGCAGTACCATAATGTTTGGAACACCGCGAGTTTACGCTTTGATTAGTACCGCAACTTGAGAAATACCATGGTTCTACTTTACTAGCGGTAAGTGTCATTATGAGGGACCGTTGACCTGGATATTGAACCCCTTCAGATAACAAGCATCATATATTCAGGATTGTGCTTTGGAAGCAGTCCCTTGGGCAGTCATATAGTTTCTGGGAAGGTGAGACTTTGCGGCTCGGATCCACTGATTGTTTTCAGTTCATATTCATCCGTTCATTGTTCACCATAACGTTTTGAATTGTGGTCAGTGGATGAATTTTGCACATTTAAATTTTCATTGCATTTCGTCTCATTTCGTACCATTAGGGTCCGAGCTCCTAGATATTAGGCCCCTTTAAACAACAATCATTTTAATCATCATCATCTTAATCCTAAATTTTTGTTAAGTGCTTCAATTTTGAAAAATCGAGCGAGATGCAAATGGGACGGTTCTAAAAAGTGTATACAAGTTGTATCATAACGCAATGGCAAAACGTCAAGAGTGAATACCTCGTATACACAAAAGAAAAAGAAAGGTGTGACAACAATGTATAATTACACAGTTAACCGACCTTTTACATCTTTGGTAAAATCTGACACTACCAACACCGTATTAATAATAATAATAATAATAATAATAATAATAATAATAATAATAATAAAATAACAAGCATCATATATTCAGGATTGTGCTTTGGAAGCAGTCCCTTGGGCAGTCATATAGTTTCTGGGAAGGTGAGACTTTGCGGCTCGGATCCACGGATTGTTTTCAATTCATATTCATCCGTTCATTGTTAATTAATTAATTAATTATTATTATTATTATTATTATTATTATTATTATAATCTTCCGGAACCCAATCTTCGTCAAGTCCAGCTTCACTTCCGGAAACAATTTCAGCTCTGCCTTCCTTTTCCTGGTTTTCTGATACAATTCTTTGTTAGATACGACTCTCTCCCCCATATTTTTTTACATTTGGACCCAATTTTTTCTTAGGGTTTGTTCTTTTTATTGTATTTATTTATTTATTTACACAAATCGTAGATACAGTTCAGGGATGGTGAATGGAGAAAGGGCATTGCCCCACATACACGAAGGTTCCTCCATCCCCTCTTAAAATTATAATATTAAATAATTACAATTGTAGGCTAAATCATGTGCTTATATACAGACAGTTACCTCGTGCAATGGCACCTATCAGAAGAGTTCACGAAGAGGCAGGTTCTATGGAAATTGTTATTCATCCAGCAAATTGTAACAGCCAATAAACCAAAAAATGCGATTCCATATGAAAACCAAGCAAACAGTTTTACATGATGAAAATTGTGTGAATAACGCTTCATAATTATATGTGTTTATATCGTTGTCGAGTATGTAAAGCATGTGCCTTCGGCTATTAATTTATTAATGATATACATTTGCTGTGCTAACCAGGCACGGCCATACGAATTGTTGCATGTCAATAGTTGTGTTGGCCTGGAATACTGTGCAACGTCACATCTAAAGATAAGTTGTGCTAGAAAACAAGTGTACTTTAACACTATGCGCCCGCCGGTAGTAATATTACTACCACGCGGCGTGCGCCTGAGTGCCGCTGTTAGTAATACTTAGAGCTCGGATTTTTATGCATTAATAGGTTAGAATGCAAATTTACTCAAGCGAGTAGCAAGTATAGTCTACCTTCACAACGATTAAGCTATAGGGTTTGCATAAATATTAGGGGTACGGCCCATCAGAACACCTCTGATTTATGTAACTCTTGCTACATAGTCGAAGAGCGGGTGGCCGACACTCCCTGCAAACTAAATTAGATTGCAATCTAACCTGTCACTGCATAAAAATCCGGGCTTTAGTAATACTACTACCACGATCCTTGAAATTCAGCCACTCGATAGCTATTCACGTTATCGAATTAGTTTTTGTTTTGACGTGTTGTCGATTTCCTTTACTATCGTTAGGTGGTGTTGTCGATCAATAGTGATTGGTGGTGCAGCTTAGGGACGATGATTCGTAGCCACGTGCGCGCAGTTAGATCTTACGTAATTGCTGACATACGTACTCCTCGCGCGCTCCGGTTAGATAAGCTCAAATTTATGTGCGTGTGTTCTAATGATAGATTATATGACTTCACAGATTTAGTCTGCAATCATCTCTCAAGTAGTCGATTTATACTGTATAATAATTATGACCATCTGTGGGACTGTCAGACTAAAGCAGCTGGCACCGTGATGCCAAATCGGAAAGGAATGCCAAAATCAGAGTTCGCGAAAAACATGAAAAAGGCTAAAAAAATGTCATTGCAGAAAGAACACCTTCTAGCAATAAAGTGGCGAGATGTTCGAGACGTGTATATGCTGAGCACTGCACATGATGACATGATTGAAGTACCTGCAGCAAGAGGGAGCCACGAGAAATCCAAACCATCAGCAGTAGTAGACTATAACAAATTCAATACTGGTGTTGATAAGTCCGACCAATTGTTGGCATATTATGCATTCACAAGGAAATCGATCAAGTGGTGGAAAAAATTATTCTTCCATCTGTTTGATCTTGCCATAGTGAATGCCTATATACTGTACCGAAAGGCTTCTTCACAAAAACTTCCACTTTCGAAATTTTGTGAACGTTTAGCGGATGATTTGGTGAGTAGTGTTGGGGCCGAAATTACTGAAGAATCACGAGCATCAACTGCGGGAAGACTAGTAGGTAGAGATCATTTTCCAGACAGAATACCTGCAGTAGGCGCGAAGAAGGAAGGACACGCGCAGCGTACGTGCAAGGTTCCTACGACAAGTCCAAACATAACACAGGTCGTGCTGTGAAGAAAATGACAACCATATATTGTCGTAAATGTGACGTAGGTCTTTGCATAGGAGACTGTTTTGGGTGTTACCATACCAAAGCTAAGTATTGGGAATAACAATGTGTAATTCTGTTATTCAGTGACTAAAAACTATCGAACTTTTCTAGTGAATTAGAAATTGAAGTGCGTGAACAAGGATAAAAGAATGGACCAATATTGTAGCCTAAGTTTCTTTCCAATGCTGAAGGTAAAATTTTTATTTGATTTCGTGGGATAGCCCACTCTTTGTACAATACGTATATAAATTTGTTAATTTATAATGCGAAAACTGACAGAACTGCGATTTTTTTCTAAGAGTCTAAATTACGCCGGCCCAGGGTAGGGACGCCATCTTGAAACGTCCGGGCTCATAGTGCATAACCGTTTCTTTCTGTCTTTCTTATTTTTTTTATTCAGGTATCGTTGCCGAGTGACGTCTTTACTGAATTCACACTAAGGTGACAATGGTTCGAATCCATATATTGCATAAATGCATGTCAATTTTTGAAAGAAAAGTCACGTTCCTTACTTCTTATTCTTCTTATTCTTGTTATTCTTCTTCTCCTTCTTCTTCTTCTTCTTATTCTTATTATTATTATTATTGGCCGAACTGATTGGCTCAGACGGTTGAGGTGCTGGTCTTCTGACCCCAACTTGGCAGGTTCGATCCTGGCTTAGTCTGGTCGTATAAGAAGGTGCTCAAATACGTCAACCACGTGTTGGTAGATTTACTGGCACTTAAAAGAACTCCTGCGGGACTAAATTCTGGAACCTAGCTGTCTCCGAAAACCGTGAACATAGTTGGTGGGACGTAAAGCCAATCACCCTTTTATTATGATATCTTTACTTTACACTTTCCTTCCTTCTTTCTTTCTTTCTTTCTTTCTTTTCCCTGTTATTTCTAGCGACACTGGAACCACCCCGACTCACTTTATGTTTTGGTGGTGTCTTGCTATTTCGTTGATGTCAAGGAAGCATCCTTCTGTTCAAATGACCTCGAGTTCGATTCCCGACTGGGCCAAGGATTTGAGACGTGTCAGGTAGTTAATTCCTCTGGCTCGGGAACAGGATAGTTGTTTGTTCTAATTCACACTTTTCCATATACACACACTAACAACACCGTTTACGATTTAAATTCCTGATCTAGCCGGAAGTCGAATCCAAGGCCCTCTGAATCGGAGGAAAGAACACGGGCCGTTCGTACAAGAAACCGGAAAACGCAATTTTCCTGTTGGTGATCGGTAGTGTGATGTTCTGTAAGTGAAGACATTTATTAAGTCGAACATAAAACGCCGGCCCTCGAGCCACAGAAATTAACACAACGCGGTTGAAATATCCAGTCCAGTCAGTAATCGAACTTGGGTCCTTCTGAATCGAAGATCACTACGCTTACAATTCAGCCAAAGACCTGAGCTTATTGCATTCAACGAAATTCATGAAAAATGAAAAACCACAGCCTGTTTCCAGACATTAGATCGTGTCAAGAATGGAATGAATGAAGACCCAATCTAGCAGCGAGTACAGGAATTGTGTCCGCTGCGGAAGTCTGTCGCACTCCTCTGGGGCAATGATTAATGACTAAAATGAAATTATTTTGGATAGTGTCGCTGGAATGAAAGAGAGCAGGGAAAACCAGAGTACCCGGAGAAAAACCTGCCCCCGTCCGCTTTGTCAAGTACAAATCTCAGATGGAGTGACCGGGATTTGAACCACGAAACCCGGCGGCACGTGGCCGGCGCATTGCGATTTAAGCCATGGAAGCACACGAACGAAATTCATATCTATGCATTTATTTTTTATTTATTTTAAATTACATAATGTGATGGGTCTAACTTGGCAACTTAACTCCTCATTCCAAACGGTTCCCGTATCTCATAACTCAGGTCTTATCTCTCACAATGTGATATTTATCTATGTGAGATTTCCTTCACTGGTCGGCCAATGTTCGTGACATTCTCAGAGTGACTGTTGACCTCTAGACCTTGACAATGAACTGGAACTTCCAATTAGTGTGTACCGACATGGCGAGCAACAACAGCTATTGTCTGTAAGAGTTCAAATTAACATTAGACTTGTTAGTTAACTAAAGGTAATCGCCCACTGCAGGGAACCGCGCCGCGCCGCGCGGAGCAAGCTTGTGGAACATTCCACGGGCCATTTTCCGAGACTTCGCCCATATAGCACACCTCACCGCGCCGCCTCTCTCCAGTTGGGGAAGTGCAGCTCACACAGAAATATGAGTTCCAGTTCTGAGGAGGACTTATTATTTGCGGTTGCGATATTTGCAAATGAGGAAGAAGAAAAACGCGAAAGAAAAGTTTGGGTCCACAACATTTATGAGAAAAGGGAAACGTACGGAGAGTTTCACCATTGATTTCCTGATCTACTAAAGGACCGAAGTAAATTTTCCCACTGCTTTCGTATGTCCCAAGAAAAATTCTATGAACTATTGAACCTAGTTAAGGCGTGTGTACCGAGTTCGATAGCTGCAGTCGCTTAAGTGTGGCCAATATCTAGTGTTCGGGAGATAGTAGGTTCGAACCCCACTGTCGGCAGCCCTGAAAATGGTTTTCCGTGGTTTCCCATTTTCACACCAGACAAATGCTGGGGCTGTACCGTAATTAAGGCCACGGGCGCTTCCTTCCCACTCCTAGTCCTTTCCTCTCCCATCGTCGCCATAAGACCTATCTGTGTCGGTGCGATGTGAAGCAACTAGCAAATAAAAAAGCCGTGTGTAGAGAGAGCGAGAAAATAATATCACCTTTCGCCGAGAAAGGCGTACAGTGCACATTACCACTAACCGCGTGAAGGTACGAGCGTGCTGGCACTAGTCGAGGACTCACGAAGATTGCCGAAACGCCACGAAACCACATTCTTTCCGTTATGCCTTCCTTCTACCCTCGCCCATACAAGCGCGCCGAAAGGAAAATGTTCCGTTCCAGAAACCTGGGGGCTTCTGGTGCGGAAATTCCACAAGCTTGTTCCGCGTGGCGCGGCGCGGCTCCCCGCAGTGGGCGTTAAGCCATTTCATTTCACAAGAAGCAGACCACGGAAATTTCTTCTCGGCTGCGCTGCGCTGCGCGGCGCGGTGTAGTGGGCGATTACCTTAACACATAGGCTTCTACTGACTCACTCGCAGTGTCCACATCCGGCCGGCACAGTAAAGAACGTAGCACCCAGTGGCATCCTTTAGAAATCACGTGCAAGACAAATATTTCTCCACAATATTCTCACAAAACTTCCCAGGCTTACATTATGTCCCCGCATAAAACTAGCTGTCCGTTTGTCGATCAGCAGTAGTGTGTCAGCCTCCGAATCCAAAAATCACTGGTTCGAACCCAGCAGGGGTAATCGGATTTATAAAGGATTACTGGATCGCGTTGTGACGGCATTTGAGAATCTCAGATTGACGCTGAAAGTCAATATGACTGGACAATGTTGTGAGATGGACAGTAGACAATGGTATTATAATAAACGGGGTTAAAAACAGGTTGTGAGTTTCATTAATAGGACAATTTCTCTCAGATTTAATTACTTTGTTGAAGGGGTGAAAGTTCCTTAGGGTATCACCGCAAGCACCTAGGTGTTAATATAAGGAAAAATCTTCATTGGGGTAACCACACAAACGGTATTGTAAATAAAGGGTACAGATCTCTGCACATGATTATGAGGGTATTTAGGGGTTGTAGTAAGGGTGTAAAGGAGAGGGCATATAGGTCTCTGGTAAGACCAAAACTAGAATATGGTTCCAGTGTATGGGACCCTCACCAGGATTACTTTATTCGAGAACTGGGAAAATACAAAGAAAAGCAGCTCGATTTGTTCTGGGTAATTTCTGACAAAATGTTACAAAGTTTGGGCTGGGAAGACTTGGGAGAAAGGAGACGAGCTGCTCGACTAAGTGGTATGTTCCGAGCTGTCAGGGGAGAGATGGCGTGGAATGTCATTAGCATACGAATATGTGTGTGTTTTTAGAAGTAGAAAAGATCACAATATGAAGATAAAGTTGAAATTCAAGAGGACACATTTGGGTAAATATTTATTTATAGAAACAGGAGTTAGGGATTGCAGTAAATTACCAAGGTAGACGTTCAATACATTTCCACATTCTTTGCGATTATTTAAGAAAATACTAGGTTTCTTTATTTCGTGTGGCTATTTCTAGCCGAGTGCAGCCCTTGTAAGGCAGACCCTCCGATGAGGGTGGGAGGCATCTGCCATGTGTAGGTAACTGCGTGTTATTGTGGTGGAGGATAGTGTTATGTGTGGTGTGTGAGTTTCACGGTTGTTGGGGACAGCACAAACACCCAGCCCCCGGGCCATTGGAATTAACCAATGAAGGTTAAAATCCCCGACCCGGCCGGAAATCGAACCCGGTACCCTCTGAACCGAAGGCCAGTACGCTGACCATTCAGCCAACGAGTCGGACAAAATACTAGGTAAAAAACAGGTAGGGAATCTGCCACCTGGACCTGGGCGAATGCCTTAAATGCATATCAGTGGTGTTTGAATTGAACTTAAATTACATGATAGTGGTGAAGCAGCCAGTGGCAGATTGACACATGTCGGTGTCAGGAAGACGTCTCCAGAGAGCTGTGGGTCCTCAGTCAGAGAAGTTTGGGGGCATCCTTGGAAGCTATATGTGGCTCTGAGAAGTTGAGAACAACATTCTTCAAGATCCAGACAGTCCTCAAAGAGAAAAAAGCCTCAAATTGGACCTCAGAATACGTGTTCTCTGTTTCTGACTTATCAGTCCTTCTTTACCGAGCAAAATCATAGACATTGACAGAATATTCTTCGATAAAAATTCAGGCATTCGAGACGTAGTTCAATCACCATATGCTCCTTATCGGCCGGGTAGACTGGATTCGAAGAGAAGACGTTTTGACACGGATGGGAATGGAGCGTAAGATTATCAAGACGGTAAAGACCCGGAAACTCGGCACTTCGGACATGCGATGCGACACCCTGAGAAACATGGTCTACGCCATCTCATCCTGTAGGGAAAGATATGTGGAAGACGCGGCTCGAGCAGAACAAGGATATCAAGATTTATAACCAATCAATGGCTTCAAAATAATCGAGAACGTATTAGAGTCCACAGAGCGGCTTTTCAGAATTCCAAAAATTCAAAATCACCAGTACTGAGCATAGAATAGGTTTATACGGAAGTCTCAAAGTTAAGGTGGCCGAACGTCGTGAGACGAGTTCAGTCCCAGTCGAGCACATCTGCTGCCCCTGTGATGGAGAATGATTTGGAACTCATGGATGTGAATACTGAAGGATTTTGGTGAAGGCTGAAGTTCACAAGTTTAGGCATGCTAGTCTAGGCAAAACTACTAAAGCCTGTACCAAGTATATTCCAGGTCCACTCAGCCTACGTGATTGCACTTGAGGCGCAATCTGACGGTGATATGGCGGCTCCAGTCTAGAGAGCCTAGAATAACGGCCGAGACAATTCGTCATGCTGACCACACGACACTTCGTGATCTGCAGGCCTTTCGGGCTGAACAGCGGTCGCTTGGTAGGCTATGGCCCTTCGGAGCTGTTGCGCCATGGGGTTTGATTTGGTTCGGTTTGGTTTGGTTTGTAGCAAGTATACCCCGGACAACAGTTATGCTATGAGATATGCATACACGTCAGGGGTAGGGCTCTCAGAACCGCTGGAAATTATGTTACTCTCCCTGCATTACCGAAGAACAGGCCAGATGACACTTCTTTTAGCGTGCTGGCCTTTGGTCACCGAGGTCCCGGGCTCGATTCCCGGCAGGGTCAGGAATTTTAACCATCATTGGTTAATTTCTCTGACATGGGGGCTGCGTGTACGTGTCGTCTTCATCATTATTTCATCCTCATCACGACGCGCAGGTCGCCTACGGGAGTAAAATAAAAATGACCTGCACCTGGCGAGCCGAACATGTCCTCGGACACTCCCGGAACTAAAAGCCATACGCCACTTCAGTGCCTTAGCATCTGATTTATAGCGATGATGCAGAGGCTCCGGTGTATCATCGAAGCTCCCTAGAATCTAAGTGGTACGTTTAAATTTCACCCGTTATATTAACGTTGATCTCTTTCCATATGCACTGCATGTGTTCCTGCTCATATCACAGAGACATTTTACATTGACTTTTCTCTTGGACGTGTGGAAATTTGTTTAGAATTAATATAATGAAATGGAAAAAATGAAATATGAAACGAACACTGATTATATATATTATACAGAGTGTTTTTTAAAACATGTTGGAGGTAGTTAGGGGATGGAAAATATACCCCAAAACAACATTTTTTTAAAATCCCCATGAACATAACATGCTTAACCTTCAGTAAGGTTAACTTCCTTCCTAGTCCAAGTCGATTTCTTTCCTTAAGTTGCCGAAAACCCACAGTGTGGCATTAAAAGTATAGAAAAGAACAAAAATAGAGACGCGCTGAAAATGGCATGTAACGTCACACCCGTAAGAACGATACTGGGAAGGTCCCCTGATGGTAACCGCTACAGAAGATGCAGAGAGAGACTAAAACTTCACGTCACAACTTGGGTTCCTGTGCCTCGTTGAAGCTCTTCGGAACATCAGATCATAATATCAGGTCGTCCTTAGCGCAGACGCTCCGCGAGCAAGGATTTCAAGTGCACGAAGAAGTCCATGGCATCGGAATAAATGGCAGCACCAGAAGGATAGACATGATAGCCATTAGAGGGGAAAAATATATACAGTTTAATTTCGTGTGGCTATTACTAGCCGAGTGCAGCCCTTGTAAGGCAGACCCTCCGACGAGGGTGGGCGGCATCTGCCATGTGTAGGTAACTGCGTGTTATTGTGGTGGAGGATAGTGTTATGTGTGGTGTGTGAGTTGCAGGGATGTTGGGGACAGCACACACACCCATCCCCCGGGCTATTGGAATTCACTAATTAAGGTTAAAATCCCGACCCGGCCGGGAATCGAACCCGGGATCCTCTGAACCGAAGGCCAGTACGCTGACCATTCAGCCAACGAGTCGGACATATATACAGTAGAACTCCGCTTAACCGAAACCCGGCTTAACCGCAATGCTCTGGCAAAATTGTATTTTAATATTTTGTTTTTACCCTCTCGGTCTTAGCCATCGATATTAGTAATTCTCTTGCTATATGTGCTTAGAGCTACTAGGCAAACGCTATCTTTATATAATTACTTATGCCAGAATACACGTGTTGCATAAAACAAAACAGTTTCTTACCCTCTAGTTCTTTCCGTGATACGTTTTTTCTTGAACAAGCAGGAATTATTATCACTGTATTATTATATTTATATTATTACTGTATTATTCGACATGAAAATTATCGTCGTTGCCGGGGCAAAACCTCCTATGTGAAATATTTTAGCTTAGAACTTTGGCCGGTAAGGTTCTGTCATCTAAGGTGCAATATTGTGTGACAGTTGTCAAGGCATTCTCGCTCTTCATAATGTATGTGCTGCGGGTCAGTATATCTCGAAAAATATTAACACATAGGAGGTTTTGTCCCGGCATCGACGTTATGCAGATGACTCCGACCTTGACAATGGCAGTTTTGAGAATCGAGTTACAGCAGATTATGGATTTAACGCAATGGAGGTAAGATTGATTTGAAATTTTTAATAAAATACAGTACCACACGCTTTAATTACAGTCTTCTTCTTAATGTGCCATCTCCTAGCGAAGGCTGGCGATCTTGAATTTGGAAGCAGCGGCACGGAACAGAGCCATCCTGTCCAACCCATACCAGAATATGAGGTTCTTCATCCATAGAGTTCGTGGTCTACCGGGACTCCTACGTCCTTCTATTCTTCCTTGTGTAACAAGCTTCAGGATTCTGCACTTATCATTCCGCATTATATGGCCGAAGTATTCCAGCTTCCGCCTTTTAATGGTCAGCATGACTTCAGTCTTCTTTCCAAAACGATCCAACACCTCGGAATTCCGGATTCTGTCTGTCCACGAGATGCAAAGCATCCGTCTGTACACCCACTTTTCGAATGCTTCCAGTCTTTTACAGAGGGCTTTAGTAAGTGTCCAGCCTTCCAAACCAGAGTACAGTACTGTAATAAAATTACTGTAGATAGTATTCAGTTCTGTAGTAACCGAAAATTGTTTCATTATTTCAGATTGCTTTGCGCTTTGTTGAAGAAAGCAATGAATCTACACCAGCTGATGTACTGTTGATTAAACGGTGGCGCGACATAGCTGAACGACAGCGATGCATCAAGGAAATTCAGAAGAAAATCACTGATTTTATACAATAGGTGGCATTATGTAAACATTTTAATGTTGATATCGTCACTGCCGGGACAAAACCTCCTATGTGAAATATTTTGGCTTAGAACATTGGCGAGTTGGCGAGTTGGCCGTGCGCGTAGAGGCGCGCGGCTGTGAGCTTGCATCCGGGAGATAGTAGGTTCGAATCCCACTATCGGCAGCCCTGAAAATGGTTTTCCGTGGTTTCCCATTTTCACACCAGGCAAATGCTGGGGCTGTACCTTAATTAAGGCCACGGCCGCTTCCTTCCAACTCCTAGGCCTTTCCTATCCCATCATCGCCACAAGACCTATCTGTGTCGGCGCGACGTAAAGCCCCTAGCAAAAAAAAAAAAAAAAAAGAACATTGGCCGGTAAAGTTCTGTTATCTAAGGTGCAATATTGTATGAGTACCGTCAAGGCATTCTCGCTCTTCATAATGTATGTGCTGCGGGTGAGTATATCTAAAAAAATATTATTACATAGGTGGTTTTGTCCCGGCAACGACGATATTCGTACTCCATGCACCTTTGCTTGACAGAGTTTATGCATTTTTATTTCGACATTTAACTTCAGAAAATATTTACCGTGTGTCATCCGAAAAAACGCGTCAACCGAAGTGGCTCCGCCCCCTTTATTTCGGATAAACGGGGTTTTACTGTATTAGAACCCCTCAGTAAGATATGAAACGCACTCCGGTAAACCACACGAACTACACAGAGAAAAGAAATCTATGTACTTGCCTACAGTGCAGTATTACATGAATACCAGGTGTATACATAAGTCTTTTCTGGTTTGCACTAAGACATGGCTCAGCGTACTGTTTGCTGTCCACGAGGAAGGTTTCACAAACAATGAGGTTTGAATTTACACGTTATAATATAAGTGGAAATGGTATGTTCATTCGTCACGAGATGGCTCGCCGGACGCGGTACAGCGCTAGCGTTCGAAAGGGAACCTGAAGGAACCATCAGAATCAGTCTGAGAGGGAGTCACATAATATAGCAGGTGTACACACAATGAAAGTATGACATTGACATAAGCCTGGAATAAAGCATGCGGCGATGAAGAACGTACGAATTTGGAAAACACAGAAACGAAATAAGGAGATTTTCTTCTGAAGACGCAGAGGAAAGTTCTTTGCGAAACGTAAAGAATTTCACCTTATTTTTCTGACACGGCATAACCCCAAAATCCTAGATTATGTCATTATTATTATTATTATTATTATTATTATTATTATTATTATTATTATTATTATTATTATTAACAAATACATCACAATTGAGAAATATTCAGGTGACAATGATCACTCACAGTAGTGAGATAACGAAGTAATGTTAAAACATAATCACACAACAATAACAAGAAAAACAACAACAAGAGTACAACAAGCAGTTCCATAGAAAGAAATATTACAAGAAATACGGCACACAACATCCTCTGAAAATCCTTGCTACCGGGCGAGTTGGCCGTGCGGTTAGGAGCGCGCAGCTGTGAGCTTACATCCGGGAGATAGTGGGTTCGAGCCCCACCGTCGGCAGTCCTGAAGATGGTTATCCGTGGTTTCCTATTTTCACACCAGGCAAATGCTGCGGCTGTTCCTTAATTAAGGCCACGGATGATTCCTTCCCACTCCTAGGCCTCTCCTATCCGATCGTCGCCATAAGACCTATCTGTGTCGGTGCGACGTAAAGCAAGTTGCAAAAAAATATAAAATAAAATATAATGGTTCTACATGCTCAGTATAAGGCAAAACGCATTTAATAATAATAATAATAATAATAATAATAATAATAATAATTTTACCGGAGGTACACCTGCCTCGTACATTTAAATTAAGCGCCTTGGGTAAGGCCCTCTGTAAAGTAAGTTGTAAACGACTACTACAAGAAGTTTGAACATTTCTCAACAGATACTTATGTTTTGCCCTCTGGTGTAAAGATGAACTATTAAAATTCTACAGTAATTTTGTATGTTAAGGTTTCCTAAACTGAATTGTTTATTTTTTGTTTTCGGTGTGTTAAAGTATTCAACACTTCTGTCTCTTCCTGCCAACTTACGATGTTGGTCAATAAAAAAAATGTGTACATGTATTTTTCTACCAAACAAAACTTTCTGGTATTTATTTGATTATCCAGTGAGAATTAGGGGTGTGTCAGGGTTTTAGCCCTGAGTTTTCTTGGACTTTCCCCTCGGCTATGAAAGCTGACATTTTCGGACCAGATTATCTTAGTGTCGCTCCAGTCTAGAGCGTGTTCGTAACGGCGGCGGGGGTCCGCCTTCGCGAGGTCCATCAGCTCAAGGTAATGGCAGATCCAGTTTAAAATATTTTTTTTTTTTGCTAGGGGCTTTACGTCGCACCGACACAGATAGGGCTTATGGCGACGATGGGATAGGAAAGGCCTAGGAGTTGGAAGGAAGCAGCCGTGGCCTTAATTAAGGTACAGCCCCAGCATTTGCCTGGTGTGAAAATGGGAAACCACGGAAAACCATCTTCAGGGCTGCCGACAGTGGGATTCGAACCTACTATCTCCCGGATGCAAGCTCACAGCCGCGCGCCTCTACGCGCACGGCCAACTCGCCCGGTAAGTTTAAAATCTGATAGTCTTTCAAATAATTAAATTAACTATATAGATTTGTAAATTTTCTTGGTAATTTTTTTTTGGTTAATCCAAGAAGTCTCTATTCCCATATGAATGGGTTTTTTTCTTCTTATACTTGTTTAATGGATAACTCACTTAATAGAACAATAAAAATGATATAGTAATACGAATTGCCTGGGCCCGAAAACATTGTTATAGGCCTACGATGGTTCGACTCTATCAACAGAAAAGTGGATAAAGTTCCATTTATGTCTAAAATAAACAAGAAGCAGCTAAACTCGTCACCGGTTTTTAGGTCTTATAAAGTGCAGACGTAATGGGTAAGTTCTGTTTAGAACGGATATGACAAGATAGAACGGAAGAGGGAGCAGGGTTAGTAAACTGGGTCAGTGCAATGACACGTGGGTGACGCGAAACCAACAAAACAAAGATGTGGGGTCTTCAAAGGAAGTAGCACTTGAAACCAAGACTCATCATGAGACAGTCTTGTGAGGAAATGTCGCCGATAATCGGAGAGTTAGATTACTTGCCGTTACTGAGACGTTCCCTGACTGTTCACGGAATGAATGAAAACACACTTGTTAATTTCAAACTTAAATTATGATGACTATGATAATAATAGTAGTAATCATCATCATTCAAATCGGCAACAAGAAGACCTCCCGCGTGAGAAAGTTTATAATATCTCGGTAAATTGATCAGAGTAAAGAAGACCGACCAGATCAGCTTCGGCTAAGAGTAACGCCTTGGTCTTACATTTCGGCATTCGGGAGGCCATGGGCTGGTCCCACCGTCGGATGTCCTGAGAACGGTTTTCCGTGGTTTCCCGTCCTCCTCACTACGGTGAATACTGGGGTAGCCCTTACAGGGCACAACCGCTCCCCTGTCATCTTCTCCACACCCCATATGCACGGAATAAAAACATTTTAGCAGTAGTCACAGTGATTTGTAATGAAAAAGGTACATAGAATCAAGACTCTAGAAAATAGAAACTGCTTTTCAGTTTACAAAAACATATAATAACAAAAATATCCCTCTTGGGACTACAGAATCTGACACTACACCGATACATCAGCAATCAAATCAGATAAACTCTACACATGTCTAACGTAAGACACTAATGGAGCCATTAAAAGTTAAAGAACGTAAAACTATGAGAAAAACCAAAGTCGGAGTACGTCAAAAATTTTTAAAAGTCCCAAAAGTCACAGATATAATGCGCATGCGAAGAATCCAGTTCCTGGGATACCTAGAAAGAGTGGACCCAAACAGACTTTCAGACAAAAATCACACATTCTTGAAAAGCATGACTACTAGAACCCAATTGGTACAAGCAAACAGTAAACGCTCTTCGAGGATTAGGATCGCCGAATCTACACATATCATTTTAAATACAGAAACATACAACAACAATTTTGTTTATTATATCCCTTTCACACAAAACAACACACCACACGATTATCATCAAATGTAACAATTACACAAAACACAAGATTAATAATTGTAAATGAACAACATCAGGAAAGAACTGAAAAGTGAAAAGTGGAGTGAAATTATTTTTTTTCTAGTTGCTTTACGTCGCACCGACACAGAAAAGGTCTTATGGCGACGATGGGACGGGAAAGGGCTAGGAGTTGGAAGGAAGCGGCCGTGGCCTTAATTAAGGTACAGCCCCAGCATTTGCCTGGTGTGAAAATGGGAAACCGTGGAAAACCATTTTCAGGGCTGCCGACAGTGGGGTTCGAACCTACTATCTCCCGAATACTGGATACTGGCCGCACTTAAGCGACTGCAGCTATCGAGCTCGGTGGAGTGAAATTAAATATTGTAAATGTTATATTGAATAATGAGCAAAAACTCTGAAACAAAAAGAAATGAATATAATATTAACATGTAAATATTGTAAACCTTGTAGATTGATAAACGTTTCAATAAACGGGGGATAGCAGGGTAAAAGGCAGGCGGGTGCGGGGCGGGACTCACAATGGGTGACTCCTTGTTTTGACAACCCACACGCCAGAATCAATATAAATTATAAATTAAAAATACGTGTGTGTCATAGAACACCAGAAGATAGATAACTGGGTTAAATTTAAACAGATCCACCAAAATCCACGGCCAAAGATTCCCGTAGTTGGACTGGTGGCCCGCTCCCAAACAGGGAGTATGAAACAGTGTTGCCAAATTAGGGTATTTTCCGCTACATTTGGCGGAATTAGAAGACTGTCGGCGGAAAAATATATAATTTAACGGTCAGCGAATTTTTTGGCGAAATTATAGATTTATTATAGCGGAATTTCGTGTTGTATCCATTTTACGTTTTAAAAAAAATTGTACTCCAGTATGTCTCCGAACTATTCCGTATTTCTTGTCGAGAGCTAGCAGTCACATGAGGAAAACATGTTATTTGGATTTGATGTTACGAGATCATTGTATCGTAAATTTGTAATGCGTGGGGAAAGGGTAATTATCTCTTAGTTGACGAATTACGACAGATAATGAAACTGTAAGAGAGTAGCATTTATATTTATGTTATGAAGGAAGACCGTTTTAATGACCTGGCCTGTTCTGTGTGTGGCCCTTGAGGTAGGGGATTCTCCTAGTTTGCACCCAGCACTAAAACGCCTACAAGTTTTAGCTCGCAGGCAGGGGGTTAATCCCATTGAAATTCTCAGATCAGGTGAGTGCAGACATTATTATTATTATTATTATTATTATTATTATTATTATTATTATTATTATTATTATTATTATTATTATTATTATTATTGTACCGGGTGGTACACCTCTACGCCGCTAATTCAAACTCTTTGCGCCAGTTGAAACTCCTCTACTGGAGGAAGCCTGAACTTTATCTACAGTGTTCGTTCTCAAGTTTCTCAGAAGATGTCCCTACTTGTAAATTTTGAAGTTTCTGAACTGGGTCGTTTTCGATGTATTTTTGTTTTACCTGTAGTAAGAAGTGTGAACATTCTCTTCTAGAGGACACTACTGAAGAACTACAATTGTGCACCCTAGTGCGAAGTGAAAAAACTGTGTTTTTGGAGAAATTTTGTGTTCATAAGTTTGTTCTTTGTTAAATTTCTTTCAGTCATTGTTTAAGTTGGCAATATTAACCCTTTCTTTCCGCCAGTTTTGAATTTGACCAATAAGGAATTTCTGTAATTAATTTTCCACCAATAATGTGTTTCTTCTTCATCTAGTGTAGGGGTTTTCGTTGTTAGCCAATAAAATGATTATGGGCGGGTGTTCTCATTCCTGAAACGCCTCGAACTTTCCACGAGGGTATATAAACTGCTGATTTTCGGGTCTCCGGGCCACTTCAGTGACATCTATCAGTGTGTATAGTACGTAGCAGGGGGCGGGAAGCGCCTCTTTCTTCGGGCAGCAGTTCAACCACCAGGTAATGGCCTTTTAATAACTTCTTTTCTTGCTAGCTCAGCAGTTTAACTCTCGGGGCAGGCCCGAAGCCTTTTTACCATGTAACTTTCCCCTAAAATGTAAAGACACTTGGTATCAATTCTATCTTTTTAAACTACATATTGGGATAGAGAGTGCTTAACCCTCTCGAGCTCCCACTCTTATTGCATTGAGGTGAACTTATTTTCTCAACCGTTTCTTCCTTAACGTAATGTAAATTGTCTCCTTCTATAAGTCACCTCTTTAGTATGGGATTAGCCCTTGCATTAGAGGCCTAGTGCCAAGTAGGTTTTTATAAGGCGTATTTGGAGTGCAGTTTCGCCTCCTCTCAAGTTGGTATTGTGGAGGCCATGTAATATTTCTGTTTCTTCACTGAATAGGCCTCAGTAGGTTGCGTATTTTTACCCCTGTGTATATGTCCTTGGAGGACAGCTTGAAAGTAGAATTTGGTGTGGCCTTTGATAGGCTTGAACTTAAGAGCGGGTCGCTCTTTCTTAAAATTTGTTTCTGTATGCCTCGAGGAGGCTTTAGTGTGTAATTGGGAGCAAGAGCTCCTGGGCATGATTGGGGTCTTCTGCCCCTTTGTTGAATCTTGTATAGCGTAAGGTTGGGCTAATAGCTCAAGAATTATGTGTCTGGCTCTCGGAGCCCAAATCCTGTAACTCTGTAATTGTACATTCTCGATTGGTTGCTTCGCTACTCTGTACCTGCCATTCTTGTTATTTCTTGATTTTGCAAAGAAAATATAACCTTGTTAAATTTTATCTTAACTTGAATTTCGTATTTTTGGAGACCTGTTCACCCCAGCACCTTCTTTCACCTCTGCACATCCACTAAACTCCGTAACAATTATTATTATTATTATTATTATTATTATTATTATTATTATTATTATTATTGATCCTTTTTATTGTTTATTATTTGGGTTTCTTGGCGGAGTTTTAGCGGATTTTTAGTAGTATTTAGCGGATCTTGAAAATATAAGTTGGCAACACTGGTATGAAATAACTACAAGTAGCAGCAGTGGAGCGAGATGTCGGAAGATGCAAAGTGGGTCTCGGTCCACAAGTTGCTATGACTGCTCCGTGGTCTTCTGATGACGCAGAGCACAGTTCTCTGCGAAACGTAAAGAATGTCACCTTATTTTCTTGACACGACATAAGCCCAAAAGCCTATACAGTATCACGTCTATAACTACGGGCCGTGGAAGCATCAATGGCAGCTCTGCACTCTGACCGGCCAACCGAGCAAAGGAGGGGTGGCCACGGCTCGACGGTAGCTCTGCGCCTCTGCATTCGGGAAACAAGACAGGGCTGGACTCATGACTGGCCCCAACCGTCGGCTGTCCTGAGAATGGCTTTCTGTGATTTGCCATTCTCCTGCACTAAGGCGAATGCCGGTACAGTTCCTAGTATAGGCCACAGCCACCAACCCTCTCACCTTCTCCGTGCGTCTCCTTCACCGTAACAAATCTCCCGGCCTGAGAGTCGGCGTTACCGTCTAAGAGGCCCGCCTCCCCCTTCAGGGGAGGAATGAAAACTTTTTAGTAGTAGTAGTAGTAGTAGTAGTGGTAGTAGTAGTAGTAAATCACACATACATGAAATTCGAGGAAGAGGAGAGGAAGACCACCTGACCTACATGGTCGCAGTAACAGAAATACACTCACTCGTTCCGTATAAAATAATAGTTGCCAAGAGGAATACCAAAAAGTAGTTTGTGAGACATAAAACTAATAACATTATTATTATTTCACTGGATACCTGTTTTTTTTTTGCTAGTGGATTTACGTCGCATCGACACAGATAGGTCTTAAGGGGACGATGCGACAGGAAAGGCCCAGGAGTTGGAAGGAAGCGGCCGTGCCCTTAATTAAGGTACAGCCCCAGCATTTGCCTGGTGTGAAAATGGGAAACCACGGAGAAAACCATCTTCAGGGCTGCCGACAGTGGGATTCGAACCCACTATCTCCCGGATGCAAGCTCACAGCCGTGCGCCCCTAACCGCATAGCCAACTCGCCCGGTGTGGATACCTGTAAAACCCACGACCTGTTATCACACCGGATTTCTGAGCTACTGAAACTATTGATGATGATGCTTGTTGTTTAAAAGGGCCTAACATCTAGGTCATCGGCCCCTAATGGAACGAAATGAGACGAGATGTAAGGACAATCCTCCACTGACCAGAATAAAAAACGTGTGGACGAAGAATGAGTGGATGGATACGAAGTTAAAACAATCAGTGGATCCGACCCGCAATACCTCACATTCACAGAAACTGACGTAAACGATAGTATTACTTACCAAGGGACTGCTTCTATAGCACAATACTGAGTCGATGATGCTTGTAGTCTTAAAGGGGTCTGAAATCCAAGTCAGCGGCTCCTTATAATGGTACTTATCGCTAGGAAAGTAGAACCATTGTATTTGTCATGTTGCGATACTAATCAAAAGTAGCGTAGATTCGCGGTATTCCATACAATATGGTGCTACTGACAGATAGTGAAATTCGCACATGGAATACAGACCTATGGTGTTTCGCACATTGTGCCGCTACTTACAGGCAACGCAAACCTATGGTGTTCATCACATAAGTGTACTAACCACAGGGACTCGCACTATCCCGTGGTGTTCCTCACATAGTGGGTGCTAATCATAGGCAAGCCAGAACCATGGTGTTGCTCTAATAGTGGTACGTAGCACTGGTATTGTAAAATGCATCCTGAGCACACACTGTCGCTACTTTTTTTTTTTTTGCTAGGGGCTTTACGTCGCATCGACACAGATAGGTCTTATGGCGACGATGGGATAGGAAAGGCCTAGGAGTTGGAAGGAAGCGGCCGTGGCCTTAATTAAGGTACAGCCCCAGCATTTGCCTGGTGTGAAAATGGGAAACCACGGAAAACCATTTTCAGGGCTGCCGATAGTGGGATTCGAACCTACTATCTCCCGGATGCAAGCTAACAGCCGCGCGCCTCTACACGCACGGCCAACTCGCCCGGTACTGTCGCTACTAATCACAAACATACTGATACTACGCGCAAGTAAAAGCGACCCATGGTGTTCCTCGCGTGGTGGTACTAATTACAAGTAGTATCATGGTTATAATTTGATCATCCCTTGGTTGTCCCTTCTAGTCGCCTCTTACGACAGGTGTATTATTCATCTGCGTCCCCCACCCACAGGGGATTGTGTGTTTGGTCTGCAAGAGGTATTTTATTTCCCTCAAGTCCGCCGGCAAGCCGGTTAGGTCCCCCCTATCCGCCACCTGTAACGCGCCACGCGGGAGTATCACCTCACCCCCTGCTACGCCAGCGTAGTAGGTTCGTGGACTAAAACTATTAGCCGCGCAGGACGGTGATTTTATTATGTCAAGATGGCTGTGTTATTGCATCATCCAATGACGTCATACCGAATTCAGACTTTTGTTAATGTATACATTGGTTGTTCCTCACTACAATGTGATATCGAACCCTGTTATCACTCATATTACCCAGCAAATTTTGCGATTTAAAAACGTCCATGTTCTTGCAAAGTTTTCCGGCCAAAATATAGTTCTGAAACCATTGTCGTATTCTATATCAATACATTTCTTATTTGCTTGAAGTTAAAAAGTTTCTCTTGTATATTACGGACTAATGGCTCGTGGCACAGTGACAATCCTGCAGAGAAACCGCAAACAATAATTATATCCAACATCCACGACCATACCTACTCTGCATTAGGTTTTCCAGCTATTATTTCGTGCAGTGTACATTTGTTACATGTCACGCACATGTTTAGTCTAGGCCCGCAGGGCCTGCAAGTCAGAACTCTGTGTCTGTGCTGGATGCAAAGTTAGCTCATCGTATGCAGGTACACTCTTTAATATGATCCGTAGTGTACCAAGATGGAAGAGTACGAATGAAGCAAAAATATTACCACAAGAATATAATTAATGATTATTTAACTGCATCGGGACAACTTTCCACCCACATGTCACGCAGAATAAAGTATTAAATTTGTATTTTTTATTATTTTTTTCCCCTTTCTTTTAACTCGCACCGACACAATTAGGTCTTACGGCGATGATGTAATAGGAAAGGCGTGGGATTGGGAAGGAAACGGCCGTGGCCCTTCATTAAGGTACAGCTCCAGCATTTGCCTAGTGTGAAAATGGGGAACCACGGAAAACCATCTTCAGACCTGCCGACAGTGGGGTTCGAACCAATTAACTCGCAGCTGCGCGCCCCTAACCAAACGGCCAGCTCGCCCGGTGATATCATTTTAATAATAAGAATTTATTACAGCCAAAGTGGCCATAACTTGGCAAGTTCGATTCAGGCTCAGTCCGGTGGTATTTAAAGGTGCTGAAATACGTCGGGTTTGTGTCGATAGATTTACTTTGCACGTGAAAGAGCTCCTGCGGAATAAAATTCCGACACCACGGCGTCTCCGAAAGCCGTCGAAACGTAGTTAGTGGGATGCAAAAGCAATGCCATTATTATTTTTTAAGTGGCCATAAAATGTACCCAATTTGTACAAAATCTAAACTATAAAAATAAATATTGATAGTCACTGCGCTGATATCTTTCCATTTGCACAAGTTAAGATATGATATTTTTCGCATAAAATACCCGCACAGTTGTCCGGTTCGTGGAAAGAATAATTTCTGCATATTTTGCGGTGATATCCATGGACCGCCATCTACGTTATGAAGTGGCAGAGCTCCTGATTCGTGTCTGTCCATGTCTGGTTCATTACTGCCTCGGTCGTGTAGAAATTATTTCCAGATGTCTCCTCTTTTCGTTAATCTCTCGTCAATTGCCTTTGCCCAATTGACTGGGAATGTAGCAGCTACAGTATACCATTATAGCTCAGTGCTCACAGCTATACTTAGCCAAGATGTATATTTGGTTAATCTCAAGTCGTTCTATATTATTTTAATTTTGTAAAATGTATCTGTATGGTGTACATTCGAAATTTTGAGTGGATTTTGTACAAAAGATTCAGCATCGAGTTGTTGTATCACTCGTCCCCTGCTACGGTCTATCGTAATAACATATAGTAATAATTTATTGCAGCCAATGGCCATACACACAATAATTCACAATGATTGGAATTAAATTATCTATGTAATCTATAGAGTAAAAAGGTACAATGTCAGATAGTCATTGTGAGGTCTTTACTAGCAGTCATAGTGGGGATCGACTTCCGTTCCGCTTGTAAACAGGTCCGTACAGTGGTGCTCGTGTGTCCATGTGTTCCATCTGTGAGAGGATATTTAGAGCTGAACTCTGCCTCACACATATTGTAGCGCACAGTGATGGGAGGCTGTTTGCTTGTCTAATTTGCGACACTGTATTGAGATCGCATTTTGCAGGGCACAGTGATGAAAAGTCTTCTGTGAATCGGGTAAAGGTGTGGCATAGGTTGAAGCCTGGCCCTTTCCATTCGTCGTTTATCACTGCCTCAGTTTCATATAATTCTTCCGGGATTTGCTGTGCTTTTCGTCGTCTTTCTTCCAGGACTGCGGCGGATGCTTCGGTCTCGGGAAGGTTGAAGGAGGTTTTTATGTCCTTTAGGAAGAACGCCTCATCCACCAGGGTGTACACCAGTCTGTTCTTTGTATATTTTGATAACTGGAGGATTCGCTTGAGGTATCTGGCTTTGATATTTTCAATCCTTTTTAGATTGGCTGTGGTTAGTTTGTGCCAGACTAATTGAATACCGTACGTGGCTACCGGGGCAACTTTAAGTTTGAACAATGCCACGGCCGTTTTCACTGATAGATTCTGGAGCTTGGGGATTTCGAACATTGCTCTAGTTGCTGCTATCGCTCTTTCTTTGACGTGTAGTGTGAAAGTTGCTCCTGTAGTCTGGAGCGTGATACCTAGGTACTTGAATGACGATACTATTTCTAGCTGGTCTCTGCCGTTTGAGAAAACGTCGTCTTTTGCGAGTCTTCCTCCTCTTCTAAATTTCATCACTTTTGTTTTCTCACTGTTGATACTCAATGAGTTTTTGTCTGCCCATTCTTGTAGGTTATTGAATGCCTTCCGGATTCCTATGGGGTTTCTTGATAGCAGAGCCATGTCGTCGGCATACATTACAAGATTGACCCCTGCTGGTTCTGTTGCACTTGCGATGTCGGCTGTCATCAGGTTGAAAAATACCGGGCTCATTGGGTCTCCTTGGAGTACTCCTTTGGTCTGCGTTATAGGTGTTGAGATTGTTGTTCCATCGTGGATTTTCACGTAGTTTACATTAAGTATAACTTTTATGATTTCCAATTCATGCTGCAAGTTGGTTGGTGTTAGTGTTGCTTCCAGTTTTCCTATTAGTATCTTCCTGTCGATGCTGTCGAAGGCCTTTTTATAGTCGATGAATATAGTGTACAGTGGTGTGGATGGTTGTGCTAGAGCGGTGTCTATTTCGTTTGTTACTTTCCCTATGGCTTGCAGTGTTGATTTTCCGTCCATGAATCCGTATTGGTTGGGTGGTATCTCTTCTATTATTCTTGGTCTGATGCGGGCCATGATGGCCTTTGAGAACATTTTGAAGATATTGCACTCCAGGGCGATTCCTCGGTATGAGCTGTGATCATCCCTGTTGCCTTTGCCTTTGTACAATGTGATTAGGTTGGCCTGTCGCCATATGTTCGGGATCCTCTTGCTTCTCAGGCATTCATTGAACAGTAGCGTCAGTACACTTACAGTGTCCGCCGCCGTGGCCTTGATGTGCTCGTTGTACACTCCGTCCGGGCCTGCTGCCTTTTTGTCCTTGGATTCTTGGATAATTCTCCATACTTCATCGGTTGTGAGTGGTTGGAGTGTATGTTCCGGTATGTCTCTTTTTTCAAACTCGTTCGATGATGCGTTCCCAAGAAGTTCTCGGAAGTGTTCCGTCCACCGCTGCGGGCTTATTATAGAGGTTTTCTGTGTTGACTTGCTTCCTTTCAGCATTCGGTGGGTTTTTTTCTCTGCTTCCTCGATCAGCTTTTTCTCTTCTAGTAGTTTGTGGTCTATCTTCTTCATTCTTAGTATTTCTTTATATGCTTTCCTCGCCTCAGCGTATTTTTGTAGGTGACATTGGCTGCTACTGGATCTGGCTTTATGGAGGTATTCCAGAGTTTCTTGTCTTGCAATGTAGCATTATTTGTCAAACCATTTCTTGGCCGTTCTCTGGATGTTTGGTTTAGTAGTTGAGGCCAGTAGAATTTGCTGCAGTTTTGCCGCGGCTTCTTCAATGTCTCCCAGTTTGATCATTGTATTTATTTCCGGTATGGCTCTTTTGTTTACCTCCCATAGGTTCATGTCTAGTCTTCTAGGGAATCTTGTTGGTAATTCCGGAACTTCCATGGGTGCGTCTAAACCTATGCGGAGGGAGGTCTTGACTGGTAGGTGTTTCCTGATTGGATTGTTGAGTGCGATCCTCTGCTCCACTTGGTATATCCCTTGATTACTGAGGAATACCAGGTCGTTTGTACTTTTTCCGTTATGTCCTATGTATGTATACTCATCTTCTATGTTCACTAGTCTCAGCCCGTTGTCTATTAGGAAGTCTACAACATTGTCAGTTTTGATGCTTCTTTTGTCAATCCGGCAGTTGAAGTCCCCGGCCACAAGGAGGGGCTTATTGTCGTTGAATGCTTCGATGGCTCTTCCTAAGCTGTCGATAATGGTTTCTGCATCGATATTTGGATTGAAATAGGCTATTATTATGTTGATGAGTTGGGTAGATAGTGACATTGTGAACTGTGATTTGAAAACTACTCGTGTTGGTTGCAAGTGTGGTTTGAGGTAGCAACTGATACCACCTTCAGGGCGTCCTCTGCTTCCTTGTTTTGCGATGATATGGGTGCCGTAGAATCCAAGGATGTCAATTCCCTCTGTGGCGAGGGTCTCTGTAAGCATTACGATGTCGTATGTGTCCCAGTTCGTGATTGCATCTCTGAAGAGTAGCATTCTGAGTCCTTCAACGTTCCATAGCATCGTTTGGATTGATGTGTAAGTTGTGTCTCTGTTGGGAGCTGAGCGATTGGCGTTGTCGAGTGTTGAGCTGGTGTTGACGGTCGGGGTGGTTAGTTCACTATTAGAACTTGTAGGGGCGAAAAGTTACCCTCTCGGGCCAGAACGATGGGTCCTCCATGGTTTCCTTTTCGGAATATGGAACTGCGAGCCTGTAGGCTTTGTTCTGTCCTTTGGAGTTTAAGGGCGTGACTTCCCGAACGTCCTTCATGCCGTTTTCTGCGAGGTGGCTCTTTATGTCTTCCTCTGTAGTGGTGGGGTCTAGTCTTCCAATGTAGAACCATGCTAGTTTTTAGGCAGCTCTCAGGTTGCTACTTCCTTTTCCTGTTCCTGTACCGTAATGGTTACGTTTGTGCCAGGAGCTGGTGCCCTGTGTGTCCGTGGTTTCTCGTAGCACGCTGCTGGTTTGCTCTCTAACAGTGTGGTTTTGGCTTTGGGTCGGGCTGTGAGCGATGTTTTGTGTGTTTCTCGTCTCCTGTGCATGGTTTTGAGTTACTCCTAAGTACGGTTGCTTGCCCGCAGTTGTGGATTCCTTCCCTATTGATGTTTGCTGGTTCATAGCAGATTTCAGGTGGTCCGTCATTATTTCCGATTGTTTCACTTGCACTTCTAGCATGAGTGCTAGTTTGCTTAGCACCGATTCGCTGAGGTTGTCAATGGTTGATTTAATTTCAGTTACGTCATTCTGTAATTTGGAGCACATTTCTTTGCTTTCCAGGACAGCGCGTCTTGTTACGTCTTCTTCTGGTGGCGCTATGTTAATGCCGTATGCGACGAATTGATGCCTACACTTAGGACAGAGCCAGAAGAAATTGTTCTTTTTCGAATTTAACACGTTATGCGCCGATACGGAGACGCCTACGCACTCTATGTGATACACGGTCGTGCACTTACCGTCGCACAAGATTGCCTGTTCTCCATCTTTGATTGTCTTTTTGGAGTCGTTGCAGTTGTTTTTACCTGGTGCCATGGTGTGTACGTTGCCTTTGTGTATTCTTCGTGATTTAATCCCGTTTCACGTTGTCACGGAATTTTATGTTTCTCTTCTGGTGTGCGGTTTGTTACTTGACCTCACTTGACAAAAATTTTGTGTGTTTCTCTTCTGGTGTGCGTTTTGTGAGTTTTGTCACTTAACCTCACTAATCTAGTCTGATCCGCTTCTCAGTTTTAACACGAAGTTTTTATCTTTGCGTACTAATATTTGGTATTACTGAATTGTAGGTTTATAGTACACTGCTTCGTACTTACTCTGGCCTATTTCGTGACTACTGGATTCGTCCTTTCCTCTTTCTATCTTGCTTCTTTCTTTCCCTTCTTCTTTTGCACGTCCGCCAAAGAGAGCTTATTCGAAAGTAATAACATGTTTATTGTCCTTTATTTAGTTCATTTTTCTGGGTTGAACCGTGTTGTTTTCTTTACCTTCCGTACAGTTTACCTACGTTTCGAATACATTGCAGTATTCTTTGTCAAGGCGACTGAAATACCCCTACTCGATCCGAGGTAATCTGTCTCCCAAGCAGCAATCACACTATTATTTAATATTTTCTTTTTCGAACAGACACTGTGAAAATAAACTTGTGTAGTTCTGTTATGTGATGCGTCGGTAATGAGTGTGGCTTTTCGTTGCTTATCGTTCCTACTGAAGGTGAAACTTCCATCTATCTCTTGTAAGGAGGACTTTTGCTCAGTGCCGTGTGGTGAGCACATTCGTTATCCCAGCTGCAATTTTTTAAAACAGTGCCAACCCCACCTCTCTCTCGAAAGCCAACACTACTATTTTAAAAACTCGACTAATAACTGGAAATGTAGCAAGCAGGTAATAAATAAATAAATAAATAAATAAATAAATAAATAAATAAATAAATAAATAAATAAATAAATAAATAAATAAATAAATAAATCAATCAATCAATCAATCAATCAATCAATCAATCAATCAATAAATAACTTATTTATTATAACTCACTTGAGAAAGGATATTTTCAGCCACAAACTCGCACATATTTCCAAATTGGTATTCACTGCAGTGATGGTACCATCATAATTTAAGCTATAGCGGATTTAAAAACATGTACTTGGAGTCTGACGCACTGACGCTGTAACATCGAGCTTTTATAGTGTGTACAATTTAAATTGGTGTTGGATATCATTTAATATATACATATATATTTGTAGTGTTATTTGATCATTTCATATTGTCATTTCATTCGATTATATTGTACGGAAAATGTTAGCGAGAGATAAAAAGAAATGTTTCATACAAGTAGTATATTGCAACATATACGCTAAAATGAACTTAACGATTTACTTAAAGCGTTCACGACAACAGCAAGTGGTATTTACGCTTCCCAAACGGAGGCTAGCTTATTACTGGAATTTCAAGACAGTAGCTAGGCAAGGCCAATGTTTAAGATTTTCTTTGTTAGCTTCAATTTGAATACGGCAACACCCCTTGAGCCTGTCAGCGTTGGACACTATGTACAAAGCGAGAAAGCTCGACCTATCAAGAAGAAGCTACTAGAATGGATTTGATGAAGGGATTGATTGATGTAGTAGAGGGTGAGTAAACTTCATTATGGTTGGAACATGGGACATATCAAATGAGGAGTCCCGTATGGTGATAAATATGAGAGATTTAGGCCCTCGGACTCAGTTAGCAATAGTATTTCGAGAGTCTGACTTCGTATTGTAACTTAGGTAGAGCCACATGATATAAGATCAGAGGAGAGACTTACTTCTGAATTGCGATAGCAATGACTTATTGCAGTATAGTCGCACAGCTGTTATACCTCTATTTCTTGTACATTGTACATGAACTCATGGCGAGTTACTTCACTGGACTACTTGTAGTCATACTTTCTAATCCGGAACGGACAAGAGACCTATTGCGTCTCATTCAGGCATAGATAGATTTATACATCTAGAGAACGCATCATTTTAATTTTGAAAAAATTCCGATCTTCGAATTTTCACCGCTCTTAAGTACGCATGGTGGTCTGTTTCAGTAGGACTGATAGTTGCTATAGATATTAGTGTAATAGGGAGCGGTAATAGGTATTAGGGAAGACGTCTTTCAACACTTGATTGACGACTGCAACAGGCAGGCCAATACTAAGATGAAGAGATTAGCAGCCGACATGAAAGAAGGCATCAACCACGAAACCAGCTCATATCATAAGGATGTCCAAATGAACGAATCTGCAATCGGTGAGCGTTTGATTAAATTGCAGGAAGCAATCGCAGAGTTAATTAAATTCAGTGAGTCACTTTTTGTTCAGTAATCTTTCAGTTCTTGGTACATTGCCAGCATTTCATTTTCACCTAAATCAATTGTTTTATTTGCTTTTTAATTAATTATATATATATAATTTTATTAAACAGATTGTGTACAAGGTATTAATTAATTAAACGAAATTAGCATCATTTGCATAGTGTGGCAAAGTCAATGTTCTGTCTTTGCACTCAATGATATGATACGTGTTGCATGGTCCTCTACATATGGTGCACTGACATCTGTCGGTGGGGCTGTGGTATCCCTTGGTTGAACATATTCGGTGATATAATCCGTGGGCTGCCACTCCCGTGTATGAATGGCGCAGTTGGTAGTTGGTCTTTCTCCATCCGTTGCTTGTCATCGCTGGGGTGGTGAGGAGTCCGGGATTGATGTCTCTCGCTTTCTGTCGCCTGTCTTCTAGGAATCTGGTGCTTTGTGGTGTTGATATCAGATTATGAGCTTTCATCAGGTCTTCTATAAAGAAGGTTGTGTCTGCCAGGATAAACGTTATTCTGTTTTGCGTGTATTTTGAGACACAGCGCATTCTTTTCAGGTAGGCTGTTTTAATTCCCTCTAATCGCTTCAGATTCGAGTATGTGAGGTGGTTCCATATAAACTGTATGCCGTATGAGGCAATGGGAGCAATCTTTATGTCGAATAGTCTCAGGACTGTTGTGACGGATAGTAGATTCAGTTTCTTTATCTCGAAAGTCGCCTTTATTGCTCTTAAAACTCTGTCTTCAATGTGCTTGGAAAAGGCATGTCCTGTCACTTGCAGTGTGAGTCCTAGGTACTTGTAGCTTTTGACTATTTCTAGTACTTCTTCCCCGCAAATGAATCTATCAGTGTTTGCCAAATTTCCTCCTTTTCTGAATTTCATTATTTTTGTCTTTTCTCTATTTATAACTAGGTCATTTTCTTGGGACCACTCTTCCAATTTGTTTATGGCTTCTTGCAGGGGCTCTCTTCTTTCTGAGAGCAGGATTATGTCACCAGCGTACAACCACATTCTCACTTCTGTTTGTATCCTTTGTATCACATCACGGGTAAGTACGTTAAACATAATGGGGCTTATAGGATCTCCCTGGAGTACTCCGTTTGTTTGCTGGATTCCTTTGGATTGGACTAGGCCATCGTGGATTCTGATTTTATTTTCTCGGAGGATGCTTGCTATGAACTTAAAGATCTGACTTTCTTCGTCTAACAAAGGCTTTAGTTTTTCCAGTATTCTATCCCTGCTTACCCCGTCAAAAGCTTGTTTGTAATCAACGAATGCTGCATATGCATGGCCTTTGGGTTTAGCCAGGGCTTCGCTTATGAATTGGAGTACGTGTCCCACCGCTTGTATAGTTGATCTTCCGGGGGTAAAGCCGTACTGTTCCCGAGGTATAACTGCCATTATGTTGTCATGGATCTTTTTGAGGAAGATATTGTTCATTATCTTGAATGGTGCACATTTTTAATTAATTCAGATTACATTAATTACCCTTGTTCCTCAAGATAGTACTTAATGGTTAGTGTCCTATTACCTTACCCCTGGGATTATCTTGTGTCTCTAATTTTAAATATAAGTTTTGGCCTAGAGCCCTCATCACTATTCTGGGGCCCATTACCTTACAAGAAAGAATTAGCGTTAATTTTGAATGGGTAACCATGGAAATATTTTTAAAAAAGGAATAATTTAAGGTGTCAGAATCTATGTTCTATAGTGTGGTGATTTGTGGGCATGTCACAATTAATCAGATCTTACAGGGTAGTAATTTGTAATGTACATATTGTCGTCCGTCCGTGGTACAAGAGCGGGTCCACCACAATGCTTCGTAATAGTATAGTCATGGTTTTCAGAGAAATATAAGGGACTAATTTCTTGTTTTTTTAACTTAGAAAGCCTAATCTAAACCGAATCAGCAAAATTTGGCAGGTATTTTACTGTTGCCGAAGTTTTACAGTTTCACTCGGTTACTCAGCGTAGGTACAGATAACGAGCAATGAGGGGACATATTCATCACGACGTACACCACTGTTATATTCACGAAGAATGCCACGGAACTCACGAAAACTTCACCTGTAATCCAAGAGTAGAGCTACAAAAATTCACAATATACCACCATTACAGCAAACCCACTCGTACAGAGTATTTTACTACGCGCTTGGCTTCGTGTTTATGCTGGGCAGCCTGAATATTTTCCCGCGTGCATCGAAAAACATACTCTACAGGTGCCATCAATGAATCGCTCTTCGTGCATACCGAAATTCCAAAAAATAAAACAAATACTTTTATTTCAATTGATTTCATAAAATGGCTATTTCTATTAACAAGGCTATCTGCAAGTGGCTATACTGTTTTTTTTTTCTTTCTTGTAGCCCTTGGGGTGTGGCGCTGAACACTTAAAGTATTAACTATAACAACTAACGCGTACCCAAGCTAGCTGCTGTGCCGCCGTAAGATGCTGTTAATCTCGAGCGAAGCCAAGCTGTCACCCCGCCACCCCAAGAGAAGGAGGCGTGAAGATCATACGTTAACCAAGCGACTTGAATTTCGCTGGGGTAGCTCTCTTTCGCGGCGGCGAAGAAACCCTGCTCGCTGCGGTAAAGCGAACGGGTTATCGAGACAGTTGTACTTCCCTAGACTTAGTTGCTTGCAGTTATTTTACTAGATATAGAAAAGTTCCAAGTAATAATAAGAAAATATAAATACAAAATTCTTTACCGCCAGCAGCGCTGGGGTAGCTGAGGTTCAGTGCACGCCACTGATTTTTCTTATCAGCCAACACAAATAAATATTTAAATACACTGTTGATAATGATGCTCTATGGTGCTGGGGCGTAGAATGGAAACTCTTGAAATGTTTATTCAGCGAAGAAAGCTTCTCAATTCGCAGCACAAAAGATGAGAAACATCCAACAACAGCATGCTTGTCTGCCATGTTTGTTGTTTATCTTCACAATTATCTCATGTGTTGGTAGGTGTCACTTCAACTAACTGGGAAACAAAGACATATCTGATGGTGATGCTTGTTGTTTAACCCTAGAGAGAGCGCGTAAAAATAATCCCCTGAGGAGGCGTGCACGGTGTTTTAGAAAGGGTCATGAAAGAATAGCGCAAATTAAACAAAGATTATGTTTAATGTTACAGAACTAGTAAATAATTTTACACGAACTTTTAAATAATGCCCAAAGGTATTTTGACAATATAATAATCAGATGTTAAACAATTGAAGTTCTTTCTGCGTCATCACTAGATTCTTGACTTTCCTACTGCACCGAACACGTCACTGCCGAGTGTTCTTTGTAGATATGTCACTGGCATACACGGAATCTAGTCTTGGTTTCTTCTGTTGGTAATTTTTTCTATTCCAGTAGGCGTATTGCAGAGGGCTGCTCTTCTTCAGACAATCCTAATATTTAGCGAATGTTCCTTTTTTAGCCCGGTTGGGAGAGTTTGAATACCATTCTTGAAAATATCTCATGCATAGCTGTTGGTTTAAATCTTTCAAATAATTACTTCTTTGAATGTTGAAGTTTCCCTTCGCATGCTTGTACATAATACACGAATTAATTCGAGTAATGTTTAAGAGAGTAAAAAACAAAGTAATTGGACAACGGTTGCTTGTGCGTGAAACTGAGTAACGCTCTTTATAACTCTTTGGATTTCTCTTTCCCTGTTTTTAATCCATGTTTCGTTGGACTTCACTATATACTAAGGCACTATTTTACACGAAAACATAACAGAACTGACAAATTCTTGGTATATTAACTGAAAAAAATACAGTAAAACTTAACTCATAAACGCGCGTACGTCATGGGGCGCGCCAGAGGTTTTAGATCGGGTCCGTCAAGCAATGCACTTTGGCTGAAACTGAGGAGCATGAGGAGTGAATTGTTTACGCACACTGATAGTGGACGGGCCCAATGTAAGGTACTGAGGGGTTGAAAGCAAGCGGCCCGCTACGTTAATAACTATAAACATTTATCTCTGAACCCGGTCGAAAAGACCGTGACGTACCCTCTTCAGGGTTAAAGGTACCTAACATCTAGGTCGGCCCCTAATGGTACGAAATGAGACGAAACGTAATGGCCATTTAAAGTTCAAAATCATCCACTGATCAGAATAAAAAACCTGAAAATGAGGAATGAATGGATGGATATGAATTTAAAACAATCAATGGATGCGACCCAGAAACTACCATAAACAATAGTATTACTGACCAAGGGACTGCTTCTAAAACACAATCCTGCATCGAGGATGCTTGTGGTCTAAAGGGGACCAAAATCCAAGTCAACGGCCCCTCACAATGGTACTTATCGCTAGTAAAGTATTTGTCATGTTGCGGTTCTAATCAAAAGTAGCGTAGACTCACGTTGTTCCACGCATTATGGTACTACTCATAAATATTGTTCTTCGCGCACCTAACGCAAACCCATGGTGTTCCTCACCTAGGTGTACTAATCACCGGTGCAGGTATTCCCGTGGTGTTCCTCATGTAGTGAGTACTAATCACAGGCAACGGCCAGACCCGTGGTGTTTCTCACAATGGTACTAATCACGAGTACTGGAAAACCCATACAGGCTCAACTTCAGTTGCTACTAATCACAAACCAATTGTGTACGTAACATAGTGATACTACTCGCAAGTAAAGGCGACCCATGGTGTTGCCCACGTGATGATACTAATCACAAGTACATTCATGGTTCTAACACAATCATCCCTTGGTCGCCCCTGTCAGTCGCCTCTTACGACAGGCAGGGGATACTGTGGGTGTATTCTTCGTCTGCGTCCCCCCACCCACAGGGGTCAAAAGCAAAGCGCAGAGGTCTCTAACAAGATAGAGAACCCCTCTATATATATTAATATTTCTTTGTACTGCAATCTAATGAATTTGATGTACAGTATACTAGACAGGACATGCGTGGTGTCGCTAGAAGAATGGACGAGGTTCAACAGCACCCAACGGCTTTCTCATCTATCGCAAGACAGGAGATTTTCCGCAACAATGAGTGACAGCGTTCTGGGTATGACTCGTGAAGTAGAAGAATAATAATAACTAAATTAATTCTTTAAATGAAGAGATCCACGGTGATGAACCGAATGGATACGTTCAGAACAACAATTTGAAGGTAGGTGCTTTCGTCTCAGCGACACAGACACAAAAAGGCCTTATGGCGACGATAGGATAGAAAAAGGTTAGAACTGAGAAGGAAGCGGTCGTGGTCTTAAATAACGAACAGTACTTTGGCTGGTGTGAAAACGGAAAACCATGTAAAACCATCTTCAGGACTGCCGCCAGTGGGATTCGAACCCACTGGTGCAAGGTGTTTAGTTTAGTGACCATATAATATATATTCAAATCAATAATAAACTGCGTTTGCGAATTTTTGGTTAATTTTCCTTTCAGTTGATGCATAATATAACTTTTTTAAATGAACAACTTTTACAACTTTGTTTAGTTCAAATTCTTCCAGTATTAAATTTATCAATTATTGTATTTCACATTATTGATGAAACGAAATTGTTCGTAGTATTCGAATAGAGGATTTCCCCCATTATGCAAATTTGTAATTGTTTCAGTTATTTACAATGTTGTAATATTGTAGAATTACTCAACAGAGAACCAATTTAAAATGCGGAATTCATTTATCATATTGGACTGTCAACGCTTACAGGTGTGCATGTATTTTAAAATAATTGCACAACACTAAACTCATTATTTGAGTATTAACTTTTGGATCTTCTGGAGGTAATATCGCTTTTTTTATTATCAAGAATTATTAGGAATAACAGCATTAAACATTAATTTAATTATATGAAATCCCAATTTGACAAAAATTCTCCCGTTTTGTGTGTTTCTACTTCCAATGTTTATACCACATCCTGGTGGTCTGGAAGGTATGATATGTGCTTGACTTTGTTTTACGGCCGAATGCCCAGTGAGGAGAGGAGTATTATTCACGATTGTGTGTTACTGTGGTGATTGATGTTGTGTATTGGGACGAACACAATCACTCAGTTCTCAAGTCGGAGGAATTAATCAGACGCGTCTAAAATCCCCGACCTAGCCGAGAGTCGACGGCAAGCAACCATCCGAAATGAACCTCAACGCTGATTATTCAGCCATCAATATTTACTGCCTCTTTACCAAACTTTCACCATACACATACGCGCGGAACGACTGTCCTTTGTTCACTTCTCGCGGTCTTCCCCCGGAGGACACAGTCGGACGGTGTACAAGACTGCCAACCTGTCTGCTTAGGAACAAAGTGTAAGGGGCTGGTGTGGAAAGGTGAATCTTGCCTTGCGGACGCGCCATGGGTCTGGATGGTTTGGGATAGGGCCTGGACAAGACCATTGGCCTGGACTGGTTAGGTTAGGGTCTGTACAAGACCATTGGTCTGGACTGGTTAGCGTAGGGCTGGACAAGGCCATTGGCCTGCTAGGATGATTAGTGTAGGGATTGGACAAGACCACTGGTCTGGATAGGTTAGGTTAGGGGCTGAACAAAACCACTGGTCTGGACTGGCTAGCGTAGGGCTGGACAAGGCCATTGGTCTGGATAGGTTAGGTTGGGGGCTGAACAGGACCACTGGTCTGGACTGGTTAGGTTAGGGCCTGGACAAGACCATTGGTCTGGATAGGTTAGGGTAGGGACTGAACACGACCATTGGTCTCTGGATAGGTTAGGGGCTGAACAAGACAACTGGTCTCTGGATAGATTACGGGCTGAACAAGACCACTGGTCTGGACCGGTTAGCGTAGGGCTGGACAATGCCATAGGCCTGCTAGAATGATTAGTACAGGGCTTGGACAAGACCACTGGTCTGGATAGGTTAGGTTAGGGGATGAACAGGACCATTAGTCTGGACTGGTTAACGTAGGGCTGGACAAGGCCGTTGGCGTGCTAGAATGATTAGTGCAGGGCTTGGACAAGATCACTGGTCTGGATATGTTAGGTTAGGGGCTGAACACGACCATTGGTCTGGATAGGTTAGGGTAGGGGCTGAACAGGACCATTGGTCTCTGGGCAGGTTAGGGGCTGAACAAGACCATTTGTCTGGACTGCTTAGGTTAGGGCCTGGACATGACCACTGGTCTGGATAGGTTAGGTTGTGGGCTGAACAAGACCACTGGTCTGCAATGGTTTGGGTAGGGGCTGGACAAGACCGTTGGTCTCAGGATAGGTTTGGGTAGGGGCTGGAGGCGATAACAGCACATTCTATGTGGGCTAGTGGTGAAAAGGTAAATTACAACTTTTTCTTGCCGTGCGGACAGATAGCGCATTCTATGTAGACTAGTGGTGGGAAGGTAAATTACAAGTTCCTTCCATACTTTTTACCTGATAGAGATTGCTGCGCATTCTATGTGGGCTACAAGTTTCTTGCGTAGTTTTTTCCTGACGGAGATTGTCCCCACTACATTAAGGTATGTTTCATATAACATTACTGCTGTTCTGTATTCTACATTGATTCCTTCACTTGCTCCATTTACTCGTGCTTTTATTCTACCGAGGTTGGTAACGGAATCTAATTATCATGATTGACTAGAATGACGTCACGTGCCACTTTACTTTGACCAATAGGAATGCGAGTAGCTACTGCAGCAATAAAAATTGGAGTGTAATGTTCTTCATTACGTTATAAAAGTAAATGTACTTCCGGGAGCGGGATGGTGGGTTCCTGGACATCGCAATGAATACATCTCTCCCCTGACGCTCATTACAAATAAGTTTACATTCATTTCTACTCCCTTATAATGTTAGAAACGTGTTGTAACAAGATGTCAATATTTACCATTCAGCCAAGAGACGAACTTCCTTCCTTCTTGCATATACGGTGTAAAGTTTACAACAAAATAGCAAGCTTGTAGTTTTCCGTGATTCTTGATATTGTACTAATTACAGCTCGAATTTCCATTTCACGCCGTATTTCTATCCTGGCCTTTCTTCACAAACTCAACTTTCAAAAAACAATTTGTAGCTTTTGGGAAAAACGATACGATGGCAGAGTTTTTATTGGTCATAGAGGGGAATCACTTCAGCCGGTTTTCCCTGCAGGTAGACTAAGGAAATACAGTACTTGCTTTGTTCCCTAGTGGCCTGGATAGAGTGCGCGGTCAGGCAGCGCAGCGAGCATGGTTAGCGGTAAGCGTACTGTGTGAATGTCTAGTTTAAGAGTGGAGTTCTTGTTGAACACGCGTTACTACAGTTGTTGTCCGCCTCCATGGCTGAATGGTCAGCGTGCTGGCCTTTAGTCCGAGAGGTCCCGGGCTCGATTTCCGGCTGGGTCGGAGATTTCAACCTTCATTGGTCAATTCCGATGGCTCGGGGCCTTGGTGTGCGGACCATCTTCTGCGTTATAATTCAACCTTGGTAGGGGCCCATCTTCGCAGACGCGCAGGTCGCCCATAGAAGGCGGTAACTCAAGACACATACACGATGCTTCTGCGGAGGCCACAAGGCATTCTTCTTCTTCTCCTTCTTCTTATTCTTCACACTGTCTGCTCTCATTCCTCGACGGATACCTGACATTTGCATACATCTCTTGGTACAGACCAGAGCAAAGTGTAGCTTCCACCACTGTCCCAATTTTATCGATGGCTGTGACAATATAGAAGCTGCTTGGGTGTGGGTTATCGGCCTTTAAACAACAATCATCATCATCATCATCATCATCATCATCATCATCATCATCATCATCATCATCGTGGTGCTGAGTAATGATATTCAGAGCACAACCAGTGCGTCTCAGTGTTATGGAAAGTGTTGCTCATGGGGCCAGTTGTGCTGCAATATCACTTTCAGGCCAAGTGAGGAAAGCAATGGCAAACTACCTCATTCCTCATCTTGCCTATTACGCCTCATTTTGGTGCTACCATTGGTTTTTGTGTTTTTTATATAACCACACAGCCTTTGGTGCTGCTGTTTGAGAACCCAACCAGTCTCTGGGCTGAATACCTAACAGATATAGGCTATATTATTATTATTATTATTATTATTATTATTACACTTGTACAGTTGAACTTTACTTGTGTTATTTATCAGTAACTTGACTTACAGTATTTGGCAACGGTTATTTCTAGTTGAGACACTTCAGTTAAAGGAGAAATAATTTGACATAACCGTTCGCAAATTTAGGTGGCTGTGATTTTTATTTTTGAAGAACTTTAAAACAGGAAACGTACAAGAACAATCCATGCCCTCTTGAAGCTCTGAAGAATGGAATTAGACGAGTGATACGTAAAAATTCAGAGGCGGGGGTACAATGAGTGCTTCGGATTTTGTTACGCCGATGCAACGTTTGCATCCAGAATGATGGACAATTGGACATCATTTTAAAAAGCTGCTTTGATCAAAGATACGATCTAAATTAGTTTTCGACTCCATTCATATTAACTTTTTCTTTCTTAATCCGTTTACCCTCCAGGGTTGATTTTTCCTCGGACTCAGCGAGGGATCCCACTTCTATCGCCTCAAGGGCAGTGTTCTGGAGTGTAAGATTTTAGGGTCGGGGATACAACTGTTAAGGATGACCAGTATATCGCCCAGGCGGCCTTACCTACTATGCTGAACAGGGGCCTTGTGGGGGAAGGGGAAGATTGGAAGGGATAGACAAGGAAAAGGGAAGGAAGCGGCCGTGGCTTTAAGTTAGGTACCATCCCGCCGTTTGCCTGGTGGAGAAGTGGGAAACCACGGAAAACTACTTCGAGGGTGGCTGAGGTGGGAATCGAACCCGACCCTCTAGGCGTGGCAGCTAATCACACTAACTACTTCACCACAGAGGAGAACAATATTGTAAGTAAATACCTTGTTAAATTATTTACAGTCGGGCTGAGTGGTTCAGACGGTTGAGGCGCTGGCAGGTTCGATTCTGGCTCAGTCCGGTGGTATTGGAAAGTGCTCAAATACCTCATCCTCGTGTCGGTAGATTTACTGGCATGTAAAAGAACTCCTGCAGGACTAAAATTCCGGCACCTCGGCGTCTCCGAATGCCGTAAAAGTAGTTAGTGGGACGTAAAGCTAATAACATTATTATTATTAAATTATTTACATATATAACAGAATATTCGTAATATTTTTTCGATAGTTTATATTATGATACTGAAGAAAAGTGTGTTATTAGTTCATATATGATTTTATTTGTACTTTACTTTTACAAGGACTTCCATTGCAATTAATTTATTTTAAGCTCTTCTTCCTTTTCAATTAATGTATTCGATTAATTATTTGTATCTGTTTCACGTCATTAGGTTTGTACCTGTCTGAAGCACAATAAATAAATAAATAAATAAATACATAAATAAATAAATAAATAAATAAATAAATAAATAAATAAAAAATAAAAAATGAACGTCTTTGATATGCCACCCGGCTATCACGCCCCTCGTTAAATTTCTCTCCACTGCTATCTAAGAACACTGCTGTGGACATGTAACTTCATTTCTCTTAAAAACACGATCTTGTTATTGACAATAATGTCTTGTTTGTGGAACCTGGCGTTTGTGAACATTGAAGATAGCCATAAAATTGAGCGTTAGCGGGAGCTAATGTTTGGTGTGCTCTGGCCTTCTTATCGTCTGGTTGCAGACTCGCTAGCCTTGTAGAGAGAATACCACTACCTGCTCCCTCCCGGGTGTGGTGGTGAGTGTGTGTGCCTGTGTGGCCAACTTCCAAGGACCACACAAGCGGTAGATTGGACAGCTTACCATAAAAACCACACTCTCAGCTTTAGGAATACTTTACGTGTTAATAGAGGTTACTAACATTTTATATAATTTTAGTACACTGCTCTTACGAAATAGGAAGAATGTTGTCGAAATTCATGGATTGCTGTCATGATGAGGAGTGTATCTGAATATAGTCTGGGTGGTCCTAGATTCGATTCTACACGTCCTAGAATGTACGATCAAAACGGAATTTAACTAGCTTCCACTTTTTGCTTCATTTCAGAGATAATAATAATAGACTAATAATAATAATAATAATAATAATAATAATAATGCATAATTATGATACAGTGATCACACTGAAACTCGTACACGATCACATAATTTATTTGTTTCGTTATGAACAGAAAGTTGGCTGATTATATTTGTCATATATTTATCTGCAATATAATGTGTACCTATATCTTGTATTAACATGTCGCTACTTGCTATTTATCTTGTTCACAAGTTAACAAAAGTATCTCTGATTCTTTGGCATTATGCAGCAGCTCGAGGTCACAAGGAAACTCATACAGACATCGATGGACAGGTAGGTTTGTCTGTCAAGTGCAATACAAAACGCAGGAGACAAGTTCAGTATATCGCAAAGCGTTGCGAAGTAAAGACTCGTTGTATTGTAAGAATGAGGTATCAACGAGGCCAGACTTCGACAAAAGAGAGAGTTGAGGATCTGTCATTATAAAACAGGAAAATCATTCAGAGAAATCGGCAAAATATTGAAGCCATTCAATTGTGCAATGTTTTATAGATAGGTATAAAAATACCAACCGGATTGAAAAAGGACAAGGTATGTCAGAAAAGAACCTTTAATTCCACAGCTGAACGTTGGATACTACGAGTGGTTGAAAATAATCCAATGATTAGGGCTCTAAAAATTGCTGTTTTGGTTGAGGAACATACAAGAAAGAAAGCCCATCCAGAAACAATTAGGTCCATTATCAGGAAAGGTAACAGGCATAGAAGAGTAAGTAGGGAAAAGCCTTTGGTCAACAAACTGAACCGGAAGAAGATGTTACAGAGAGCACATGGGAAACGATTTTGGCTCTGGAAAATGGTGATATTTGCAGATGAAAGCAAATTCAACATCTATGGATTAGATGGGAAAGTTACTCTCAAGAGAAACCCGAATGAAGAGCTGTGAGCTTGCATTCGGGAGGTAGTAGATTCGAACCCCAATATCTGCAGTCCTAAAGATGGTTTTCCATGGTTTGCCATTTTCGTACCAGGCAAATGCTGGGACTGTACCCTGATAAAGACGACGGCCGCTTCCTTCGAACTTCTAGCCCTTTCCTATACCATCGTCACCATGGTTTGTCGGTTTGTCGTAAAGGAAATTGTAAAAAAAAAAAAATTGAAGCTTGACTATAAAGTGAGGACGTAAAATATCGGAAGATTTCTATCTAATTTCGCATTTCCTGAAATATACTGAACCCATAATTCTACGATGAGAAATTTTTTATTTTATTTTTCTCAATATTTATTTCAAATCAACAAGCTACTTTTATTTTTGAGGGCAGCCATGTTGCGCTCCTAGAGCCTCGATGTCGCGTGGGAACGATCTCACCCGCGGCAAGCTCGTGAAATACCGTGACACCTCGGCGGACTTCGAGTGCCTGATAATTCTTTAAATTCACGGAATTCTGCGTGACGAGGGAGTTTGGCAATACAGTAAATAAAGAAATAAATAATCTAAATTATTCTTAAACCCTATGTGAAGACAGAACCCCCAGGGTAAAACATAAATGCAGTTAAGCCTAAGTACAAATCCGCGTCAGTTCAGTGGACTAGCTCCACGTGCCAAGGTCAATGGATGAAGAAAACCCGCGAAACGCCCGGGCAGAAATAATTCATTTCACCTGTTGCGAGTGTGGTAAAATTATGAGATTAACATCTAAAATAATCACAAGTCTGTCCGGAATTCTGGAACAAGTCTCATAAAAATCGGTCTATTGGACGCGAAATTAGCAGATTACGCAATCAAGCTTAGTAGTGTGTGTAGCGTCCCTCATAAGACTATAAAAGGAACCCCCCACTGCATATTTTTCAGTGTCGATCTGGTTTCTGAAGCGGCGGTAGCTTACGCCCGTCGTCAGCAGAAAATTGTACCAGATTGATCTACAAACAACTTAGTACATGTTCGTGGCTGAGGTCCACATATTCGGTTAGAAAGGGAAGGTGACAGAAAATTTCTGAACTTTTGCTGACAAACTGTGAAAGTATAGGCGTCTGTTAAAGTACACAGCAAAAATTTATTGTATCACCTCATGTGCGTTTGAAAGTGGGAAGAGAGTTGGGAAGCTAGTCAGAGTAGTTCTGATTTCGTTATCTGTTGAACACCTGTTGTGTTGTGGGAGACAGAGAGAGAGACAACTCTGGGAAGAAAGCAGACAGTCGCAGTTGACTGCAGAACGAGGGAGGTTCGTGGTACAAATTATAACAAATTGATTTGTGTTGTAATTTAATATCGTGTGAAAAAGGCAGTGTTTGTAAGATTGATATGTTGAAGAAGATGATGTTATTTGTACCAATGTACGGCTAAAGGCACGAGATCATCTGGTGACGATGTAGCCAGAATACTGGGAATGACGCCATTTGCAGGTCTGTCTATATTTGTATTATGTTGTAGTTAGATTTCATTGTCTGTCCCAACAAACTTTTCAAGATGATTGTCGGGTTGATATTTGCAATTATCAGGCGAAAAGTGTTATAATTTTGGTCAGCGTGTGAAAATTTTAGTTTGTAAATTTCACGTCAAGAAACTGTAAAATGCGACGTTTAAATCCGGTGTTAATGTTCTATGAGATATTGTCCAAAGTGAGGAAAATTAGGAAAGCTATAATGGTAAAATAGTCGTGGCGAATGTCTTAATTTCATACATCAGTTGAATTCAGAAATGTTTGTCGATAATAATAATAATAATAATAATAATAATAATAATAATAATAATAATGTCTACCGCGGGATAAAATTTTCCTATGTTAAAAGTGCATTTTAACAAGTATGTTTTACAAGGATCGCAGGCATTTAGATAATTCCAGTGAAATTCGATAGAGTTATATTTGTTCATGGGAAGTAAAATTTTGTGACATCGTGTATATCGATGATACGGAAAATCGCGGTGTGTTCTTGGATTCTCGAGGTCCGAAAGTCGTAGTAATAGTAAAATAAAGAGGTGTATTTATAATGGTTGTTGTTTTCACAAGAGGATTGAAATATGAAAAGGGTCTTGGAAATATAAGAAAAATGGATTGAGAGCGAAGAATTTATATATGTGGAGATGAGAGGGATAGGAATACTAAAGATGAAAGGAAGCATGGATTTTAAGTGATACCGCTGGGATAAGGCGAGGAGAATGAGTTTGAGACAGGCTATGTTTGCCGAGGAAGTATTTGGGAAACAGGCTGTATTGTGACAGGCTGTAGAGTATTCCGGTACCAATCCGAAATTTGAGACGACTACTGTGTGAGGCACCGTAGATTTCTGGTAAGATCCCAAGTGAAAACGACTCTAGTATAGATTAAAAATCTTGGTAGTAAAAGTCAGGTGACTAGTTACGTAAAGCCCGTATGACTATTAAGATAATGTGACCTCAAGGATAAAAGAGCATTTAGAATACATGGTTGGTGTTGTATTGAATTTCGTTTCACTGGATATGTCATTGATACAAATACTTGGAATTGACGGTAGGCGATTTGAGAGTTTCGAATGAGGTAGTGATGATTATTATTTTTAATACATCCACTAAATGGTAGACGTGTGTTGGGAATTATTATTGCTTCCCTAAAAACTTCATTGCACAGGCTGAGATTGTGTTTGAGTTGGAGAATTGTTCGTCACGTATATTTATTTTCGAGTTCATGTATTGTAACGAGATGGAGACTTACTGCATTTTCCGACTTGCATTCCTTTAATAGTAAGAGACGTGGTTCCATGTGTATTGAAATGTCAGAGTTGGTTTGAAATTGTTAGTTCGCCTGATATGTTAGGGAATGCGTAGCACGACCCATTTTTACGCCCGACCATAGATTTAGGATGTCACATGTTATCCTTGGAGTTACTGATGATGAGACGTCCTAGTTCACGCCCGACGATAGAATTTGGAAGGTATCGTGTACATAGAGATTAGTGTTAGGATGTACAGATTTCAAGTGAGCCCGACGATAGGTCTGGGATGTCAGCTGTACATACTCAAGTCTCAGATTAGATGTTTCTTTTTTTTTTGCGAAGTGACCTGGGCGAAGGTAGCATCTGCAGTAAAATATGAAATATGAAGAGGGTTAGATCGATAATAATGAGGCCAACTAGTGCGTAGCTCCAACAGCTGGAAGGGGGCCGCTATCGGCGAATGAGGGTTGCCCAAATATTGGATATCGACCTGATGGAGATTAAATATTTTACTGTAATTCTCCATGCGTGTTGAGTTTTAATGACTTCTATATGTTATTTTATTTTACGGACTTAATTGTTTTGTCATTCTGACGTCCGTTTCGTTTTGATAGTGTGCATATTTACACTCAGTGTATTAGTGTGAGACTTGAGTTACGAATGCGGTTTCGATTCGTCAGCCAGTAATATTATTTTATTTTCAATCTTTGTCGTACTTTCATTTTGTTCGTAGTTGAATTCGATTAAGTAATCACTTTATAGGTAGTGTGTTGGGTCAAACAATAAGTAGATGGATCTGTAATGGTAGTCATTGTTTTTCAAAGGAAAGAATTCCTTAAAGCTGTAGTATTTTTCAATGTGGACTGGTAATTTTATTAAGCGTAACATAACCATTTCTAACCTGAAAATCGGTTTGATAATAATACTTTTCAAGTGATTTACCACTTTTTAATTAACTTCAGTGTTTGGCATTTCTTCTAAATGCGTGATGAATAAGTGTTTCCTGCATTTCGCAGTTTTGTTCCTTTAGAACGACGTAACGTAAGATCCTCGCGGATCATGTTGTTGTTGGTTCCTTCCGAACAGCTGTTTGGGTGATGCACATTTAGCATCGGGACTACCTTATCACTTAAGGGTGTCATGAATGACAAATACATGGTGGAATTTTATTTCAATTGTGAATTATGCTGTTAACTCGTAGTGAACACCATGCTTTCCCATAATATTTTGCAACCTATCCAAAGCAACTGATAGTCAATTTGGTTCGATTAAGGGTCCATTCGGCGGGTGGTCCGTATCCGTAAAGGGTATTCGACTGGTGGATAACCTTAATTGAGAGGAAATCAGGTGTTCTACTTGTTGAAAGTCAGATTTTCCACAGATCGTGTGGATTAATTCTCAGTTCTCGTTTGGAGTAATAGGTGCCCGGTTTTTTAGGTCTTCCCTTTTTCAGTTTTTCAGTTTCATTGTCCACTAATGTATTAATTTCTCCGAAGCAACTCTTCGATATTGTGAGAAATAAATCAACGCTATGCAATGTGACTGCGTTTGACACATTCAATAACAAAAGATTTATAATTTTTTTTATTTTTCAACGATTTATATTAAAATAATAATGTTGTCGTGTCATTTCGATTTTAATAACAGTTAGTAAGCACATATTTGCTCCTCATTTCAAGTAGTTAGACTCTCTTCTGAAACCCATCGTTTGGTTAAGATCGTGACCGAATTTATTCCCGCAACGACCCATGATTTAAGAGTTCTATATTGTTCTACTGTAGCAGCTGTGGCCGACCAACGATGGAATGGTAAGTTCAAGGGTTCAATACTGTACATATTTTTAAATCGGAAGATCTGAAATGTTGCAGGAGTTGGTAATACTAGTGCGTGTATAAAAATGAGAGTATTGGGACAAACACAAACACCCAGTGTCTGAATAATAGGTATTAGCCAGACGTGATTAAAACCTCCGACCCGGCCGGGAAACGAAATCGGGATCGTCTGAACCGAAATTCTCGTCTCAGTTTTTATTATTATTATTATTATTATTATTATTATTATTATTATTATTATTATGATTTTCTTCTTTCGATTTGCCTCCGGGGGTAGCAGCTCATCACACTAACCACTACACCACACAAAGGTAAGGTAAGGGTTATTCTGCCCGAAGGCAGGTCAGAACCTCCGCAGAGGTGTTCCTGAGCCGGAGTTTACGTGCGGTAGGTTGGCTAGTTCCTTTCCGTTCCTCCATACCCTTAACCCCCACCAACAGCGCGTGGCAACCCATCCAACTCCTGACCACGCCCAATGTTGCTTAACTTCGGAGATCTCACAGGATGCTACACCACAGAGGTGGACCTTAATTCTATAAATTTATTTTTAATATTTTAACTTTTTAATATTACATTTCAAATTGTAAACATTGCGGTTAAGTGTAAGAAGGGTCTTAACTTCGCAATTGAATAAGTCACTAATAAATAAATAAATAAATAAATAAATAAATAAATAAATAAATAAATAAATAAATAAATAAAATAATAAATAAATAAATACATAAAGAAATACATAAATAATTATATCATTTTGTGTCAACCTTCATTTTTAACGAAATATTTCTTGTTTTTTTGTCGGTAAATATTAAACACTGACCAATCAAATTATATACTATGAAGATATCTTAGTAAGACGAACACAACGGTGAAAGAATTGCGAAGATATCTCCAGCCAGTCAAAAGTTATGCCACGATGAATTTAGTAGTGGCACGCCGGTAAATCAGTTCCATGACGCAGTTTCATCATCATATTCAACGCCGCTAGAAAGTGCCACTGAGGCATAACGACAGTATCCAACGCGCAGCGAAGATGTAGAAGATCGATGAAAATTCATTTTGTGTGCAATCGTAAATTTGACTTCTATGTCATAAGAACTTTGAAGGATACTAATCATATAAAATAAGACTGAGTTTAAGATACCATTTTCTTCAGTGCATAGTTTCAGATAGTAAACATCCCAGAAGAGCTATCTCATTAACACCTTATTTGCTCCCTTGAGTGGGATATAATGGAAGTAGAATGGTCTAGGATGACTAGAAGTAAGGCTGAGGGGTACACTGGAACACAGAGACAAATAATAAATAGAGTTAAAGGCAGGATGCGCTACATGGAACGAAATAGTTCATGATGGTTTTAAAGAACTACTTGAAGAAATGGACATTCTACGACTCATAGAAATTTGGTCTGATTACAAGAGTGACCAAAAGATTGTGTTGTATGGATATTGTTTCGTGTCGTATTGTATGGAGTCAAACTGGGTCAAGGAGATCCAATAGAGGAAATGGGGTGGAATTTCAATGGTAATTAAAGATAATTTAAAAGAAAGAATACCGCTCTTAGAATCCAGTTTAAAGGAATTAATTTAGATAAGAATTGGGGGAATGAAATATGTGTATATTTTCTGTATAATGCAAATCAGAGCTCACCATTTGCGCAAATAGAATTTAGTTGGAATTTAGCAACAGAAATTAGGCGAATGAACAGGCGGGCATTATCCTCATGGGAGATCGTTACGCAAGGATATGGGACAGGAAACCAGTTTACAGCCAAGATAAGGATGAGGTAATAATAGTTAACAGAAAGACACGGGATAAGAAGTGCAGCAGAACTGGGGAAAATCTGCTAGAATTATGTGTGGAAGAGGAGCAGCAGTTCAATTGACGTAGTTATATGTCGTAGCGATAGTCTGCAAGTTATTAAAGAGATACAAATTAGGAATTGGGTGGAAGCGAATAATTTGCCAATGACTATACAAATAATTAGCCAAGATATAAGAGTTGAGAGGATTATACACTGCTGTTTGGAGAAAATAAACGCTCAGAAGCAATGGTCTGAAACATGCCAAAATCAGAGGACGTATAGAATAGCGGAACCATAATAAGCGATTTAAAATCCAGAGAGATGGCGTGCACGTAGACCCAGCAGTACCCTCCTGTCCAGGTCAGTGTTACGCAAGGCTCAGTCAGTAGTGGTGGGCGAAACTCTCGTTCGAGATACTCGAGACTGACGTCACCACTCTCGATGCATCTTCGAGATCTACGTAGAGATGGGCATAACTCTCGTTTGAGATACTCGAGCCTGACGTCACTTTCTCGATGCGTCTCGAGGCACGCTCCAATTGAACCTCAGCCAGGACGAATATAGCAGAAACAGAAATCATTAGCAAACATTGAACTCGAGCTGTTAGCGTGGCTCAGTTGGCTAAATATCATCGTTAGGCATTATCCTCCGCTACGTTTTGTAGTGGTTGGAATCTTATCTTCAAATATTTTTGTTTGTTCTTGTTTTGCAATCGGAGTTTCGGCTACCAAACACACACCTGTTCGTGCAGAAACAACCAGATCGCTAATAGAAGTAATTGTAACGTTACTGAATATACAAAATAACCAATATATAATAAAATCTCTTCTACTTGAACACATGCAATATAAACCAATCATAATGTAAACAAACCTGATTACCTCGTGGCCATGTCATCAGATCAGTTAGCTTTGTATCTGTATTGCACTGAAAATAGTACTCATAATAATGTTATTTGTGTTACGTCCGTCCTAAATGCTAGTTCTTGACAGACGCCTGGGTGTGGGAATTATGTCCCGCAGGAGTTCATTAACGCGCTGGAAGCCAACGACATGGAATTGTTACCTTTAAAACAGTAGGTACACTGACAGAACATATTGAACACACTGGGATAAAAATGTACGTGTTTCGACAGAGGGTTATCGCTCTACTCTGTGTTTTGTATTGTACGTTTTGGTTATTACATATTACAGGCTTTGCTTCTCTCGGTATTGGGTTGTACGTTTTGGTTATTGAATATTGCTGGCCTTTTCTCTGTTGTCAAGGTATTTTAACAGAAATAAGTTTGTTTGCGGTAATAAAACCGAATAAATCATCATTTAATTACCGGTTCTACTCTATAACGAGCCACCGGAGACCACGGGTACCTTATACCAATATACACAGAAGGTTTCCCTGAACAATTTCCGAAAATTTGTCGATGGAGTTCGGCTTCATCCTGTATATGTGCCTTCAGGTCTGATAATATTGTGGCTGGTCTTGAATGATCCTTTTCAAGGAAACGATCTATTTGTTACCATACTTACATAAAAGTATCGATAGTCCAGAAGGAGACTTAACCCGAGAACGAGTCCCTCTTCGGATACATGCCCACATATAGCAGTATATGCCATTACCGGTATATTTTACTTTCTGTTCAAATTATTACACAACTCGATGCGTCGTAAAAGACATCGCTTCAATAAAATATTAAACATATATCACACTCTTCATTACTATTTATTTCACATACCCAGTCCCCGAACCATAGGAACTAATCAATGAAGGATAAAATATGATTCCTAGCCGAGAATCGAACCCAGAGACCCTTGGACGAAACGCCAGTACGCTAACCATTTCGCCACGGAAGCGAACAGTGGTTACGTAAAATGCAGGAATACAGGTAGGTAAGTTGACCGCGAGTAGATTATAAAGTAGTTGGCGTATCTTCATTAGTTGTTATAATGATGTTATTTGCTTTACGTCCCACTAACTACTTATTAAGGTTTTCGGAGACGTCATTAGTTGATCAACAGGCGAAGTAGGCTATAGTCGAGGGATAACATACCGCATGCGCATGATGTCCCGATTTAAACTTTGAGATAGGATTACGAGTCATGGACTGCATCAGTTGCTCGAAATGCATCGGGAGCTCTCGATACGTTTCCCAGCACTGCCTCGAGACAAAGAGCTCATGCGCCTGACGTCACTATACGACATCGAGATAGCATTATGAGGCACGTACTGCATCGCTTGCTCAGAATACATCGAGAGCTTTGCATCACGCGACCCATCACTATCAGTCAGTGCAGAGTCGTCATACGAAGAGTAAACGTGTACCCAAGTACCAATATGTCTCGCCGACATCACAGGGTGGAATATCAGCATGCGAGTGCGTTCGAACGGGGCAGAATGTTTAGGCTCCGGAAGGTGGGTCTGTCGTTCCGTGACATTGCGGCTCGTACGCTGCTTCAACAGTGAGTGTATGCGGAACCAGTGGAAAGAAGAGGGTTTACACAGCGCTGACAGGGTGCTGGACGACACAATGTGACCACAGTGCAAGATGACCGCCATCTTATCCGTTTGGCCGTAACAGACCGAATAGCTTCGCCCACAGTGTTGGCTCGACGTTGGAGCACTACGACGGGTGTGGACATGTCTGCCTCGACGGTTCGACACCGTTTTCTGAGGGCTGGACTGGTGGAACGCATTCCATTGCGTCGGCTTTTATTGACCAGCAACCACCAACCGCGCAGACTGCAATGGGCACGTGAAAACCGACACTGGCGTGCTGAATGGAAAAATATAGTGTTTTCGGACGAGTCCTGCTTCAACTTGTTCTACAGTGATGGCCGCATACGCGTTAGATGCCGGCGTGGTGAACGCAATCGTGCAGACTCTTTTGTTGAGCGGCAGAGAGGACAAACGCCAGGTGTGATGGTTTGGGCACCATTGCCTTAAACATGCGATCTCGTCTCCTACGTCAGAGAGGTTTTACAGCCCGAGGCACTGCCCCTCCTGAAGGCCGTTCCACACGCCATAATTCCAACAGGATATTGTCCGACCGCATGTGGCGAGGAATGTGCAAGCCTTCTTCGAAGAACGACGGGCACCACCGCTTTCCTGGCCTGCCCGTTCGCCTGACATGTCGTCCATCGAAAATGTCTGGGATGGGGTCGTTGGCAACTTTTTCGTTCAGATCCTCCTGTAGACACTGTTGATAATTTGTGGACTCGCCTACAAATCGCGTGGCAGAATATTCCCCAGCAGCATAGTTAGGCGTTCTTTGATTCCATGCTACGAAGTCTAGCGGCTCTGATTGCAGCGCGTGGTGGCACTACGCCGTACTGAAGTTCCACAGTCACCGTGCATATACAGGTCTGTAATTGTAATCATTTGTGTCTTCTTGACATGTCACTAATCCGTCGAATAAATTGCATTGTGAACACAGCTCTCGGTCTTGCTTTCTGCAAAACCGAGCTCGATAGCTACAGTCGCTCAAGTGCGGCCAGTATCCAGTAATCGGGAGATAGTGGCTTCGAGCCCCACTGTCAGCAGCCCTGAAGATGGTTTTCCGTGGTTTCCCATTTTCACACCAGGAAAACTCTGGGGCTGTAACTTAATGGCCACGGCCGCTTCCTTCCACTTCCTAGGCCTTTCCTATCCCATCGTCGCCACAAGACATATCTGTGTCGGTGCGAAGTAAAGCAAATAGCAAAAAAAAAGAAAACTTTCTGCAAATAGCAGTGTATATGGTAGCTTAAAGCAGAAGAAGATGTCTAGATATCGTTGGAGACATAAATTTGGGAATGAAGTCAAGAGTATTTCAGCCGAGAAAATTTTATGATTTGTAAAATAGGTATTGAACAATTGTTAGGACAGGACAGAGTTGAAGAAGCCCCAACTAGGATAGAAAATTTAATAGCAATGAAAGGTTAATATATGGGACTAAATCAAGGTAAAGCTCATATAAGAAATGGGTAGTAGACTGGCTGAGCAAATGCCATGGGATAGCGGAGCACTGGTGCGCAGGTGTGTTGTCTGCGCACCACACGCCCCCTGTGCCAGCAGCAGTTGTATAGGAGACATTGTGAGCAGTGGCTGTGCATGTGACAGGTGTAACATGGAGCTGACACCGTTCGAACGGGGTATGGTGGTCGGTGCCCGACGGATAGGAAGAGCGATTTCGGAAGTGGTGCGGGAATTCGGCTTCACACGATCAACCGTGTCCAGGCTGTATCGTGAATGGCTGAATGCGGGTGTCACCGTCCACAACAGACGAACGACCGGCCGTCCAGCCACCCTCGACGACCGTGACCGGCGACATCTGGGACGGATTGGCAATAGTGACAGACGGGCAACCGTGCAACAAATCACGGCTCAATTCAACAAAGGCCGTGCTAGACACGTCTCCCAGTGGACAATGCGCACGAACATGGGTTCTATGGGGGTATGGGAGCCGGCGCCGCACATGGGTGCCACTGTTAACCCAACGTCTTTGGGCACAACGACGCGCATTTGTCGCCAGTCACCAGGGATGGACACTGGAACAATGGCGTAACGTGATATGGTCGGAAGAAACACGACTTCAACTGCACCATGCCGATGGGAGGCACCGTGTATGGCGCAGACCACGTGAAGCGATGGATCCCGCCTGCCTCGAAGGTGTGGTCCAGGGCGCTGGTGTCTCTGTTATGGTCTGGGGTGCATTTTGCCGGTATGGAATGGGCCCTCTAGTTGTTCTGGAAGGAACTTTGAATGGTACGTGGTATGTTGAGATGCTCGGAGATCATCTTCACCCATTTTTGGTCTTCCAGCGCCCAGACGGTTCTGTGGTGTTTCAAGATGACAACGCGCTCCCACGTCGCCCAAGAATGGTTCCAGGAACATGCAGCGGATGTCCAACGACTGCCATGGCCACCCAGGAGCCCCGATATGAACCCTATCGAGCATATCTGGGATGTTCAGGATCACAGGCTCCGTGCCCTGGATTCTGCACCCACGAACAGACCAGTATTGGCGGATGCTCTGCAAACGATATACTGTCATACTGGCAAAATACTAATGAACTGGGCAGAAAGAGATTCAAACCTGTCGAAATTTCAAAGTGGTTTCAGAAGAGGGAGAAGAACACTATACAATGTTTGATTGTGAGAACTCTATTGGTCTTATTGACAAATACGTCATATAATGGCAATAGACTTAGATAATAAACCTGATTCTATGAAGAGTGGGGGCGTGCGGGGAGCAGTCATCAATTGTCTGAGACAATCCATGTAAGATGTAAGATGTAAACGCAATAGAAAGGATATTTGCTGAAGCAAAATGTATAGTGAGAGGGAAAGAAATAGCTGTTGGAGAGATTATTTCTAAATGAGACTAAAACAAGAATATCAGTTGTAAGCTATTTTATTTCAGTTGTTTATTAATGATATACTAGAATTTGCTGGTGACATACTCCTGTTCAGACTAACGTCAGCTGCAGTGTAAAAGGTTTTGATGACAATGAGAAGTAATGTAAGGTGTTGAACATGAAAATTAACGCACAGAATACCAGGATAATTGTATGTAAAGAAGGAAACAAATCACTAAAACAGGAAAAACGATATCTCGAAAGAGTAAATCTGGATATAGCTAATAAGATAGAATATTTAAGAATTATAATATTTTCTTTACGGGAGTGAAAACTGGGTGGTCTCAGGATACCTTACGCATAAGTTGGAAGTAACAAACATGAAAGTAGCGAGAATTATTACGGGTACAAACAGGTGGGAACAATGGCAGGAGGGTACTCGGAATTAGGCTATAAAGGCAAATTTAGGAATGAACTGGATGGATGAAGCTGTACTCAGAAACCGGCTTCAGTAATGCGGTCGTGTGTGACAAATGGAGGAGCATAAGTTACCTAGGAGCATAATGGACTCGGTCATTGAGGGTAAGAGATGTAGAGGGAGAACAAGACGACGATAGGTAGTCTAAGTTTCGAACTGTTTAAAGATAAGAGGTGTGGAATTCAACGAGGTTACAGAGCTAATTACAAATAGAGGATTGTGGTGGAGTATAGTAAATTTTCAGAGACTTGCATACTGAGCGCTGAAAGGCATAACGGCATATGTACGCATAAACAATCAGTCCCAGAATGAGAGGAATCAACCAGATGTGGCTAAAATCTCCACATGATTACTGAACTCTAACCTTCAGCCATGGCTACGGAGTCTGACTTATTTTTAGCTGCTTGTATAAATATACATCGATAAGAGACGGTGGTAATTTCAATAAATTGGTCTCACTGAACAACGACAAAGACTTCAAAATGGCACAGTTCATCAGACGGAATTCGCATGAAAATAAATATGCTTTGATCTTTGAAACTGAGTTGTATTAGCGCACAAAAGCAATTTTTATTGGCATTCTTCTATGAAGAGTGCTGTGAATATATGCAGCAACAAGAAAGGGAGTTACGTTGGTAAATCAAACGAACAGATTATTTTAAATACAATTGCCTTTACGTCGCACCGACACAGATAGGTCTTATGTTGCCATTGGGGTAGGAAAGGGCTAGGAGTGGGAAGGAAGCGACCGTGGCCTTAATTACGGTACAGTCCCGGCATTTTCCTGGTGTCGATGTGGGGAACCACGGAAAATCATCTTTAGGGCTGCGACAGTGGGGTTCGAACCCACTATCACCCGAATGCAAGCTCACAGCTGCGCGCCCCTAACAACACGGCCAACTGCCTCGGTAAGAGATGTTCTACGTACATTATTGTTGTCACACTGGATACATTATTGCACATCATTGTAATGTAAAAAGAATACTTACTGATAAGTGTTGACTATATATGTTTTTGAGCCGTCTCCATACTTATCGCGGAGGCCCTTGACGTAGTAAAATATAAAGGCTTTCACTGTTCGTAACCTTGGTAAAAAGTCAGCACTTCGTTCAGACGCATTTGCCTCCAGGAGAGGGCATATAAGTCTCTGGTAAGACCCCAACTAGAGGATGGTTCCAGTGTATGGGACCCTCACCAGGATTACCTGATTCAAGAACTGGAAAAAATCCAAAGAAAAGCAGCTCGATTTGTTCTGGGTGATTTCCGACAAAAGAGTAGCGTTACAAAAATGTTGCAATGTTTGGGTTGGGAAGAATTGAGAGAAAGAAGAATAGCTGCTCGACTGAGTGGTGTGTTCCGGGCTGTCAGCGGAGAGTTGGCGTGGAATGACATTAGTAGACGAATAAGTTTGAATGGCGTTTATAAAAATAGGAAAGATCACAATATGAAGATAAAGTTGGATTTCAAGAGGACAAACTGGGGCAAATATTCATTTATAGGAAGGGGAGTTAGGGATTGGAATAACTTACCAAGGGAGACGTTCAATAAATTTCCAATTTCTTTGAAACCATTTAGGAAAATGCTAGGAAAGCAACAGATAGGGAATCTGCCACCTGGGCGACTGCCCTAAATGCAGATCAGTATTGATTGATTGATTGATTGATTGATTGATTGATTGATTGATTGATTAAATTGGTACTGTTGTAGCCTCGTTTCAAATGCTTTCTACTTCCTGACAAGTTTATGAATTAGATTATAGGCCTAATCGAAATATTGTAGTTAAAGCGGAGACATTCACTTACTAAGAGGGTAAAAAGTGGCTGACATGGCGAGGCGGTAAAGAACTGCCGGGCTGTATAGCTCAGACGGTTGAGGCACTGGCCTTGTGACCCCTTGCTTTGGCAGGTTCTATCCTGGCTCAGTCCGGTGGTATTTGAAGGTGCTCAAATATGTCAGTCACATACCGGTAGATTTACTGGCACGTAAAAGAACTCATTTGGGACAAAATTTCGGCACCTCAGCGTCTCAGAAACCATAAAAATCTTTTTTTGAAACGTAAGCAAATAACATCAATAATATTATCGGTAAAGACTGATTTGGTTCATCTGGTGGGATTCCCTGCCAGGAAGTAAAATATTTAGAAACAAGATGTCTATTGCTGCAGCTCACTCAATCTACACCAAAAATGAGTAACAAGTTAGTCCCTAGGGGGTAAAGACGGCCGAGCATACACCTAACCACATTATCTCTAGTGCCGAGGTTGTAGATTGTGTATTTTTAGAATGATGTTTTTAACATTTTTCTACATCCCACTCATCCATGAGCCTTCATTGTCTGTACGAAGGTGGCTTGAGTTTTTCTAATAGGATAAATAATATATTATATCTGTTTTTGCTTAACGTCACACCGATGCAGATAGGCCTTACGGTGTCGATGGGAAAGAAAAGGGCTAGGAGTAGGAAAGAAATTACCGTGGCCTTAATTAAGGTACAGCCGCAGAAAAATTTTTACTTTGAAGACTGAAAGAGTCAGTTAGTAGTAATCATATGTTGTGTCATACTCTGCTTTTTTCATTCACATTTATCATACCGTACCCCATATTATGGGGGAATTCGACAGGCGCACAAGATGGGTTTAAGAAGCTAAAAGAGGTAATAAGATTCATAAAATGTAAGGCCAATAGGGAGTCATGCTGGACTATGTTATAAGAACTTGTTATTATGACTCTTCCATCAATATAGATATTTCATTGCATCCTTAAAATTAAAAAAAAATCTCGATGATCTGACATCTCGTAGAAACGTACACTCATGCGATACAGGGAAAGGAATGATTTAGATTTACCACACGTTAGATTGAAAAAACACAAGAAAATTAGAGATATACCCGATGGGATTAAATAAATTCAATAATTTACTTACAGTATATTCAAACGCAGCATCTTATCAATCCGTTCAGGTATTATATGGCAGTTAACTACGCCAGCCGCCATTGCATATCCACTGCTTATTTGTTTCTTAACGTACTTAAGCTTTGTATACTTATGCGAGCGGCTGCATCTTAAAAATGGCTGATATTAAACAGTTTTTACTCACTATCTAAATTTGAAGAAAAAGTAATGCTATTGTCAAGGGGTGAATATGAAGGTCAGAACCTTCCTGACAGGTAGGTAACACTGGAAGTTATGATCAGCTCCATTAGTCAAAAGTGTCATAATAGGCTTTCATTTTATTTTGCAATGTAGATAAACCCTTTATACCTAGTGCTCTGTTTAATGACATTTAGATGTATTTGCATTATTAAAACACTAACTACCGGGCGAGTTGGCCCTGCGCGTAGAGGCGCGCGGCTGTGAGCTTGCATCCGGGAGATAGTAGGTTCGAATCCCACTATCGGCAGCCCTGAAGATGGTTCTCCGTGGTTTCCCATTTTCACACCAGGCAAATGCTGGGGCTCTACCTTAATTAAGGCCACGGCCGCTTCCTTTCAACTCCAGGCCTTTCCTATCCCATCGTCGCCATAAGACCTATCTGTGTCGGTGCGACGTAAAGCCCCTCGCAAAAAAAACACTAACTTATGTATTATATTTGATTTCGTAGACTCCATGTTGTCTAATGGCAATAAACTATAGTATTACTAAAAAGTCCTATTCGCCCTTATCCTAAATTTAATTGTGAAGTTCCACTAGTCCGCCTCTGTGGTGTAGTGGTTAGTGTAATTAGCTGCTACCCCCCGGAGGTCCTGGTTCGATTCCCGGCTCTGCTACCAAATTTGAAAAGTGGTACGAGGGTTGGAACGGGGTCCACTAAGCCTCGGGAGGTCAACTGAGTAGAGGTGGGTTCGATTCCCACCTCAGCCATCCTGTAAGTGGTTTTCCGTGGTTTCCCACTTCTCTCTGGCAAATGCCGGTATGATACCTAACTTACGGCAACGGCCGCTTCCTTCCCTCTTCCTTGTCTATTCCTTCCAAACTTCCCATCCCCCCACAAGGCCCCTGTTCATCATAGCAGGTGAGACCGCCTGGGCGAGGTACTGGTCTTCCTCCCCAGTTGTATCCCCCGACCCAAAGTCTGAAGCTCCAGGACACTGCCCTTGAGGCTGTAAAGGTTGGATCCCTCGTTGAGTCTTAGGGAAAAATCGACCCTAGACAGATGAACAAGAAGAAGAAGAAGAAGAGGTTTCACTAAAGTCCACTTATTCACTTCGCGTGATTCTACAACAGACAGACAAACAGGAAACAATTAAATGTAATACGACATTGTACATTATTTATCGCATCGGGTACTAAAACCTAGTGCAGGTAATATTAAAAAGTACAGACAGAAATGTGATTTTTATACACACAATATTCCTTTCCGGCCAGAATTTATGCGTAAATTCCTGTTCGTCTGCAGGAGGAGTATTTCCAAAAAGTAAAAGCAAATCCTTCCTCTCCTTTATTGCTATTCTATGGGGGAATAAATCGAATTCGGGGGTGAGTTGTGGTTTGAGACAACATTTCAGAACACAATGTGTGGGGAGTGATGGAGGCTTATGACACCTAAATGGTGTAGGTAGACCATTTAGCATTACGTGGCTTACATCACGCTGTAGCGGATCTCACATCCTCTCGCCAAGTGATTAGAGGAAATTGCTTGGAGGTTGATGGATCCTACGGGGAAGTGTGGCATAGCCTCAGTGGGCTTCCAGTGAAACGTTACTGCGGCATTACATCCTGCATAAGACTAGCAGTCAAACGGGTAAACACAGTACAGGGAGAAAACGAGGTTACCACTTAGAACACGATTCTACATGCCATATGGCAATTCATGCAAGAATATATCACGACACTATGCGATATGTCAGCAATAACATTCGGAACGCCACTAATGCGTTTTGATGTTTTGAAATGTCATACTCATACGACCGATTTTTGCCACAATATCACTTCCTGGTGCAGTGGGAAAAGCAATGGCAAACAATTTTACTCCTCATATTGCCTAGTAGGCCTACTAATAAGCTTCATTATCGTAGGACCATCAGTTGGTTACGGTTTCCCTATTCATCATCATCATCATCATCATCATCATCATCTGTTTACCCTCCAGGTTCGGCTTTTCCCTCGGACTCAGCGAGGGATCCCACCTCTACCGCCTCAAGGGCAGTGTCCTGGAGCTTCAGACTCTTGGTTGGGGGATACGACTGGGGAGTATGACCAGTACCTCGCCCAGGCGGCCTCACCTGCTATGGTGAACAGGGGCCTTGTAGGGGGATGGGAAGATTGGAAGGGATAGGCAAGGATGAGGGAAGGAAGCGGCCGTGGCCTTAAGTTAGGTACCATCCCGGCATTCGCCTGGAGGTGAAGTGGGAAACCACGGAAAACCACTTCGAGGATGGCTGAGGTGAGAATCGAACCCACCTCTACTCAGTTGACCTCCCGAGGCTGAGTGGACCCCGTTCCAGCCCTCGTACCACTTTTCAAATTTCGTGGCAGAGCCGGGAATCGAACCCGGACCTCCGGGGGTGGCAGCTAATCACGCTAACCACTACACCACAGAGGCGGCGGTTTCCCTATTACTGCCTAAAATTATATGGTGCTTTTTTTTGAGGATCCAACCAGCTCCCGGGGTGAAGACTAAACGCATCTAAAATAATAAACAAGCTCTGATAATTTCAAAATTTCACAGTTATTCAACCATGGTCTCTCATTATAAGACAGTGAAGAATCCATCGCTGGTAATGAGTGTCTGATCTACCTGCTACTGCCCGGAATGATGAAACTATTATGTACTCGTGTGACATAGTGAGTTCTCCAGAACTGTTGTCAAATCTCCAACCATCTTGTCTATTCACACAACTTAGCCCCCCTACGACGTGTACCTCTTCCCAAGTAAGAATAACAATCTATATCAGCAAATGATTTTTTTCTTTTAAAATCTTCATACGAAACATTACAGGAGGTTGCGAAATATGTCTTATTTCATTCTATGACGTAGCCACCTTGGAAAATGTCACTTTACGGTACTATAATTACTTTCGTAACTTTTTCTTCTTCTTCTTCATCTTCTTCTTTATCTCTTTACCTCCAGGGTCGGTTTTTCCCTCAGACTCAGCGAGGGATCCCACCTCTACCGCCTGAAGGGCAGTGTCCTGGAGTTTCAGACTCTGGGTTGGGGAATACAACGGGGGAGGATGACCAGTACCTCGCCCAGGCGGCCTCACCTGCTATGCTGAACGGGGGCCTTGCGGGGGGATGGGAAAAATGGAAGGGATAGACAAGGAAGAGGGAATGAAGCAGCCGTGGCCTTAAGTTAGGTAATATCCCAGCATTTGCCTGGAGGAGAAGTGGGAAACCACGGGAAACCACTTCCACGATGGCTGAGGTGGGAATCGAACCCACCTCCCGAGGCTGGACCCGGTTCCAGCCATCGTACCACTTTTCAAATTTCTCGGCAGAGCCGGAAATCGAACCCGGGCCTCCGGGCGTGGCAGCTAATCACACTAACCACTATACCATAGAGACGGACATTTACTCATTGCTTAAAAATCATCTCTGGTTGATTGAACTCCGCTTCACAGTAAACAAGGATATTCAGGGAGAGATAATGAATCATCGAGCACCAAAATTAAACTTGTTAAATAATATCTCCACCTGCTGGCTCCGTAGCTGAATGGTTAACGTGCTGACCTTTGGTCACAGCGGTCCCGGGTTCAATTCACAGCAGGGTCGGGAATTTTAACCACAATTGGTTAATTTCGCTGGCACGCGGGCTGGATGTATGTGTCGTCTTCATTATTTCATCCTCATTACGACGCGCAGGTCGCCTGCGGAAGTCAAATCAAAAACATACCTGCATCTGGAGAGCCCAACTTTTCATCGGACACTCCCGGCATTAAAAGCCATATGCCATTTCATTTTTACGCTTGATTGCAGCGCTGTGGTTCCGTACCCATTTCATTCATTCTTCTTCTTCTACTACGACCGCTTTTTCCGCACCTGTGGGGTCGTGGGTGTGAACTGCGTCGCACATGTGGATTTGGCCCTGTTTTACGTCCGGGTGCCCTTTCTGACGCCAACCCTATGTGGCGGGATGTAATTATTATTGCGTGTTTCTCTGGTGGTTGGTAGTATGGTATGCTGTCTGAATATGAAGGACAGAGTGTTGGGACATACACAAACACCCAGTCCTCGAGTCCGAAGAATTAATCAGGAGCGATTACATTCCCCGACCCGGCCGGGAATCGAACTGTGGTTCCGTATCCATCTACACCAAAAATAGCCCCTCAGCATTTCCAGTTCAAGTAATCTGCCACCGCTTTTCATGGCCAACATGACTTCAGTATTCTTTCGTAATCGATCCAACACCTCGGAATTCCGGATGATGTCCATCTACGAAATACGAAGCATTCGTCTGTACACTCATATTTCGATTGCCTCCAGTCTCTTGCACAGAGTCTGAGTAAGTGGCCATCCTTCCATTCCATACAGTAACATGGAACATTTACCATTAATAAAACAACGTATGGTAGCCTCCGTAGCCCAGGCGGCAGCGGGTCGGCCTCTCACCGCTGGGCTCCGTAGTTCAAAACCCGGTCACTCCATGTGAGATTTGTGTTGAACAAAGCGGAGGCGGGACAGGTTTTTCTCCGGGTACTCCGGTTTACCCTATCTTTCATTCCAGAAAAACTCTCCACTATCATTTCATTCCATCTGTCAGTCATTAATCATTGACCCAGAGGAGTGCGACAGGTTTCGGCAGCCGGCACAATTCCTATCCTCGCCGCAAGCTGGAGGCTTCATTCACTCCATCCCTGACCCGATCACTGACTGGAAAACAGGTTGCAGATTTTCATTTTCATATCTACATATGGTAGTTCAAACAAATGATGAGTGTATTGCATTTTATAAGTTTCCTGCAGGTGCACTTTTCTTATGAACAATTGAACCTAAAGATATAAGACAGGATTTTCATCTACATGGAAGATAATTTTAATTATAATCTGAATGTAATTTTAAGTCTGGTAGAACATTAAATGCGAGGAAAATAGAATACCATGCGTTCGTGTTTTCTTTTATTAAATGACTATGCAATTGGTCTGTAATTTGAGAAATATTTACATCAATGAATACCAAATCACTTTCCTCTACCGGGGTAATAGATGTGCTCACCTGGGACTCAAGTACCGCGGGCATCACCTCACGACGCACGACTGCCTTTACTTTGAGACACTCACGATATGCATTCTGATGCTCGATATTGGTAATTCTGAATTTTTCGAAATTCTGACAAGTCGTTCTATCCTATCGATTTCGACTTTTTTGAAACCATTTATAACCTGTACACCGCGACATTTTGCGAAGGAAATTCGTTTTTCACCCCGCAATTAGCCGCTTTTTTTAAAGAACTCATTCAGAATAAAATGACACCTCACATGCCCGAGTCCAGAGCTACACTCACGGGATGATGATTGAAGTATCTTAGGATGGCGACACAATTTTACTGCAACACCCGATGACGTCATACTGAGGCCAGACTCTTCTTAAAAGGTACAATGGTACTTTCTCTTTACAATCCGCCCTCTCTTATACTTAACCACAATATTAAATAACAGAAATTTTAAAAGAATAAGTAAGAAATTTCAAACAAATCCCTGTAACCGCAAGTGTTGCCCAGAAATGAATTCAATTTTAAAATATCCGTGCTTTTATAACGCTCGCTTGCCCACAAACGGTTCATAAAATAAAGATGTATTCTGTATCAAAAGACGAAACCTAAGTGAAGCGGTCACTGGTTGGCTAAAAAAGAAAGAGAAGAAAGAAATTAGAAAATGTTAAATGGGAATGTGTTTCAGCCTATTTTCTGATTAAAAAAAAAAAGCGTGACAGGCAAGCCATTGGACTGACGTGTGGATTCCAATTACCAATAATGTGTTCCTGTTGTGTGAAACCCGTTTCATGTTTCACTGATGTGCGTTAGGCCTTATATAGATTTAGCTTGCTCAATGTAATATACAGAAGGTAATAATATACGGAAGTATATCAGACTGAGCGATACTGAAATTCAATAGGCTTCTTTAGTATGTCGTTTAATTAATATTACAAAGCTGGTGCGAGACCAAACACACAATAGCACTCGCTTGGACGGCAGAGTTAATTGGCTTTCTAATAAGCTGTGTTCTAGTAGACCTGAGATATAGCGAAACTGGTCGCCGTCGAGTTAGAGGCATTCATTTCAAGTTCTGTTGTGTTCTAGAGAAAAGGCATGCATACGCCACAAGAACATCGATAAGTGAAGTGTCTGACTACAGCCTGCGTAATTTCCTCCACTTCTCTATCGCTGCATCCTTAATTCAAGTCACAATGACCTTATATTGTTCTTAACTAGACCCACCCATTGCAAAATGGGACCTTCTTTAATCTCAATTTTCTTTTTCTTTATTTTTAAGTAAAATATGTCTGTCGTTTCAATCTAGTACTGTATCCCTCCGTAAAAATCCATGTTCCCACAAAAACAAAAAGTACAGTACTGAGGAACACTATCGTTCTCTGCTTTACCAGTGATTAGTATAATTTTAAGAGGCCAGCAACCTGGATTTTGGACTTGGACAACAAGCATCACCTCAGAATATGAGGAATTCTGAACTGGATCCACTGATTGTTCTGGATTCATGGTAATTTTTTCGCATCATCATTCGTTTTAGATTTTAGTCAGCGGATACATTTTGAAGTTTTAATTATTGTGTCATTCCGTTGCGCCTCGTACCATTAGGGACCGATGACCTAGCTGTTAGGCCCCTTTACATAACAAACAGCATCATCAATTATTATAGATGTTCACATCCTGCCAACGGCCGTAGCCGTGTTGAAACACCGGATCCCGTGAGATCTCGGAAGTTAAGCAACATTGGGCGTGGTCAGGTGCACGCATTCATGAATGAATAAACACTTCCCTACCCGTCACCGATCCCACCAACTTATTATTATTATTATTATTATTATTATTATTATTATTATTATTATTATTATTATTAACAAATACTTCGCAAATGGGAAATATTTCGATGGCAATGGTCACTTACAGTAGTGTAATAATAAAGTAAAGTTAACATTATTACCCAAATACAAGAAACAAACAAACAAATAAACAAACAAACAAACAAACAAGAGTACAATAATAAATTCCATGGAAAGAAAATATTACAAGAAATACTACTAGTTTAACATTCTAAATCAAACATCATCATATACAAATTCACACACAACTTAAATACTTCCAGTACTTAACCGTATGGCTTAAAATACTATACGTTGAGCTTACTACTCGCTTAACATTACATGTTATAATAAAGTGAGGTTAAAACAAACTACTACTACTACAAGCGTCAACAAGCAATTCCATGGAAAGAAAGTATTTCAGGAAATTACTGCTGGGGAGGGATGAATATATTACTGAATGCATGAATGAATTGATGGATGAATTGAATGCACTCCGCTTATAGCTACGAAACTCCGCCAGCTGCGGAGAGAATATCCCATTCCGAGTGACTGAATGGGCAGAATTCGTGCATGCATGCATGCAAGTAAAGGAAACTCTTCAGTTCCAGCCACGGATGACCAGTGACTGCGGAGAGAGCCATCGTTATTGAATGAATGAATTAACGTTTTCATCCTACATCTACGGAACACCAGCAGCTGAGGAAGAAATATTGCATCTGTTGGATGAGTATAATACTAATACTCAATATACTAATTGCCAACATATACAGATTCTTCAATACCATATTCATGGCTCAACTTATCTATCTATCTGTCTATTCGTAGTCTGCTCTACCTGCATTACAAGATCTTGCAACTTTCTTCTATATACATTTCTAATTACCATTATCAACTTACAGAGATTGTCTGTTGAGAAATGTCTATATTATTCTTTTAATCTCAGAGCAAATGGTAATCGGTGGCTAGTATGCCAAGTCTAGAGGGACATTACAGTCAAATATCAATACTGTCCTAAGTTCTCGCAAACAAAGAGGAACGACTGTGTGTGTGTTAACATGCCAGAAGTTGTACTAACTAATATGTCATCCTTCAATGCTCTGATCAGAATATGATCTGCCCAACCGCAATACCATTCACTGTGCCAGATCTCTCTTGTTTAGTGATAATTGCACTCTCTGTATCCTGCAAAGCAAACCACTCTGTCTCCGTTATATACGAAGGGTAATCATCCCTCACACAATCATTAGGTACAGAAAGCTGGTCAGAGAAATGGTGGCAGGCCTTAGTAACATCTGCTTTACACACAGCACTGTTATTGAGTTAGTACTGAAAGCACGGTTTTTCTGTGTTGATTATAGTATTGAAATTATGGTTTGTGAGAGACATTATTTCTTTGCTCTTCTATATTTTGTTTAGTTGCCCGTTCAGGATTACTTCAAAGTTTATAGCTTTTTTGTTTACAAAGCTTTTCTTACGTTTTCTTGTTTCAATATAGCAAAAATCATGCTGTGGAAATGGAGGTGGAGAGAGAAGGACTTATGTATATATAAAGAATTTTTTAATAGCTTAAGTTATATTTATCATACATCAATAACAAATATTTTATTAATGAACGGACGTTTACAATATATCTCATAATATTCCTCATAATAAGAAAATAAAAATAATAAATAAGTGACCTTCAGTAATTACAAACAGTAATATTATTTGCTTCACGCCCCACTAACTAATTTTACGGTTTTCGGAGACGTAAAGGTGCCAAAATTTAGTATCGCAGGAGTTATTATACAAATAAGCAAGTTTTTGCTTTTATTCAGTGCCAGGCAATAGAAAATGTAAGTAAATACCACTCATCCCGGTAAAAAACCATACAATTCATTTTCCCTCCAATATTTTATTTTTGTGGTAATCTACTACGTGTCATGCTCTCCATCCTTTGACACTAACAAGGTAAGTAATTCTCTCACAACATTGAAGACATAGCCAAAACTTACTTCCAGATAATTGAGGAACACAGTAAGAACCAGAAAAGATGAGTTGTCTTGTTAATATTCAGACAGTCGTGAATAAAATTGACTTCAACCTGATAAGTTTGTCCGGTGTGTAATATTTTTTTCTGTTGTTATTGTGGACATGGAAGCCATTATAGTGTAAATGCATTATTGGAAATGAATTTACACAGCTGCCTTTTTTGAAGAAAATTGTTAAATCTTACTAACAATAGCAAATGTGACCTACAACACGTCCGTTTTGACTGGTCCACACAAGAAAACAATACCTGGTCATTATAGGCCAAGCAGGTCTCACTCACGATCCAAAGGTGATGACAATGTTTGAAAGTACATAAAATCAAACCCAAACCTTTATTTTTAAAAATTGTTCCATAAAGTGAAGAATGCTTTAACAACATTTGGTGACAATCAGTGATTTCGTTTTTGACTTATCTTGTTATTCCCTGGGATAAGTGATATATATTAAAAACCTTGTAAAAACAATTATTTTTTCTTTTTTGCTAGTTGCTTTACGTCGCACCGACACAGATAGGTCTTATGGCGTCGATGGGATGGGAAAGGCCTAGGAGTTGGAAGGAAGCGGCCGTGGCCTTAATTAAGGTACAGCATTTGCCTGGTGTGAAAATGGGAAACCACGGAAAACCATCTTCAGGGCTGCCGACAGTGGGGCTCGAACCCACGATCTCCCGGATGCAAGCTTACAGCCGCGCGCCTCTACGCGCACGGCCAACTCGCCCGGTGTGTAAAAACAAATAGAAAACTACTTATTCTGTATTCGTCATCATCATCATCATCATCATCAATGTCATCATTCGCCACCGATCTGAATTGTGATTATACTTATAGTTTTACTTGTTATGACTCCATAATTATCTTAATGATTCATTTTACATTGATTCAAACGTATTATTGCGTAGTTTGAGCTGCCTACCTTCCAGTAACAGTAGAAATGGTCTGGCCATGGTTGCATTCAATGCCACGAAACTATGCTTCAGTGTGCGAAGCTTGCTTTGAAATCTTCTAAAAGACAATCGGCTGTAAAGGGATTCATTACCAGTAAATGCGACTGTGTTACTTACACGGTCGGTTCCATTTGACCTTGTTTCTCAAGAGCCCATATATGTGCTCTTTCGTTTTTCATCCTGTTCCTTTTTTTTTTTTTTTTTTTTTTTTTTTGCAATTTGCAAGTATCTGACACCGATCACCGTATGCGGCCCACACTCTATATGGTTTACTTACCATATCGAGAAGAGACTCTTGTTGACATGTAGGTCACGAAACGATCCACTCCCATTTAGGGGAAACACATCCATTATTACAGGCTCACACTGCTTCTCTGATGCCTAACGAGAGGATTAATAAACGAAAGTCTCCCTTCTTTAGAAGTTAACATACTAACGAGTAAAGTTCTCTATGCTGGCCGCATTTTAACCTCCACTCCTCCGAAGTTGATTTTTTTAATAGAAGGTATATTCTTGGTGATATTTGGAGAGATGTATAAGTGCGCAACATACTTAGTCAACAGAGAAGAGGCTTATTGATCCAAAATTTACAATGTTTATAACAGAAATAAATACTAGGTTAATTCCTGAGGGCGAACGTGATCTGCCAGTACCACGGTCCAGGGATAGTGCAACTGCCTCTTACCCAGAGGTCCTGGGTTCAATTCCAGGCCAGGAGAGGTTTTAACCTAAATCTGAGGGCTGAATCGACGTCCACTCAGTCTACATGAGAAACACTTAGGAGCTACATATCTGATGGTGAGATAGAGATCTTGTTTTAGAAAGCCGAGAATAACGGTCGAGAATATTCGTCGCCCTGACCACACATTACCTCGTAATTTTCATATATTGGGCTGAGCAACGGTCACTTAGTAAGCCAAGGCCCATCAGAGCTGTACCGGCATGGAGCTAACCACTCTATCCCACCTAGCGTCGAGGTAAGGAGGTGATGGCGGTAGCGGTGGTGCTGATTATTGTTTTCTTTTCTAATTTGTATTACGTCGTACCGACACAGATAGTTCATATGGCGAAGATGAGATAAGAAAAGGCCTAGGAGTGGGAAGGAAGCGGCCGTGGCCTTAATTAAGGTACAGCCTGGTGTGAAAATACGAAAGCACGGAAAACCATCTTCAGGGCTGTCGACAGTGGGGTTCGAACCCACAATCTCTCGGATGCAATCTTACAGCTGTGTGGCCCTATCCGCACGGCCAACTCGCTCGGCGATTATTGTTTTAAGAGGATATACAACTAGGAAACCATCCCCTATTAATTCTGATAACAAGGGAAACAGAAAATCAAAAACTTCGATAAATGAAAGCATCAGCTAAACAAAGTGGAAATAAACATGTTGGCACAGGATAGTGTGACACGGACAGCTGCATCAAACCAGTCTACAGACTGATGACCCGAACAACAGCATTGTACGTTATAGTATAGACCAGGGCCTCTCAGGGTGCATGCGCGTGGTGCATGCACTGTGCACGGTGCAAAAGACGACTTGGCTTGGTTGACCAGAGTGCAGACCCCCACTCCTCGATTTGGAGCAATAGCGCTTACTCTCTCTTTCCTTACGCCTCTCTCGCTCGCTCCGTCTGTCTCCCTCTTACCCACTTGCGCCGTAGCGCTCCAAATCCGGACTGCGTTGAGCCGAGTATAGCCGAGTAGAGCCGAGCATAGCCGAGTAGCCCAGAGACGAAGCGTTGATCCGAGCCATACCGAGCGGCACCGAGCGGCACCGATGCACAGTGCACGGAGCTCTTGCGCCTCGCTCTGCACGCGTGAGATTTTGGGCGTTTGAGAGGCCCTGGTATAGACGAAAAGGTGTGAGATCTAGTTTCATCGTCATACTGTCCAGTGTTGTAAGCGAATGGCACCTAATTTGAAGAATGTCTAACGTAAGAATACAATGCACTTCGATTGTATCCAACGTAAAAGAATGGGTCCATGACTATGACACGGTTTGCTCCGATCATTTCTGCATACAAAACATGATCTGGAACGCCAGTCGCTTTTCAAAATGCGCTGTTTAGCACAACTTGATTTCACTGCATGAAAAGACGCGTGAGAAACAACAATACACATAAAACTCACTGTTGTCCATAGGTGGACGTAATCCCGTTCATAATGATACTCCTCGTGTATTCAATTTAGAGACCTTATTCGCGGGAGTTCTCTTTTGGCCGAGTAGCGAGTGTCTGTATCGAGTGGTTACAGGATTGTGATAGACTGCAAAAATACCTCAACGATGTTGTGAAATGGATAGCAGTCGGTGGTAAATGGTATAGTTTTAATTACTGTGTTGATGAGATGAAAGCACCTTATCGGGATCACTGCTAGTAATTACGTGTTAATATAAGGACAGATCTTCATTGGGGGCAATCGCATTAAAGAGGTTGTAATTTTAGGGGTAGTAGTAAGAATGTAAAGGAGAGGGCATATAAGTCACAGGCAAGACCCCGTTATTTCTACTATTTGCTTTGTCGTCGCACTGACACAGATAGGTCTAATGGCGAAGATGAGACAGGAAAGGCCTAGGAGTTAGAATAAAGCGGCCGTGGCCTTAATTAAGGTAGGCCTACAGCCCCAGCATTTGCCTGGTGTGAAAATGGGAAACCAAGAAAACCATATTCAGGGCTGCCGGTGGTGGGATTCGAACCCACTATCTCCCGGATGCAAGCTCACAGCTGCGCAAATCGAACCGCACGGCCAACTCTCCCGGTAATACCCCAATTAGAGAATAGTTCTAACGTATTATTATTATTATTATATTATTATTATTATTATTATTATTATTATTAACAAATACATCGTTAATGAGAAATATTCCCATGGCAATGGTCATTTACAGTAGTGTAATTAGAAAGTTAACATCATTACCCAACAACAACAAGAGTAGAAGAAGCAATTCCATGGAAAGAAAATATTACAAGAAGTATTACTAGTTCAAAATTCTAAATCCAGCATCATCATCCACAAACTCACAAACAACTTACTGTAAGTGTGTCCAGTGCTTAATGGGACCCACGCCAGAATTACGTGATCCGAGAACTGAAAAAGGTTCAAAGGAAAAGAGCACAATTTGTCCTAGGTAATGTTAAGAAAATGTTGAAAACTTTGGGCAAGGAATATTTAGGAGAAGAGAGACGAGCTGTTCGACTAAACGGGTTTTCCGAGCTGTCAGTGGAAAGATGGTGTGGAATGACATTAGTAAGCGAATAAACTAGAGCGAAGGTAGGAAATATAATAATAAAATTAGACCGAGCTAGAGCGTGCAGCTGTTAACTTGCATTCAGCAGATAGTGGGTTCGAGCCCCACTGTCTACAGACCTGAAGGTGGTTTTCCGTGGTTTCCCAATTTCACACCAAAAAAATGCTGGGGCTGTAACTTAAATAAGGCCACGGTCGCTTCCTTCCAACTCCCAGCTCTCTCCTATCCCATCGTCGCCATAAAATCTATCTGTGTCAGTGTGACGCAAAGGAAATTGATAACAAATGGAATTCAGGACGACAAATTGGTGCAAATATTCGTTTATATGAAGTGGAATTAGAGAATGCAACAAGTAATCAAAGGAAATGTTCGATAATAATCCAGTTCTTTGAAATCACTTAAGAAAAGACTTGGTAAACAATAGATAGCGAATACGCCACCTGGGTGACAGTACTAAATGCAAATCAATGTTGATTGATTGATTAATTGATTGATTGAATAACAATAATAATATAATAATAATAATAATAATAATAATAATAATAATAATAATAATAATAATAATAATAATAATAATAATGTTATTTGCTTTACGTCCCACTAACTACTTTTACGGTTTTCGGAGAAACCGAGGTACCGGAATTTTGCCCCGCAGGAGTTCTTTTACGTGCCAGTAAATCTACCGATACGAGGCTGATGTATTTGAGCACCTTCAGATACCACCTGGCTGAGCCAGGATGGAACCTACCAAGCAGGTGTCTGAAGGCCAGTGCATCACCGTCTGTGCCACTAAGCCCGGCGATTGATTGATTGATTGATTGATTGATTGATTGATTGATTGATTGATTGATTGATTGATTGATTGATTTGCATTGCTTTGCATTGCATTGCAGTGATCGATTGGTTGATTGATTGATGTCGACTTGGTCCTGTTTTTCGGCCGGATGCCCTTCCTGGGTCCAACTATACATCGAGGGATATCTTCATAATTCCACGTTTGATTGGTGGTTGGGAGTGTGCAGTGTGTATATGAGGAGGTGTGTATTTAGACAAACAAAAACACTCAGTTCTCGAGTCAAGGAAATTAACCAGATGGGAATAAAAATCCCCAACCTGGCCGGGTATCGAACTAAGGACCCTCAAAACCAAACCTGACCATTCAGCCAAGGAAGCGTGTCGTAGGAAAATACTCCTCTGATCAAATACTTCCACATTTATAATTTTATGAATTAGCTAACATTAGGTGCACACTTCCAAAATCCGCCTTATCCATTTTAGCAAATTTTTCAGGAGACGATGGAAACGTTCCTTGCTCATCTTCAGTAGAATAAAAGTATTTATTCATCTTTATTAAATCAAAGTACTAACATGTATTGATATAATTGAAGAGCTACATACAGTTCGTGACATACAAGGAAGATATCTATAAATTAAGAATGGACAAGGCGTGTTTTGGAACTCAACATTGGATAAGGAGGGTGTTGGAGCTGTCATCGTGATAAGGGCACGGTTTGCACACGTAGATAAAACTTTATAATGATAACTGTTGTCATTAATTGATATAATAATCGGCATTCTTTTATAATTTGTGCTCTTTTAAATCATAAAAATGAATGTCAGTGATTAAACTCAATACAGTCGAACCTCCCTTCTGCGGACATTGTCGGTTCGGAGAGGTTACGAGAGGTGTCCGCTAAAACAAGTTTGTAAAAATAATCGAACATTTTTACAGCAAAGAACATCCGCCGTAAATATAAGCATACATATCTTTATTTTTATTATTCTAAGTCATTTCTATGTTAGTTTTCATAGAGAGTTATTATAAGTGATTTTACATCATTTACAAACATTACAGCGTCGTGAAGTAATCGTGAAGATTCGTCAGTGTAAATTTATCACATGTTTTCTTTTATTTCCTTCTCAAGTTGTCTACCTGAGCTCGACCTTATCAGAGACAATCCGACTTATGAATAGAATGATGCAAGAAGGGAAGAAAATCCCCGGATAACTTGTGAGTCAACAGTCTCTGGCAGCATTTCTGTGCAATTAGAATTCTCGGATAGGCCTATACACCACTAGGTAGAACTGAATTCCGATGTACCTTCTCGCCCCATGCACTCGAAATAGTACAAACATTCAAAAAAAAAGGATTTTCTTATGTATAAAGAATGGTTTTAAAAGAAAGGCCCGGCGTAATAAATTGTCCTGCAACGTGTAAAGTGTCCGCTTAAGTCAAGTGGACGGGACAAATGGTGACATCCGCTGTCCGGAGTTCGAGGTGTCCGCTTAAATGAGGTTAATTTAACACTTGTCTTATGTAAAATAAAATCGGTTCTGAGGAAAATTGTCTGTATAGTAAGGTGTCCGCTGTTTAAGGGTGTCCGTTAGGGCAGGTTCGACTGTATTAGTAAACTGGCACGAAATTATCGGGATTAGTATCACCAACAGTTTCGAAGAACACGCCGTGAACCTGGAACTTGATAAACATCGTACTAATGCTTACTTCATAGTATATTATTTGAGATACGTTCCAGTTACGGTGCCCCATGTTTGGATAAGGCGAGTTTTGGAAACGTCACCTGAATTTGTGTTACATTTGCATGGACAAAATGGGTTTAAGAAGAGTTTTCTTCTTGAGGTATAGGTAGAGCCCGGATTTTTATGCATTAATAGGTTAGAATGCAAATTTACTCAAGCGAGTAGCAAGTATAGTCTACCTTCACAACGATTAAGCTATAGGGTTTGCATAAATATTAGGGGCATGGCCCATTAGAACACCTCTGATTTATGTAACTCTTGCTACATAGTCGAAGAGCGGGTGGCCGACACTCCCTGCAAACTAAATTAGATTGCAATCTAACCTGTCACTGCATAAATATTCGGGCTTTAGTTATAGGGATAAGCTAAGAAATCAATTTTCATAAAAAAAAAATTGATAAGGCTGATTTTGGAACCACGCGCTTCTGTTGTGTTTGAAGGAGAGTTCTGTGTTTGACATTCTTTTATGAAGTAAGTGAATTCTCTTCCTCATGGACAGGACTGATATGAATCCTGTTAATGCTTCGATTGATTCCAAGTCCTGTAATCCTGTAGGGGTTCTCCAGTAATTGGTATAGAACGATCAGGTAGTAGCGAGCTTCGGTCTAGGTACTAGCCGCTAATTGCTAACGGCTAATCTTGCTGTGTCGCTTGTTTCTCAAAATACGGGCACAACACAGTTACTACCAGTCTAGTCTAACAGTTTAAGGACCACGGTAAATTGGGTAGTGCTATCTACCTGAACACACAGAAGTCCACGAGTTAGAATATGTCAGAAATATATACCTCCATGGCGTAGTAACTGATAACCCGTCTCTAGGAACAACTCTCTTGGCAGTACGACCGTATCCCATGTTGATAATGGCTTATAATCTAAGATTCCAATACAGAAACTCACGCCAGGAAAAACAATGCCAGAACATTTGCAGAGATCAAGTTGCTATGACATTCTAACTCGTAGACTTCTGTGTGCTCCGGTAGATAGCTCTACCCACTTTACCATGGTCCTAAAGTCATTTTCGCAACAGCCTCGAAGGGCCTTGGCCTATCAAGCGACCACTGCTCAGCTCGAAGGCCTGCAGATTATGAGGTGCCTTGAGGTCAGCACGACGATTTCTCTCAGCCGTTATTCTTAGCTTTCTAGACCGGGGCCGTCTTCTCACCGTCAGATAGCTCCTCAATCGTCATCACGTACGCTGAGTGGACGACGAACGATCCCTCACATCCTGGTAAAACCCTCTGGTCTGGCCGGGAATCGAACCCGGGGCCTCCAGGTAAGAGGCAGGCACACTGCCCCTACACCGCGAGGCCGGCTAAAGACTTACAGCAATAAGTCAGATACAGTGGGTTCACCGATTTCGATCAAATGTAGAAAGATTAATCTATAATAATAATAATAATAATAATAATAATAATAATAATAATAATAATAATAATAGTAGTAGTAGTAGTAGTAAAATCTACTTTAAAAATAAACAGATATATGTCCGAAATTTTGTGCCTTATTTAAGGAGAAAAAAGCCCTTTCATTTTAACAGGCTGTATACCTCTTGGCACGTGGGAGTCCCAGGTTAGGGGCGCACCAATGACTCATATAACGTTTTTTCTTCCTTGAACCTGCTTTTGTTGAGGAGGAATAGTAATTCAAGTGTTTGAGGATAAGTGGAAAGTGTTTTTCCCTATCTAACTGTTATTGAACGTTGTACTAATTACTGAAGTGTTTATGATAGATTGGGAAAGGAAAATACTAGAACTGGGAAGGTAGCATCCACGGGCTTGATTAAGGTACAACACCAGCATTAGCGTAGTTAAACATAGGAAACCACATTACTGCCGACGGTGGAGTCTGAATCCATATTGTCCCAAATGCAAGCCTACTACACCACTACAAGACTAATATTGTGTTACCGAATAACAACCAACATATCTCCAACGTGTTAACAAGTATTGGGATCCTCCCGTAACACGCTGGCTGCCGCCTGGAGCGCATGTGCGTAATTGTATATGATCTGGTTTATCTTGCCTTTACTGGTCATCGCTGTGGTTGGGCTTTGTTCTCTTGTACCGGCACTCATACTGAGGTTCGAACTACATGTTCGGGTTATTGGTTCATAACCTGTTGCTTTCAAACGTGATGTACACAACGTACGAAAGTGGCAAGTGACAGTTCTATTGATCCTTCCAACTCAAACACAAAAAGTAAATGCAAGACTATGTAAATTATTCCAGGAAAAGGGAAAAACAACTGACTCCATTTACTTATTATTGTCCTTAGTTCCTTAAAAACCTGCACTATGTTTACAGCCTTACTTTAGTATTTACCACTTGTGCTATAATAGAGATGGCTGAAAAATTACGTAGCAGTCACTTTGTCACAGTTACATGCCTGTCACTGTTACAAATGTAACGAGGACACAAAAATTAACAGGTTACCGAGTAACGACAACAGAATAACGGCACTTTCGTGGGAGATTGCTTTAAGTCAAATACAGTAAGTTTTTGCTGTCATCTGGTAACTAAAGCGTAAACTGTTATAACATATTCAGCTGCTCAGGGGTAATCGTTGACTCAGACATCGCGCAGTGCTACCTACATTATAATACTATTACTATAAGTTTCACCCGTATAATTTTTCTTGTACCATAAATAAATTAGTATGCTCACTTTCCATATTGATATTATAGATGCCATATTGTACATAACAATTGCACTGGTTTGTGACGAGGTTTGGCAGACAGACCATCATATTTCCTTGCCTTATATCCTTGATCGGGGCATTGTCAAACTCACTCCTCTGGATTTCAGAAAAGACGCTATTTTGTCTTCACATTTCATCCGTTGTCTGCCTCTCGTTAACTTTATAGCAAATAGGAATGCGTGTTTTGCTGCACCGACTTTCAACAGTGTAGTGATGCGTGCGCGCATGTGCGAGTGAATGAATGGAACTTCGCAACACAGCTGTAAGGATACAAGCTTGAAGCTGTGACCAATAAAATGTGAGTAACATTGGACGTTATTTTTAACTGTTACTTTTCGCAGTTACTTTCTTGTAGCAGTGACAGCTGTAGCAGATACATAAAAATAACCGTTTGTCACACCTCTATGCTATACTACTGCAGTCAACAAATTCCTGGACTGGCACCTACAGTGTAGGCAACACAGTATACATCTATGCGCGTACTACAGTCAATAAGTTTGTGGACTGCGCTAACAGTTCAAGGAACACGTAGTCATTTGGCCTGTCCTTCCGCGACTTTTTCCGGTCGTGGTCATCCGGGCGATTTCGACTTGATCATCTGAAACGTTTCCCTGGCGAATTTGCCTAATTTTTGGCAGAACTTGAAATTTTGCCGCTGATGAAACTACGGCGTTCTGAAGTTCCGCCGCTGACATTCAACTACCCTTCACAAGACAGACCATACTGTATGCACGCAACCTTCTCTTGCTGGAACTAGCGAAGAACTGTCGTGGCAACGTCATGTGATGCAGACTCTCCGCTATAGTGCACCACAGCTGCTCTTGCTGGAACTAGCGAAGAACTGTCGTGGCAACGTCATGTGATGGAGACTCTCCGCTATAGTGCACCACAGCTGCTCTTGCTGGAACTAGCGAAGAACTGTCGTGGCAACGTCATGTGATGGAGACTCTCCGCTATAGTGCACCACAGCTGCTCTTGCTGGAACTAGCGAAGAACTGTCGTGGCAACGTCATGTGATGGAGACTCTCCGTTATAGTGCACCACAGCTGCTCTTGCTGGAACTAGCGAAGAACTGTCGTGGCAACGTCATGTGGCGCAGACTCTCCGCTATAGTGCACCACAGCTGCTCTTGCTGGAACTAGCGAAGAACTGTCGTGGCAACGTCATGTGATGCAGACTCTCCGCTATAGTGCACCACAGCTGCTCTTGCTGGAACTAGCGAAGAACTGTCGTGGCAACGTCATGTGATGCAGACTCTCCGTTATAGTGCACCACAGCTGCTCTTGCTGGAACTAGCGAAGAACTGTCGTGGCAACGTCATGTGATGCAGACTCTCCGCTATAGTGCACCACAGCTGCTCTTGCTGGAACTAGCGAAGAACTGTCGTGGCAACGTCATGTGATGCAGACTCTCCGCTATAGTGCACCACAGCTGCTCTTGCTGGAACTAGCGAAGAACTGTCGTGGCAACGTCATGTGATACAGACTCTCCGCTATAGTGCACCACAGCTGGTCTTGCTGGAACTAGCAAAGAACTGTCGTGGCAACGTCATGTGATGCAGACTCTCCGCTATAGTGCACCACAGCTGCTCTTGCTGCAACTAGCGAAGAACTGTCGTGGCAACGTCATGTGATGCAGACTCTCCGCTATAGTACATCACAGCTGCTCTTGCTGGAACTAGCGAAGAACTGTCGTGGCAACGTCATGTGATGCAGACTCTCCGCTATAGTGCACCACAGCTGCTCTTGCTGGAACTAGCGAAGAACTGTCGTGGCAACGTCATGTGATGCAGACTCTCCGCTATGGGCACCACAGCTGCACTAGACGGCCAGTCAATGATCTTAATGACTCTACTACGTACATGATGGTGAATTACTACAGTAAAATGCACTACTGCATTAAAAAGAGCAGTTATTGAAGGATATTCTTGGTGTTAATGATTACTACATAACGATGTAACATCATTTGTTTCAATGCAATGGAAATATGCTGAATTAATAACGCGCTCCGGCAATGAATAACGATATAATATCCTTAGTGCCGACATTCTCAAGTCCGTCATCGATGGCTTTTCATTTGTATTTGTAAAAACTTCACTTCTAACGTAAAAACTACTATCTACTGCCTTATAACTAACAGAAAGAAACGAAAAATATATCGGCTCCTGGAGCAATTTATAGGTTTAACCCTAGAACTGCCAAACGTCGCGCTTGCGACTCAATAGAGTGTTACTAGCATGCCAACGTCGCACGCGCGACGCAAAGTACATGCATTCGCTTAACCAGTCTTAACATCATTTATAGATCACTTACGCTATTTTAATAAGTAAGACATTGAAGAGGAAGCTTCAAGTCTTTCATCACACATTCTTCACTAGCCGGAAGTGACTTAGTCAAGGTCAGGGTAGGTATAAATTCAGTTACTCTTTCCTCATCTCCCTGCCGTCTCAGTTGCTATGTAACTTCGCGCTCGTTCGCTGTTCCTGTGAGTTTCTGTGAATATCTTTCGTTATCTTTCAACAGATAGAGTTTATTCTCAAATTGTTTCTTTTGAAGTGTAAACTTTCATCCTGGATGATGGGATACGTGATCCAAGTGATATTCACAAAGTTCTTGAAGATGATTGGGATGCTTCCTCTTCCAGTAATATATTTTCTTTAGCTGATGATTCTTCTGAGAGCGGAGAAGAATATATTCCAGAATCTGAAGTTGAAAGTGATTCCGATGAAGAGAACAGACCTGCCGACGTTTCATTGGATGATACTGTTTCCGTAACACCAAAGGGGTGCAAGGTTTATCCACCCGAACCGGAGTTCGATGTTTCCGGAAAGTTCCGCGTAAGGGATCCTGGCATTTTGATCTGTCCGCCCCGAAACAGTCCACCTATTATGTATTTCTACTTGTTCTTTACGGATTTGATTTGGAAGCTCTTGGTAAAAGAAAGTAATGACTATGCGGCGAAGAAACCTAAAAGACGTTCTTGAGAAATGTAGGCCTTTTTCTCGTATGCGAACCTGGTTTGATATAACTGTGTCCGAAATGAAAAAGTAAATTGCCATTTTAATAAATATGGGGTGCACCGTGAATGCTATCATAAATTGCAGCATTTATGGAGGCCTATGAGGCACGTCAGGAAAAGAAACCTCTCCGAGAATGACTCCCAGTAGTGCTCGGCGGCTGACGGAACTGTGTGCAGCTCGGAAATTTTAATCATTTTGCGATTTTATTTTATTTTTACTTTTGGGAACTTAATATTTTTAAAAACTAGAATATTTTTTGCGTGTTTTGTATATAGTGATTTTTAAAATGAGTGGTTATTTATTAATAATGGTGAACTTGAAAATAGGAAAAAACATTTTTTTTTTCCTTTTCCAAATTTCTGATCGCCTGATACGTACGAGGTATGCAAGTAAATGATCTAATACTTATGTAAGCATCTTAAATATAGCTTTCTGAGTAATATGGTGTGCTGCATTCCTTATTTTTCTGTACTAAACGTGCTTAAATTTGTTGAAAACATAAATGTGTAATACATGCGAAAATGGCCTGGCATTTAGGGAAAAACACTCGGCACTCCTAGGGTTAATTAAGGTGGCTGTGTCCGACTCGTTGGCTGAAAGGTCTTCAGAGGTTCCCGGGTTCGATTCCCGACCGGGTCGGGGATTTTAACCTTCATTGTTTAATTCCAATGGCCCGGGGGCTGGGTATTTGTGCTGTCCCCAACATCCCTGCAACTCACACACCGCACATAACACTATCCTCCACCACAATAACACGCAGTTACCTACACATGGCAGATGCCGCCCACCCTCATCGGAGGGTCTCCTTTACAAGGGCTGCACTCGGCTAGAAATAGCCACACGAAATTATTATTAATAAAATATGGCTGTGAAAGTGTTAAAAGGAAGTCTCTCAAACGTTTATGTTCCTGGGCCCCTTAGATTTACAGTATGAAAGTTCCTTAGGATGACAGAATTCGAAATTAAAACGACAGAACAATACCAAAGAGTGTGATCAGGTTGTAACAGAGGGTTAGTTGTCATCAGATGTTCCGCCTCCCAGTGAAAGTGACGCGCTGGTGTCTGTCTCGACCGCTCCACATGTTCACGATGTATGTTATTGGAAATCTGTCAAACTGTCAAACGGGATATTATTCCGTTCGCATGGCTCCTGTAAATAGGATCATATTTCGATGGTATTTTGATGTGAAGGTCTCTTACAAGTCTCCAAGATTTATGATGCTAGATACAATGCAGGTTGAACTTCAAGCGATATCCAGTGTAAAAGCCTATTTATTTTGTGTGATTAATGTTACGAAGCAAGGTGTTATACAGTAATTACGATGCCGGCCTAATTTAACGTGTCTTCAGCATGAATTAGCAATTACAGGACGTAATCCGAAATATTACATGTTTCTGGTATTGTTGGACAACCTAAAAATTGTCGAGGGAATTTTTTTTAACAAATTAGGAGCATGATATAGATGTTGATTCCCATAGGGAATCTGAAATATTTGTCCTGAATGAGCAAATTTATAATACCAATGTAAATGGTCCGTTATTGGACATTATAAATTTTCCAGCTAGCTCATTCTTGGTTGCCAGCGTTTCGCCCTCGTGTGCTAGGGTGGGCTCATCAGTTGGTACCTAGCACACCTACCAATACGCTGGCTAGTGCATACCGTGGAGGCCACTGCGTAGGCTAACTGGAGCCACCGGCAGTGCCAATGCACTAAGAGACTTTGTCTCATCACTAAAAATTGATGCCTGCTTGGCCATCAGATGATATAGATGTTGATTCCCATAGGGAATCTGAAATATTTGTCCTGAATGAGCAAATTTATAATACCAATGTAAATGGTCCGTTATTGGACATTATAAATTTTCCAGCTAGCTCATTCTTGGTTGCCAGCGTTTCGCCCTCGTGTGCTAGGGTGGGCTCATCAGTTGGTACCTAGCACACCTACCAATACGCTGGCTAGTGCATACCGTGGAGGCCACTGCGTAGGCTAACTGGAGCCACCGGCAGTGCCAATGCACTAAGAGACTTTGTCTCATCACTAAAAATTGATGCCTGCTTGGCCATCAGATGATATAGATGTTGATTCCCATAGGGAATCTGAAATATTTGTCCTGAATGAGCAAATTTATAATACCAATGTAAATGGTCCATTATTGGACATTATAAATTTTCCAGCTAGCTCATTCTTGGTTGCCAGCGTTTCGCCCTCGTGTGCTAGGGTGGGCTCATCAGTTGGTACCTAGCACACCTACCAATACGCTGGCTAGTGCATACCGTGGAGGCCACTGCGTAGGCTAACTGGAGCCACCGGCAGTGCCAATGCACTAAGAGACTTTGTCTCATCACTAAAAATTGATGCCTGCTTGGCCATCAGATGATATAGATGTTGATTCCCATAGGGAATCTGAAATATTTGTCCTGAATGAGCAAATTTATAATACCAATGTAAATGGTCCGTTATTGGACATTATAAATTTTCCAGCTAGCTCATTCTTGGTTGCCAGCGTTTCGCCCTCGTGTGCTAGGGTGGGCTCATCAGTTGGTACCTAGCACACCTACCAATACGCTGGCTAGTGCATACCGTGGAGGCCACTGCGTAGGCTAACTGGAGCCACCGGCAGTGCCAATGCACTAAGAGACTTTGTCTCATCACTAAAAATTGATGCCTGCTTGGCCATCAGATGATATAGATGTTGATTCCCATAGGGAATCTGAAATATTTGTCCTGAATGAGCAAATTTATAATACCAATGTAAATGGTCCGTTATTGGACATTATAAATTTTCCAGCTAGCTCATTCTTGGTTGCCAGCGTTTCGCCCTCGTGTGCTAGGGTGGGCTCATCAGTTGGTACCTAGCACACCTACCAATACGCTGGCTAGTGCATACCGTGGAGGCCACTGCGTAGGCTAACTGGAGCCACCGGCAGTGCCAATGCACTAAGAGACTTTGTCTCATCACTAAAAATTGATGCCTGCTTGGCCATCAGATGATATAGATGTTGATTCCCATAGGGAATCTGAAATATTTGTCCTGAATGAGCAAATTTATAATACCAATGTAAATGGTCCGTTATTGGACATTATAAATTTTCCAGCTAGCTCATTCTTGGTTGCCAGCGTTTCGCCCTCGTGTGCTAGGGTGGGCTCATCAGTTGGTACCTAGCACACCTACCAATACGCTGGCTAGTGCATACCGTGGAGGCCACTGCGTAGGCTAACTGGAGCCACCGGCAGTGCCAATGCACTAAGAGACTTTGTCTCATCACTAAAAATTGATGCCTGCTTGGCCATCAGATGATATAGATGTTGATTCCCATAGGGAATCTGAAATATTTGTCCTGAATGAGCAAATTTATAATACCAATGTAAATGGTCCGTTATTGGACATTATAAATTTTCCAGCTAGCTCATTCTTGGTTGCCAGCGTTTCGCCCTCGTGTGCTAGGGTGGGCTCATCAGTTGGTACCTAGCACACCTACCAATACGCTGGCTAGTGCATACCGTGGAGGCCACTGCGTAGGCTAACTGGAGCCACCGGCAGTGCCAATGCACTAAGAGACTTTGTCTCATCACTAAAAATTGATGCCTGCTTGGCCATCAGATGATATAGATGTTGATTCCCATAGGGAATCTGAAATATTTGTCCTGAATGAGCAAATTTATAATACCAATGTAAATGGTCCGTTATTGGACATTATAAATTTTCCAGCTAGCTCATTCTTGGTTGCCAGCGTTTCGCCCTCGTGTGCTAGGGTGGGCTCATCAGTTGGTACCTAGCACACCTACCAATACGCTGGCTAGTGCATACCGTGGAGGCCACTGCGTAGGCTAACTGGAGCCACCGGCAGTGCCAATGCACTAAGAGACTTTGTCTCATCACTAAAAATTGATGCCTGCTTGGCCATCAGATGATATAGATGTTGATTCCCATAGGGAATCTGAAATATTTGTCCTGAATGAGCAAATTTATAATACCAATGTAAATGGTCCGTTATTGGACATTATAAATTTTCCAGCTAGCTCATTCTTGGTTGCCAGCGTTTCGCCCTCGTGTGCTAGGGTGGGCTCATCAGTTGGTACCTAGCACACCTACCAATACGCTGGCTAGTGCATACCGTGGAGGCCACTGCGTAGGCTAACTGGAGCCACCGGCAGTGCCAATGCACTAAGAGACTTTGTCTCATCACTAAAAATTGATGCCTGCTTGGCCATCAGATGATATAGATGTTGATTCCCATAGGGAATCTGAAATATTTGTCCTGAATGAGCAAATTTATAATACCAATGTAAATGGTCCATTATTGGACATTATAAATTTTCCAGCTAGCTCATTCTTGGTTGCCAGCGTTTCGCCCTCGTGTGCTAGGGTGGGCTCATCAGTTGGTACCTAGCACACCTACCAATACGCTGGCTAGTGCATACCGTGGAGGCCACTGCGTAGGCTAACTGGAGCCACCGGCAGTGCCAATGCACTAAGAGACTTTGTCTCATCACTAAAAATTGATGCCTGCTTGGCCATCAGATGATATAGATGTTGATTCCCATAGGGAATCTGAAATATTTGTCCTGAATGAGCAAATTTATAATACCAATGTAAATGGTCCGTTATTGGACATTATAAATTTTCCAGCTAGCTCATTCTTGGTTGCCAGCGTTTCGCCCTCGTGTGCTAGGGTGGGCTCATCAGTTGGTACCTAGCACACCTACCAATACGCTGGCTAGTGCATACCGTGGAGGCCACTGCGTAGGCTAACTGGAGCCACCGGCAGTGCCAATGCACTAAGAGACTTTGTCTCATCACTAAAAATTGATGCCTGCTTGGCCATCAGATGATATAGATGTTGATTCCCATAGGGAATCTGAAATATTTGTCCTGAATGAGCAAATTTATAATACCAATGTAAATGGTCCGTTATTGGACATTATAAATTTTCCAGCTAGCTCATTCTTGGTTGCCAGCGTTTCGCCCTCGTGTGCTAGGGTGGGCTCATCAGTTGGTACCTAGCACACCTACCAATACGCTGGCTAGTGCATACCGTGGAGGCCACTGCGTAGGCTAACTGGAGCCACCGGCAGTGCCAATGCACTAAGAGACTTTGTCTCATCACTAAAAATTGATGCCTGCTTGGCCATCAGATGATATAGATGTTGATTCCCATAGGGAATCTGAAATATTTGTCCTGAATGAGCAAATTTATAATACCAATGTAAATGGTCCGTTATTGGACATTATAAATTTTCCAGCTAGCTCATTCTTGGTTGCCAGCGTTTCGCCCTCGTGTGCTAGGGTGGGCTCATCAGTTGGTACCTAGCACACCTACCAATACGCTGGCTAGTGCATACCGTGGAGGCCACTGCGTAGGCTAACTGGAGCCACCGGCAGTGCCAATGCACTAAGAGACTTTGTCTCATCACTAAAAATTGATGCCTGCTTGGCCATCAGATGATATAGATGTTGATTCCCATAGGGAATCTGAAATATTTGTCCTGAATGAGCAAATTTATAATACCAATGTAAATGGTCCGTTATTGGACATTATAAATTTTCCAGCTAGCTCATTCTTGGTTGCCAGCGTTTCGCCCTCGTGTGCTAGGGTGGGCTCATCAGTTGGTACCTAGCACACCTACCAATACGCTGGCTAGTGCATACCGTGGAGGCCACTGCGTAGGCTAACTGGAGCCACCGGCAGTGCCAATGCACTAAGAGACTTTGTCTCATCACTAAAAATTGATGCCTGCTTGGCCATCAGATGATATAGATGTTGATTCCCATAGGGAATCTGAAATATTTGTCCTGAATGAGCAAATTTATAATACCAATGTAAATGGTCCGTTATTATTATTCAGGACAAATATTTCAGATTCCCTATGGGAATCAACATCTATATCATCTGATGGCCAAGCAGGCATCAATTTTTAGTGATGAGACAAAGTCTCTTAGTGCATTGGCACTGCCGGTGGCTCCAGTTAGCCTACGCAGTGGCCTCCACGGTATGCACTAGCCAGCGTATTGGTAGGTGTGCTAGGTACCAACTGATGAGCCCACCCTAGCACACGAGGGCGAAACGCTGGCAACCAAGAATGAGCTAGCTGGAAAATTTATAATGTCCAATAACGGACCATTTACATTGGTATTATAAATTTGCTCATTCAGGACAAATATTTCAGATTCCCTATGGGAATCAACATCTATATCATCTGATGGCCAAGCAGGCATCAATTTTTAGTGATGAGACAAAGTCTCTTAGTGCATTGGCACTGCCGGTGGCTCCAGTTAGCCTACGCAGTGGCCTCCACGGTATGCACTAGCCAGCGTATTGGTAGGTGTGCTAGGTACCAACTGATGAGCCCACCCTAGCACACGAGGGCGAAACGCTGGCAACCAAGAATGAGCTAGCTGGAAAATTTATAATGTCCAATAACGGACCATTTACATTGGTATTATAAATTTGCTCATTCAGGACAAATATTTCAGATTCCCTATGGGAATCAACATCTATATCATCTGATGGCCAAGCAGGCATCAATTTTTAGTGATGAGACAAAGTCTCTTAGTGCATTGGCACTGCCGGTGGCTCCAGTTAGCCTACGCAGTGGCCTCCACGGTATGCACTAGCCAGCGTATTGGTAGGTGTGCTAGGTACCAACTGATGAGCCCACCCTAGCACACGAGGGCGAAACGCTGGCAACCAAGAATGAGCTAGCTGGAAAATTTATAATGTCCAATAACGGACCATTTACATTGGTATTATAAATTTGCTCATTCAGGACAAATATTTCAGATTCCCTATGGGAATCAACATCTATATCATCTGATGGCCAAGCAGGCATCAATTTTTAGTGATGAGACAAAGTCTCTTAGTGCATTGGCACTGCCGGTGGCTCCAGTTAGCCTACGCAGTGGCCTCCACGGTATGCACTAGCCAGCGTATTGGTAGGTGTGCTAGGTACCAACTGATGAGCCCACCCTAGCACACGAGGGCGAAACGCTGGCAACCAAGAATGAGCTAGCTGGAAAATTTATAATGTCCAATAACGGACCATTTACATTGGTATTATAAATTTGCTCATTCAGGACAAATATTTCAGATTCCCTATGGGAATCAACATCTATATCATCTGATGGCCAAGCAGGCATCAATTTTTAGTGATGAGACAAAGTCTCTTAGTGCATTGGCACTGCCGGTGGCTCCAGTTAGCCTACGCAGTGGCCTCCACGGTATGCACTAGCCAGCGTATTGGTAGGTGTGCTAGGTACCAACTGATGAGCCCACCCTAGCACACGAGGGCGAAACGCTGGCAACCAAGAATGAGCTAGCTGGAAAATTTATAATGTCCAATAACGGACCATTTACATTGGTATTATAAATTTGCTCATTCAGGACAAATATTTCAGATTCCCTATGGGAATCAACATCTATATCATCTGATGTCCAAGCAGGCATCAATTTTTAGTGATGAGACAAAGTCTCTTAGTGCATTGGCACTGCCGGTGGCTCCAGTTAGCCTACGCAGTGGCCTCCACGGTATGCACTAGCCAGCGTATTGGTAGGTGTGCTAGGTACCAACTGATGAGCCCACCCTAGCACACGAGGGCGAAACGCTGGCAACCAAGAATGAGCTAGCTGGAAAATTTATAATGTCCAATAACGGACCATTTACATTGGTATTATAAATTTGCTCATTCAGGACAAATATTTCAGATTCCCTATGGGAATCAACATCTATATCATCTGATGGCCAAGCAGGCATCAATTTTTAGTGATGAGACAAAGTCTCTTAGTGCATTGGCACTGCCGGTGGCTCCAGTTAGCCTACGCAGTGGCCTCCACGGTATGCACTAGCCAGCGTATTGGTAGGTGTGCTAGGTACCAACTGATGAGCCCACCCTAGCACACGAGGGCGAAACGCTGGCAACCAAGAATGAGCTAGCTGGAAAATTTATAATGTCCAATAACGGACCATTTACATTGGTATTATAAATTTGCTCATTCAGGACAAATATTTCAGATTCCCTATGGGAATCAACATCTATATCATCTGATGGCCAAGCAGGCATCAATTTTTAGTGATGAGACAAAGTCTCTTAGTGCATTGGCACTGCCGGTGGCTCCAGTTAGCCTACGCAGTGGCCTCCACGGTATGCACTAGCCAGCGTATTGGTAGGTGTGCTAGGTACCAACTGATGAGCCCACCCTAGCACACGAGGGCGAAACGCTGGCAACCAAGAATGAGCTAGCTGGAAAATTTATAATGTCCAATAACGGACCATTTACATTGGTATTATAAATTTGCTCATTCAGGACAAATATTTCAGATTCCCTATGGGAATCAACATCTATATCATCTGATGGCCAAGCAGGCATCAATTTTTAGTGATGAGACAAAGTCTCTTAGTGCATTGGCACTGCCGGTGGCTCCAGTTAGCCTACGCAGTGGCCTCCACGGTATGCACTAGCCAGCGTATTGGTAGGTGTGCTAGGTACCAACTGATGAGCCCACCCTAGCACACGAGGGCGAAACGCTGGCAACCAAGAATGAGCTAGCTGGAAAATTTATAATGTCCAATAACGGACCATTTACATTGGTATTATAAATTTGCTCATTCAGGACAAATATTTCAGATTCCCTATGGGAATCAACATCTATATCATCTGATGGCCAAGCAGGCATCAATTTTTAGTGATGAGACAAAGTCTCTTAGTGCATTGGCACTGCCGGTGGCTCCAGTTAGCCTACGCAGTGGCCTCCACGGTATGCACTAGCCAGCGTATTGGTAGGTGTGCTAGGTACCAACTGATGAGCCCACCCTAGCACACGAGGGCGAAACGCTGGCAACCAAGAATGAGCTAGCTGGAAAATTTATAATGTCCAATAACGGACCATTTACATTGGTATTATAAATTTGCTCATTCAGGACAAATATTTCAGATTCCCTATGGGAATCAACATCTATATCATCTGATGGCCAAGCAGGCATCAATTTTTAGTGATGAGACAAAGTCTCTTAGTGCATTGGCACTGCCGGTGGCTCCAGTTAGCCTACGCAGTGGCCTCCACGGTATGCACTAGCCAGCGTATTGGTAGGTGTGCTAGGTACCAACTGATGAGCCCACCCTAGCACACGAGGGCGAAACGCTGGCAACCAAGAATGAGCTAGCTGGAAAATTTATAATGTCCAATAACGGACCATTTACATTGGTATTATAAATTTGCTCATTCAGGACAAATATTTCAGATTCCCTATGGGAATCAACATCTATATCATCTGATGGCCAAGCAGGCATCAATTTTTAGTGATGAGACAAAGTCTCTTAGTGCATTGGCACTGCCGGTGGCTCCAGTTAGCCTACGCAGTGGCCTCCACGGTATGCACTAGCCAGCGTATTGGTAGGTGTGCTAGGTACCAACTGATGAGCCCACCCTAGCACACGAGGGCGAAACGCTGGCAACCAAGAATGAGCTAGCTGGAAAATTTATAATGTCCAATAACGGACCATTTACATTGGTATTATAAATTTGCTCATTCAGGACAAATATTTCAGATTCCCTATGGGAATCAACATCTATATCATCTGATGGCCAAGCAGGCATCAATTTTTAGTGATGAGACAAAGTCTCTTAGTGCATTGGCACTGCCGGTGGCTCCAGTTAGCCTACGCAGTGGCCTCCACGGTATGCACTAGCCAGCGTATTGGTAGGTGTGCTAGGTACCAACTGATGAGCCCACCCTAGCACACGAGGGCGAAACGCTGGCAACCAAGAATGAGCTAGCTGGAAAATTTATAATGTCCAATAACGGACCATTTACATTGGTATTATAAATTTGCTCATTCAGGACAAATATTTCAGATTCCCTATGGGAATCAACATCTATATCATCTGATGGCCAAGCAGGCATCAATTTTTAGTGATGAGACAAAGTCTCTTAGTGCATTGGCACTGCCGGTGGCTCCAGTTAGCCTACGCAGTGGCCTCCACGGTATGCACTAGCCAGCGTATTGGTAGGTGTGCTAGGTACCAACTGATGAGCCCACCCTAGCACACGAGGGCGAAACGCTGGCAACCAAGAATGAGCTAGCTGGAAAATTTATAATGTCCAATAACGGACCATTTACATTGGTATTATAAATTTGCTCATTCAGGACAAATATTTCAGATTCCCTATGGGAATCAACATCTATATCATCTGATGGCCAAGCAGGCATCAATTTTTAGTGATGAGACAAAGTCTCTTAGTGCATTGGCACTGCCGGTGGCTCCAGTTAGCCTACGCAGTGGCCTCCACGGTATGCACTAGCCAGCGTATTGGTAGGTGTGCTAGGTACCAACTGATGAGTCCACCCTAGCACACGAGGGCGAAACGCTGGCAACCAAGAATGAGCTAGCTGGAAAATTTATAATGTCCAATAACGGACCATTTACATTGGTATTATAAATTTGCTCATTCAGGACAAATATTTCAGATTCCCTATGGGAATCAACATCTATATCATCTGATGGCCAAGCAGGCATCAATTTTTAGTGATGAGACAAAGTCTCTTAGTGCATTGGCACTGCCGGTGGCTCCAGTTAGCCTACGCAGTGGCCTCCACGGTATGCACTAGCCAGCGTATTGGTAGGTGTGCTAGGTACCAACTGATGAGCCCACCCTAGCACACGAGGGCGAAACGCTGGCAACCAAGAATGAGCTAGCTGGAAAATTTATAATGTCCAATAACGGACCATTTACATTGGTATTATAAATTAGGAGCAATAAAGTGATGTTTAGTTCCTTCCCAAGTTCGGTAGCAGTAGTGAGGTAGGCAACAGAAGACATCAACGCGCGAGTAGCTGCGCGGTTCGTGCCGCATAGCTTTTAGCCTCCATTGGGGAGACGGGGGCTTCGACCTGCACCATCATCAGCCTTGAAATCATATATCTGTGATTTACCATTTTCACAACCGATAAATGCTTGGGAATTACCTTAATTAAGAAGATGGCTGCTTCCTTACAATTCCTAGCCCTTCCCTACCTCATCGTTGTCAAAGCACTGTCTGAGTCAGTGCTCTGGGAAACTACTGGCAGAAAGAAATAAGAATCCACCCCACTTGGAGGTCGGCAAAAGTGAAATATTGTGGACATCGTTGGAAGCATTACACAAGATTTAGTTCATACGCGCAATATTACCTGCTAACGAAAAACCTCATCCACAGGAGTACAATGGAACATCTACCTTTGAGTGGAGTGAAGAGTATCATTCCCACCATCGGATTAAACCGGGATCGAACCGGCTAATTTGGCCGATGTCGACTCGTTCATCCGAACTAAGTAATAATACTAATGTTATTGGATTTGCGCCTCACTAACTACTTTTCCGAGACGTCGAGGTGCCGGAATTTAGTCCCGCAGGAGTTCTTTTATTTACCAGTAAATCTACCGACAATATGCTGACGTATTTGAGCGCCTTTAAATACCACCGGACTTGTTTTTTTGCTAGTTGCTTTACGTCGCACCGACACAGATAGGTCTTATGGCGACGATGGGACAGGGAAGGGCTAGGAGTGGGAAGGAAGCGTCCGTGGCCTTAATTAAGGTACAGCCCCAGCATTTGCCTGGTGTGAAAATGGAAAACCACGGAAAACCATTTTCAGGGCTGCCGACAGTGGGATTCGAACCTACTATCTCCCGAATACTGGATACTGGCCGCACTTACGCGACAGCAGCTATCGAGCTCGGTGCCACCGGACTGAGCCAGGATCGAACTTGACAAGTTGGGGTCAGAAGGCCAGCGCCTCAACCGTCTGAGCCACCCAGTCCGGCCCCGAAGTGTTAAACATGAAGTGTATAAGAACAATCCACGGACTCTTTAACGCCTGGAGAATGAAATCAGATGATTGCTACGTGGAACTTCCGAGATGGAGATACGAGTGTTTCGGAATATTTCACGGTGATGCAACGTTTGTATCGAGAATGACGGGCATCATTTTCAAAAGCTACTTTGTTGAAAGGCAAGATCTACAATAGTTTTCAACCTCATTCGTTATTATCTAAAATGTAAGGGTGCATTCTGTCCGAAAGCAGGTCCGAACCTCCACATAAGTGTGCCTGAGCCGGAGTTTACGTACGGTAGTGTGGCCAGTTCCTTTCCGCTCCTCTATTCCTTCACCCCCAACAACAGTGCGTGGCAACCCATCCAAACCTTGACCATGCCCAATGTTGCTTAACTTCGGAGATCTCGCGGGATCCGGTGTTTCAACACGGCTACGGCCATTGGCCCCGGTAATATCTGTTAACTAATAATTGAGACATGAACTCCCGCCTGCGATGTTACAAGTTATCAGTGAGTCTAGCAATGGATTGCGGGCAATGTGGTCCCCCGGCGTCCTCTCCATATTGTGGTAACTTTTCACTGCGTCGTCCTGCAGATTCGTGTGGCTATTGTGGCCTGAATTTGGGCCTCATATGGCAGACCTTCCGCTGAGGGCGGGAAATGCCTGCCTTGTGAGGTACTGCGTGAACTCATGTTGGAGGAACATGTGCATAGCCTGAAGAGAAGCAAACATACCGCACAAACTCCAATATTTTAACATTAAAAGATGTCTTTAGAGCAACTTTGCTTTACGGGAGTGAAAGCTGAGTGGACTCAGGATATTTTATTCATAAGTTAGAAGTAACAGACATGAAAGTAGCGAGAATGAATGTTGGTACAAACAGGTGGGAACAATAAAGTAAATTAAATTCATGTCCTCATCCTGAGGTAGTGCAGCTCATTCCAGGCACACCCCCAATGGAAGTAAGCTGCATGTACCATTTCAAACACATACCAGCCCTCCTGCCATTCTTAAATATCTGGCAGTATCGAGAATCGAACTCGGGCCAACTAGGACGCCAGTTAACAACACTACACATTACGCCACGGAGATGGGAACAATGGTAGGAAGGTACTCGGAAAGAGGAGATGAAAGTTAAGTTAGAAATGAATTCGATGGGTGAAGCTGTACTTATAAATCGTCTTCGGGGTCATGTGAAGCGAGTAGAGGAGGATAGGTTGCCTGGGAGAATAATGGACTATGTTGTAAAGGGTAAGAGAAGTAGAGGGGAGGGAGACCTAGACGACGATGGTTAGAGTCAGTCTCTAAAGATTTAAAAATAAGAGGTATAGAACTAATCGACGCCACAGTACTATCTACAAATAAAGGATTGTGGCGGTGGTTGGTACATTCAAAGGGGCTTGCAGACTGAACGCTGAACGGCATAACGGTCTATAATGAAGATGTATGTATGTATGTATGTATGTATGTATGTATGTATGTATGTATGTATGTATATTACAATCCGTTGTCCGGATCCATGGCTAAATGGTCAGCGTGCTGGCCTTTGGTCAAAGGGGGTCCCGGTATCGATTCAAGGCAGGGTCAGGAATTTTAACCATAATTCGTTAATTACGCCAGCACGGAGGCTGGGTGCATGTGTCGTCTATATCACCATTTCATCCTCATCACGAAGCGCAGGTTGCCTACAGGCTTCAATTCAAAGAACCTGCACCTGGCAAGCCGAACATGTCCTCGGACACTGCCGGCACTGAAAGGCATACCCCATTTTATGTCAACAACCCGTGGTTAAAATAATCCTTCAGGCAAGCAACTCAATGTTGAAAACATCCTAGAGATATGGGCTACACATTTTAGGTAAACAAAATATGAGAATTTATGTTTTATTTAATCCAAAAAATTACAATCCTTTTCTTAATCATCGTTATCCGGTCGATTAGATTAGCTGTTTGCCTTTTTGTACCACTAAGAGCGCTAATGTGAGTCAACGCAGAGGTTCACTTAAGCCCTTCAGTGCGGACATTTTGTAAAAATAAAAAACCGCCTGAGGTTATTGGACCAAGGAACACATTTAAGAAAGAATTATGTAAATTAGTTAATTTGACTAGGAGTTGAATAAAAAAGAAAACGAGTAAAAAAACAAGCGATTTTAGCCTCTTTTTTTCGGAACTGCATTGAGGCCGGAAGTGATTTTTGGAATTTGGTTTTTTAGTTTGATAGAGCTATCCAAGACTCACAATTTGGAACCTTTCTGGACCCTTTAGCCCTTCATCTTTCAGCACAATTGAGGAAATTGCTTAATTTTACGTTTTTTCACAGCTAAGAAATGTTTTCAACATTAAAAAGTCTCAAAACGCATCCGGGAATCGAACACCACCACCCTCGGGTCGAAGACTAGTGAGCTAAAACTCAGCCAAGAACACGGATAACTAGCCAGTTGTTCCATAGTTGGATTGGGGATTGGAAATCTTAGTTACTAGAACCACACTTATCTTCATTCTGTTGACGTACTAATGCAGCAGATACAGTGTGAAGCTTTCAAAGCATTTCATTGTTTCAACTAAGTAATTCACTTGATTCAAACGGTTCATTTTGTTTCCACGTAATGGAATCCCATCCGGCCAATTCACCCTTCATGTACAAAATGAACAGTAATGGCGAAAGGTTACAACCTTGAGTAATCTCTGTAATTATTCTCCATCAAGAACTCATTTTCTCCTCAGTTCTCACTGCAACCTCATTTTCAACATAAATGCCCTTGATTGCCTGTGAAAGTATTCCCTCAACACCGTGATCCATCAGTAATAGCATTACCTTCTCGCTAGTTTACGGTCTACAACTTATTAAAGATCAAAATAAAACAAAAAAACTTCAAATTAATAACGTAATGAAATTGAGATAGGTCGAGAAGAGGTACTGAATTTGTAATTTAAGCGTGAGATTTTGAGAAGATAATTAGGAAGTTCATGATAATTGAGAGCAGGAGTCATGGTGACAGACAAAAATGTACTACTAATAATAATTTTATTGGTATAACTTCCCAATTACTACCTACTTTTACGGTTTTCCAGAGAGGCTGAGGTGCCGGAATTTTGTCCCACGAGAGTTCTTTTTCGTACCCATGAACCTGCCAAAATTGGCTAAGAAAGCCAGCGCCTTAACAGTTTGAGCAACTCAGCACCAGGAGGGGCGTTTGGGAATTAGAACTGTGGAAGGTGGGTGGGGGGTCAAACATATATAGACAACGAAAAGAGTACCGAGAGTCTGCGGGATATAGTAGTGGTGGTGGGGGAAGTAGACAACACGTTTTGTTTTAAAAGTAGCTAAAAAAATAATAAGTTTTGATGCTCTCTGATTAGTAAAGATTGACAGTTCACAAACTTAACTGCGGTATTAATAGTTATGAGATTTTGATTTAATCTTACTTTCTGTATTTATTTCTTTCTTAATCCGTTTACCACTCAGGGTGTCCGGCTCCATGGCTAAATGGTTAGCGTGCTGGGCTTTGGTCACAGGGATCCCGGGTTCGATTCCAGCAGGGTCCGGAAATTTAATCATCATTGGTTAATTTCGCTGGGACGGGGGCTGGGTGAAAGTGTCGTCTTCATCATCATTCCATCCTCATAACGACACGCAGGTCGCCTACGGGAGTCGAATCAAATGACCTGCACCTGGCGAGCCGAACATGTCCTCGGACACTCCCGGCACTAAAAGCCATACGCCATTTCATTTACCATCCAGGGTTGGTTTTTCCCTTGGACTCAGCGAGGGATCCCACCTCTATCGCCTCAAGGGCAGTGTCCTAGAGCGTGAGACTTTGGGTCGGGGGATACAACTGGGAAGGAGGACTAGTATCACGCCCAGGCGTCCTCATCTGCTATGCTGAAATGGGGCCTTGTGGGGAGTATGGGAAGATTGGAAGAGATAGACAAGGAAGAGGGAAGAAAGTGGCCGGGGCCTTAAGTTAGATATCATCGCGTCATTTGCCTGGAAGAGAAGTGGGAAACAACGGAAAACCATTTCGAGGATGGCTGTGGAGAGAATCGAACACCCCTCTACTCCTTTGACCTCCTGAGGCTGAGTGAACCCCGTTCCAGCCCTCGTACCACTCTTCAAATTTCTTGGCAGAGCAAGGAATAGAACCCGCGCCTCCGGGAGTGGCACCTAATCATACTAACCACTACACCACAGAGGCGGACTTTTGATTACTATACAATGAAACTTCCACGGAATGAACAATTACACATCTATTACAATTAAATAGAAGCACGGCGTGATTGTACAAAAAAACCGCCATTCAGTATTTGACTACCCACTGAGAAAGTAAGGGACTTGATGGAACTACGCAGACACATTGTCTGAGTGAGACTTCTAGACTAAGGAATGCGCGAGACATGCGGGTGAATCATACCTCAGTGTCCATGACCTTGGCAAAAATATACCCCTAATCCCCTCCCTCGCAGCACATCCTAGAAGTGCGATTACCATCTCATGGCACAAACCTACGTGAAACCCCGAGCTTGGAGGGGAAAGTAGGGGAAGGAAGGTAGTGGAGGGGGAAATTATTGTTGAGCTACTGGGAGCAAAGCTCAGTATTGCCACGCTAACGTAGTCGCCAGAAGCCGATGTGAACACTTCGTAGCAACTAGCGAAATGAAAGTTCCTCTTCTCACTCGCTTACGCTGCAGCACATGGACTTGTCCACATACAAAACTCATATAGTTCGCAATTAATCCTTTTTGCCATCAAATCGTCGCTGTTCAGACAAAAGGTCATATATCACAATACTCTTTCTATCCATTTTTTTCCTTAAGAATGATCACGCCTCCCAACCACATATGGATATTTAGTCCATCAGAACAATTTTCATATTATTATTATTATTCCTTATTATTATCTAGCTGGGAAAATGACTGCATTTTGGATTGTCTATCTTTCGCAGATGACTTCGTTCTGATGACAGACATGCTGACAAATACGTGGAGAACTCAAAATATTACGGCCAAAACAGGATTAATAATTTCGTTTGGAAATAAACAGTATTCACAGACTCGGCAAATGCAGATTGTGCGAACAGAAAAGTATCACAATTTAGGGACATTCACAGCGTTCATAAATTTAATCACCTGGGAGAAATGCTCACTCCGAACGAAGATGCAAAGGAGGCAGTAAAATAATAATAATAATAATAATAATAATAATAATAATAATAATAATAATAATAGTGCGTGGCCTCCGAAGAGGCCTGGTGCAGGTCTTTCGAGTTGACCACGTATGGGCGACCTGCGTGTCTGGGAAGAGTGTGGAGGATGAAGATGGCCTTCAGACTATGCCATGTCACAACTATGCCATGTCAAGACAAATTGAAACATTACTGCATGGTTGTGAGTTCGGAGTGCCTTTATGGAGTGGAAACGCTTAAACGAATGGCAGACTGAACCCTTGAAAAAAGAGGAAAGCAATTTCTAGTTTAAATCGAACCGCCAACTACATAAAGATGAATAAAGAGAGGTTGGTCATCAAAATATTACTTCCGCAAGAAAACGGGAAAATACAGCCTGGGTGACTTACATAGGTGCAGCAGAGAGATCGAGCAGAAGTAGTTATCAAGAAGGAAGATATTCAGGAAACCGTACAACAGTTTGAAAACAGATTGTAGTAATAAGGGATGCACCTTAAAAGCAACTGACCAACATGCTGAAGAAAGAGAGGGGGAAGAAGTCAAAGACTTCAGGATCTTCGGCGAAAGTGCAAAGAGAAAGGCGTTAGTCTGCGTGACAGGATAGGTAGATTGCGTAAAAAAGGAGTACGGACGGCCGTATGTATGAATGAATTAATAATAATAACACTAATAACCCAAGATGAGAACCACCATTGCATTGGACGAAGAAAAGCACAGCGAGAGAATGAAGATATTCCGCGAAGAGAAGAAAGCAAATTTATCTGCTAAATAAGTTCAATTGCGCACGTTAGTTGGGTACAACGTTGCGAAAATACTACTACTAATAATAATAATTGTACCGGGAGCACATCTTCTCCGGCCAGTTAAACTGCGTGCCTTCTCTAAGGCCATCTATGTTATCTAACTTGAACTGATATTATGAAACATACTTTAGTTTTCAACCGTTAGATGTCTCTATTATCGGTTTAATTGCTCGCCGTAGCCGGTCGAACTCTAATGAATTTATTAGGAAATGTGTATTTTTACATTTGGTAAACCTTAAATTATGGAGATTGTTTTGTTCATGTATCAAAGTTCTCAACACTTCTGTTGGTACCTTCTTCAACAGTGATCAACCTGTCAGAAATTTGTAAATATTTTCGCTAGCCAATTAAAATTGGGGGTGTGTACAGGAATCCAGACTACCAGTAAAGAGTTCTGGAATCTTCCCCCCAAGAGTACTATAAAACTGGGCGCTTTAGGGTCTATTATCTTCTTCATTGCTTCAGTAAATTGAGTGTGGCGTGTCTTAAACGGAGACAGGGGCTGCGGGCGGCGTTCGGAAGGTCCAGCAAAGCAAGGCAATGGCAGAATTTTCATAAATATGTGATATCTCCTGCAAATAGCTTGAGGGGAATGTTTCAACCTCTTTTGTTTCATGTAAATTTCTAAATCTGGTGATTAAAGTGTAGAACTTCTGGCCAGTCTGAGGACCCTGTTCTATTCCCTGCTGGGAAATATGTAAAGTAAGGGATCAAAGAGAGATTGCCCTCTATTGATCCCCATTCAATTTGGTAGGAAGTGAGTGCAGTTTCTAAACCTATAAAATTCTTAACACTTCTTTGGCTTTAATATGTTTTACGTAGTCACCGCGCTGTAGAATAGGCTTAGCCTCCGTGTCATTGGGCCATAAGCCCTCTTAGGGTCTTAAGCATTTCTAAAAAGAGTGCAGGTGTTGCGCCTACTTGCATTTTGTTTGTAGCCGGTTACAACTATCCTTTTCTTTTGTCATTAAGGCCATTTAGTATGGGCAATTGTGCCCATGTCAATTTATTGTGGTGTGTAGAATTGTTTCTGGTATGAAGTTCCCTTGAGAAATAGGAAGTTATAAACTGTTGAGGAATCGATAAGCCCACATCGGGACTACATTGAGTAAATTATTTTATTAAGGACAACCGACAGGTTGTAGGTGCGCAATTAGAAATTAATGCCTCTGCGCGGCTGGACTATGGTGTGGCTGGAGCGCAGACTCCCCTGTAGTGTAAAAGTTAGGATAAAATCGTGTTCTTGTAAATTTGGTACCTGTCAAGAGCAATTCGGCTCTTTTCTGTGTAATTTATCTTTTGTAATTCTCTCAAGTTTTGTATCTGACATGTTGTTGGAACTAACGAGCTCATTATAAGATTGTTATTGTTTATTCAGATCATCTCTTTATCAAATTTTAAATAGAAAAAGGAAGAAATAAAATTTCAAAATTTATTGTGTTAACTTATGCTCTAGTTAATTCCTTGTCCACCCATTTACCCCAGGCGTTTTTTATACCTCTGTGAGCCACGGAATCCTTGTAGCAATAATAATCATAATACGTTCGTCCACTCACTTCAAACGCAAATCAATCTATTGCTTAATTTTCATTTTGTCTGGTAGCCACCGAAGATGTAACCATAGAGTTTTTTATATGCCGACATCGTAGCACAGGGAGTGGTGAACTCCACAACTCGCAAGAACTCACTTCAAACGTCTCAGGTTTTTCCAACAACCTACTGAACGAGTCAACATCTTTTCTTTTTAACGTTGTTGTCACACATAATGATGATGATGAGGAGGAGGAGGAGGAGAAACCGTTCTGTTTTTAGGAACTTGGAATGTTGAAGTCATCAGGTCCATATATTTACTACTTATGCCAATACGTATTTCCTCCTGATTGTATGTGTTACTCATATTTTTCCGGTAATTAATTGAAAATTCGCTGGCAACAAGAGGGATAGTCGTTTTAGAAATGCAATCCTTTACTTACCTAGAATAGAAATGAGGAACGCACGAGAAACCATCTCAACTATAGGTGAAGCTTGGAATCAAACCTACATGCCTCTCGAATCCGTAGATACTAATTTCACAAGATATCAAAGCCTCATTTGTAGGAAATAAACCTTATGGTTCAAAGGTAAAGCGAATACAGTTCTCTTGCATTTCTGTTCGACAGGTGAAGATAACGTAGTGATCATAGTTTAAAGAGGAAGTTCAACTAAGTAACCATACCCTCATGATGCATTTTCTTCTCCTTCTATCTCCCTGGTTTTGGCTATCAATGTGGCAAATTCACATCTGTTTACAGCTGCTCTAAAATCTCTTCTGTTGATCGAACTCCTGTCTAGTTCTTGATAGTGTCTAGCCACGACATTTTTCTCTTTACAGGTACACGGCAACTATATGCATCAAGATAAAATCTTTTCTCACATTTTACTATTTTAATACTAATGTAAGATATAAATGGAAGACGGAATAAGTTGGCTGCGTAGTATGCGCAGCGTTGCTGTATGGTTGCATCCGGAAGATACTTGATTTGACTGAAGACGGTCTTCCACGGTTTATCTCTTTCACGCCAATAAAATGATAGATTGTATGTTAAGTACGGCCAGAGCCACTTCCTTTCAAGTATTATTTTGTTGTTGCCAAAAAGAATTCTCAGTGAATGTTGTGTTAAATTACTAGAGAAATGGAAGAATCTATTATTGAATTAATTTATTTAATAATTTAAATTCACAATATTCACAATACAATAGTTCAGTCATCATGTATACTTTACATACATTGCATCAAAGTAAATTCAAATAGAAATGACTAAAAAGTTACTTAATGGGATGTAAATATACGACACCCGTCCAGTATTCATTTATTTATCTATATTTCTTTCACCATTAGAATATTACGTATTGGAAAATCATAATTATAATAATTTTATGCATCGTTGGCTTTCTTTTAAAACCTCGTATTTCCCAATGCTCTTCTTACCAATTATGCAACTAAAGACCGGTCACGCCCTTCAGTCACATATTTATACGGGGTCTATCAGAATAATGTTGTGTTCATTTTCCTATGCTGTCCGGCTCCATGGCTAAATGGTTAGCGTGCTGGCCTTTGGTAACAAGGGTCCCAGGTTCGATTCCCGGCAGGGTCAGGAATTTTAACCATCATTGGTTAATTTCGCTGGCACGGCGGCTGGGTGTATGTGTCGTCTTCATCAGCATTTCATCCATATGACGACGCGCAGGTCGCCTACGGGAGTCAAATAAGGAAAAGACCTGCACCTGGCAAGCCGAACATTTCCTCGGACACTCCCGTCACTAAAAGTCATACGTACGCCACTTTTTTCTTATGCTAATGTGTGAAGAAAAATGAACCTTAAATACATTATAATACAGGAGTGCGTAAATTTGCCATGCAAACAACGTACCTAAAATACGGTTTGGTCAGGCCTATTTTACTTTACACATTAGCATACGAAAACGAACTCAACGAAAATTATTCTGATGGTCTGCATATAAATATGTGACAGGGATGCGTGACCAGTCTTAAGGAGCATTGTGACATGCGAGGTTTTAAAAGAAAGCCATCGATATGCACAATTTTATAAAATGAAATACAAAAAAAAAACCACTATAAACAACCTAGATGTGCCCAGCAAATTTAGATATGTTTACAATTTTTCCTTTTTAAAAGTCCGATATTTACGTGATAAAATTGTATATTCCGAAAAAATTTCACAGTTCTAACCCTTCAGGCAAGCAACTCAATCTTGAAAACATCCTAGGGATATGAGCTCCAAATTTTCGGTAAATAAAATATAATAATATATGAGAATATATTCCTTATTTATTACTAAAAAGTAAGATCATTTCCTTAATCATTGTTATCCAGTCGATTAGATTAGCAGTTTGCCTTTTTCTACCACTACGAGCGCTAATGTGAGTCAATGCAGAGTTTCACTGAAGCACCACTACGGGCGCTATTGAGAGTCAGTGCAGAGTTTCACTGAAGCACCACTACGGGTGCTAATGAGAGTCAGTGCAGAGTTTCACTGAAGCACCACTACGAGCGCTAATGAGAGTCAGTGCAAAGTTGCACTGAAGCACCACTACGAACGCTAATGTGAGTCAGTGCAGAGTTTCACTGAAACACCACTACGAGCGCTATTGAGAGTCAGTGCAGAGTTTCACTGAAGCACCACTACGAGCGCTAATGTGAGTCAATGCAGAGTTTCACTTATGCCATTATAAGTACATTCGGTGTGAAAATTTTCCGAATCAAAACAAATGTCTGAGGGTATTGAACAAGGAACACATTACAGAAAGAATTATGTAAATAAGTTAATTTAGCTTGGATTTGAATGAGGAAAGAAAAAGAGTAAAGAAAGAACTATTTTAGGCTGCTTTTTCCGGAAATACATTCAGTCCGGAAGTGATTCTCGAATTATTTTTTCAAAAAAATTGTAGAGCTATCCAAGACTCACGACTTGAAACCTTTCCGGGTCCTTTAGCCTTTCAACTTTCGGGACAATTTAGGAAAATTGTTAATTTTACGATTTTCTTAGTATGGGGACCCCTACATTGTCTGGTAAGAAATGATTTCAACTTACTTGACTTTGACTTTTTTCCTGTTGCTCCTCCTGGAGCAAAGGGCTTCCGTGAAACACTTCCATCTGTTCCTATTGTTGGCTACCCTCTTCACTTCATTCCAAGTTTTTTCCACTCTTAGACATTCCTCTTCGATCGTCTTTTTCCAGGTCTTCTTTGACATTCCAAAAACCTATTCTCGTTTTCCGTTTCATGCCAAAAGTCGTCAACTTATTATCCATCCGGTTGTATTTCACTTCGGTTTCTTTAATAGTTTATATTTAAGGCTGTGCGAGTTATTAGGCCACAGCAACCCGAGCTTGGTATTTTGCTGTTGCTGTTTTCTGTAGGGGTTGTCTCCCTTAGCCTTTGAAGGTCCCTCTTCACCACAAGGCAGTGGTTCCCCTTGTTTCATTAAACCCTACGGGAAGAGGGTTGCCTCGTTTGCCAGATTTGCCGTTCCAAAAGTCTCTTTTTCCGCCGCATCTGCCATTGAGGACTTCGCCAGAGCCCTGTTAGCCGTAACTTTTCAGAGTTCCTGTAGGGCCTTCACAGCTACCGTAGCGGTCATGGGGCACACACAGTCCCCGCTGTTCATCACCCCTGCAGGCAATCCCTTACACCATGCCGTTGCCCACCTCCCACGACGTGGACGAGGGGTTGGACTTATGGGAGGCAAATTATTTCAACATTAAAAAGAAAGGCATTAACATGACGAACTCCGTATATAATTCTAAACATAATACCAGCGAGGTTAAAAGAGAACACGGGTCAATCAAGTGAGATGGTGATAAAAGATGAAAGTGAGAAAGTTTGCATAAGAGAGTGGATTACAAATATTAATCATTATCTCTGTTGCTCTTCCACCTCAAAGGTCTTAAGCCTGGCAAGTCTGATAACTGACAAAGTGTCAGAACCTGTGACAAATGTTAGAATATGAGACGCTCAGAAGCAGGCTAGTATTTGCGTCAAGTCTTTGAACAAACAGTAAGATAGATTTGTTTGTTTATTCAGCTTATAGTACAAGTTAAGCCATGCTCAGATTATTATTGACGACGAGAGAATACGATGAAATTAAAATAAAAAAATTAAAGAGCAAACACAATGTAGAAATGACAAATCGACAACGTAAAAATGGAGAGAAAAATACAAAAATAGAAATGTAGCAAATTATCATCTTCTTCTTCTTTGATTTTTCTCATTTATGTGGGGTATGCCTTCTTGTAGTGTCTCCTCCACTTCAATCGATCAATGGCGTTCCGAGGGCTGAATTTGGTGAACCGCATGTCATCTCTCACCCTATTCAGCCAGCGTGTTTGAGGTCGCCCTCGAAGTCGGCAAACCCTCCAGGTTCAGTTGAAGGGCAATATTTGCTACTGAAGTTTCACTGCTGCGGAGAACATATCCATACCATTGCATGCATAATTCACTATTTTTTTCTGTGACTGGAGCAACAATGAAATTCTTCCGCACAGCATCCATCGTTCCTGGTATGGTCTAGTGGTGTCAAGCCATTGAACCATCGCAGCATCTTCATTTCTATCGCATGAAGAGCCTGTTCATACTTCAATATTGTAGGCCAGAATTCAGATCCATAATGAAGCACTGGTCTAATCACTGTGCGGTAGACTTTATAATTTTGATGCAATAGAATTTTCTTATCGCACAGGACTCTATTAACTTGGAGACATTTCTTCCATGCGGCACTGACTCATGTCTTGACATCGGAAATCGTACTGTAGTCCGAGGTGATGCATGACCCTAGGTATATGAATGGGTCACTTCATTAAGTTGATTTCCCCCCACAGTGATCGTGCCATCAGTTTGGTTACCGTATTCCAGATACTCTGTCTTCATCCAAATACACAAAAATTAATAGACAGAAACATGAACTAAACTAGATTTTATAGCTGCCACGCCCACTGAATAGCGACTGATGATGCTGTGAGAAGATCATCCACAGTCACGGAGTAGGCTCTGTGTGGACATCTGAAGGTGGTGTGTCGCAATGTCTGGAATTCTTCCCCACAGTCAAAGCTGGGAGAAGGTCGTGGACCCCAAGAATGTAGCGCAGAGCCATTTCTTCCACTGCAGGCGCACACTCTGTTTAGTGGGACCCATACACTCTGTGGAAGATGAAATTTGGAAAGGGCTGCGTAGGGTCGACGATCGATCTCCATTCATCGGGCACCTTTGCAGCAGTCCATTCTTCTTTCCTGGTTCGCAATACAGAGAAATTGTCTGCGATCTGTTCTTGAGCCAAGAGCAGAGGAGTGTGTCTGGATTTCAGTTTGTCGCGATTGTATGGATCTCTTGATTAATCAGCCGAAATTCTGACGGTATTTTTTTAATCACCGACGACACTCAAATTAGGTAGTAGAAAACTTATGGGAGGTAAAAATTAAAGAGATGAATGAGGAAATGTTAAATGCAGCTAAAGGAGCGAATAATTTTGGACTTAACCTTTGCAAAAAGCAATCTGAATATAGTGGAATCAGCAACAGTACACAATAGAGGATAGTTACACATTCGGTAATATATACCAACGTTTCGGGATGAACCGAGTCTCCTCCCACCTGCACCTGTCAACCGAAGTTGGAAGAGAGGTACTAAAAACTGATCATTTACATGTACAGTAAGTAAACATTTAAAGATTTGACATATTTGAGTTGGAAATAAATATAAGGAAAATTATAAATTTCTTACGCATCATGTCTGTATGGGAACGCAAAAAATAAAAGAAGAATTTTCTTGTTAATGTAACAAAATTAGTGATACTGTAAATACACTGACTGACAGAGCAAATGCAACACCAAGAAGGAGTGGTTCGAAAGGGATGAAAGTTGGGGAAAAAACAGAGACGGCACGGACGAATAATTGATGTTTATTTCAAACCGATATGCAGGTTACACAATGCGCACGGCATCGACTCAGTAGGATGTAGGACCACCGCGAGCGGCGATGCACGCAGAAACACGTTGAAGTACAGAGTCAATAAGAGTGCGGATGGTGTCCTGAGGGATGGTTCTCCCTTCTCTGTCAACCATTTGCCACAGTTGGTCGTCCGTACGAGGCTGGGGCAGAGTTTGCAAACGGCGTCCAATGAGATCCCACACGTGTTCGATTGGTGAGAGATCCGGAGAGTCCGCTGGCCACGGAAGCATCTGTAAAGCTCGTAGAGCCTGTTGGGAGATGCGACCAGTGTGTGGGCGGGCATTATCCTGCTGAAACAGATCATTGGGCAGCCCCTGAAGGTACGGGAGTTCCACCGGCCGCAGCACATGCTGCACGTAGCGGTGGGCATTTAACGTGCCTTGAATACGCACTAGAGGTGACGTGGAATCATACGCAATAGCGCCCCAAACCATGATGCCGCGTTGTCTAGCGGTAGGGCGCTCCACAGTTACTGCCGGATTTTACCTTTCTCCACGCCGACGCCACACTCGTCTGCGGTGACTATCACTGACAGAACAGAAGCGTGACTCATCGGAGAACACGACGTTCCGCCATTCCCTCATCCATGTCGCTCTAGCCCGGCACCATGCCAGGCGTGCACGTCTATGCTGTGGAGTCAATGGTAGTCGTCTGAGCGGACGCCGGGAGTGCAGGCCTCCTTCAACCAATCGGCGGGAAATTGTTCTGGTCGATATTGGAACAGCCAGGGTGTCTTGCACATGCTGAAGAATGGCGGTTGACGTGGCGTGCGGGGCTGCCACCGCTTGGCGGCGGATGCGCCGATCCTCGCGTGCTGACGTCACTCGGGCTGCGCCTGGACCCCTCGCACGTGCCACATGTCCCTGCGCCTACCATCTTCGCCACAGGCGCTGCACCGTGGACACATCCCTATGGGTATCGGCTGCGATTTGACGAAGCGACCAACCTGCCCTTTTCAGCCCGATCACCATACCCCTCGTAAAGTCGTCTGTCTGCTGGAAATGCCTCCGTTGACGGCGGCCTGGCATTCTTAGCTATACACGTGTCCTGTGGCACACGACAACACGTTCTACAATGACTGTCGGCTGAGAAATCACGGTACGAAGTGGGCCATTCGCCAACGCCGTGTCCCATTTATCGTTCGGCACGTGCGCAGCACAGCGGCGCATTTCACATCATGAGCATACCTCAGTGACGTCAGTCTACCCTGCAATTGGCATAAAGTTCTGACCACTCCTTCTTGGTGTTGCATTTGCTCTGTCAGTCAGTGTATGTTGTCGTAGTCTGAGATAATGTCTGTTGGTCATTTGATACTCCATTGCAGTTCCTTTAGTTTTTTTTGTTTTGCACCACTTGACTAACCAACAACACTGTCATTTAGTGATTTGATCTGAATTTAAAGAATCCAGAGCAGAGTGGAATATGATACTTTCCAAAAATTATTGCTCATTTAAGTATAGTATTATATTCTGTCAAATACCACATTGTGTTTTATTGACCATATTTGTCTACATATCTTTTCTCACAAATGCCTATAATTTTACGACTAAATAGGGCATACGATTTTTAACATTAGAATTACACCATAAATTACTCATATGAAATATTCCAAAACAATATTGTACATAATAACAGCATACAACATGATATAGACTCACAAAACGCGGTTCGTCACTTGGTGTAAGGTTTTAAAATGATTTGAGTGTTGGCGCATGGTCAAAATTCATTTTCCGCGAAACCATGCTCAGAAAAAAGTCCGAACAATAAACTATAAAGTTCACACATTTACCAACCAGATGGAGCAATATTATATATGTTCAAAATCAATTTTGGCACTTGGTCAAGTGATGCATAACAATATCCAATTATTACTCGAAACTATGGAACAGTATAGAGTCTAAGACAATTAGCATTAAGGTCGATAGAAGCTTGAATTTTAGTACCTTGACCCCTTTTAATATTTGTCCAGTTTTGATAGTCTTCTTTTATATACAGTATTATCCATATGGTAATATTTCTGTTCGTTGAAATGTACTCCATTGTGTATTTCTTCCAAATTTTTTTTGTTTGTTTTTTTGGCTGTAAAAGGTACATGTTTAATTGCCATTAAACGAATCTGGGAAAGAGGAGTATTGTACTCTATCCTTAACAATCATGGTCACCAGGTGGTCTGTTAATTAAATGAAAATCTTTGTGAGTACGGGACTGGTGTGAAGGTATGCAAGTAATTTCAATTTTTATTTTCATTTTATATTACGAAAAGAATCTGCTCATTCATACTTCTCTTTGTAGCAATACAGAAAAGTTAAATAGCTAACTAATTAATTTCATACAAAGTTCCTGCTAAAGTGAATAGGTTTTAGTAAATAAAGCGAGAAATTTTGCCGCTTGAATATTTTAAAGATTTTTTAATCAATGTCTGTTTTTACTTCATTTCTTAATAACTTATTTTCTAAGAAATCAAGAATTCCAATCATTAAATTATATGAATGGACAAAGCATCACTTTCTTTGGAAGGCATGTGTTAGGCATTCAGGTGACGTGGGTGGCACATTGAAGTTGATATTTAATAAATCACAGCTTCTGTGCTCGCTCTATTGGTCTCTTCGAAGATACTGATGTTTGTTCGAATGTCCTGTCATTTTATCCTTTCTTGCAAAGCAGCGTTGGTGGAACTTACGAAGTCATTTCAAGTGTCTTACGTAAGTCGTTCAAGTCTCATCCATAAGTATGTGCTGCCGTTATAGCTCTCACTTAACCTGAACAAGGCATTGAACGATGGGGGAAGAAAGTAACAAGTTGGGAAGGCTGTGTTTAAATCTATACAAAAAGAAATACTCAACGAATTTCGGAGTGAAATCAAGCAAAACAAAATGAGTAAAAGCATTAGGCCTATATACAGAGTTTTCCAAAAGTCCGTAAACGTTAGACGATGCAATACTTCACGCAATATTGGAGGTAGAGAGGTAATAGACACACATGATTGTCATGACATGGGGTTTTACGGATAACAAAATAAAGCTTCACTAACAGTGCCTTTTCTGGTAACGTCAACATGCCGCGTTTTCAGGCGTATCTGACTCCTCCTCTCACAACAGCTCAATTTATACCATGCACGGGTCTCATGCGTCATCATTGACGTGTTGCTGTCCAGCGCCATCTGTTGGCCTGTTCGTGTAGTCGTTGCTGGTGTCAATAAAACCTCATGTCATGTCATGCATGTGTGGCCATTTATACCAGACGTATTACTGTCAAGCACTATCTGTTAGTCATTTTGTGTATTTCATTTTCGTGTCAATAAAACCCCATGCCATGCCAATCATGTGAGTCAATTATTACCCCTCTGCTTTCAATATTCCGTAAAGTATTGCCTCGTCAACTGTTAACGGGCTTTTCAGTCACCCTGTATAAAAGGGAAAACTTAGTTTCCTATTTGTTTTATTTATTCACTTATAGGACGTATATTGATTAATATACTATTTCTTTCTTCTTCTTCTCCTTCGTTTTTCTTATTCTTATACTCAACCCTAACGTTAGTGGGTAACATGCATGTCTTCCAATCGCTTCCTTTCTTTGCCTAGCAGTTCCAAATTGCCATGGGAGTTCTTGCCTTTAATGCTGACTATAAATTGTAACGTTGGTCCTCCTTCGACCTTCGAGCTTCACTTCGAACAGGGTGCAGCACCAGTCAGAATGACTAAGCAGTGTCAAGTGAGGCTATTTCTTCCTGTGTTTAAGGTTTGAAGCAAGTTGCTTGCCTATTTCTTCTCTTGAGAATGTTCTCATTTGCGACTCTATCAGTCCAAGGTATTCTTAGGAATCGACTCCAGCACCACATCTCAAATGCCCTGAGTTTCAATACTTCCATTTTTGCAAGGCCCATGTTTCTGACCCATAGTTTACATCACCCCATACAAAAAATTTCACGAAGTGCTTCTGTACCTCCATGTTGATGGTTTTAGAAGCTACTAGACACTTCTTTCTTGAAAAATTTTCGTTCATTTATAATATGTGGACGTTTACATATCTCACTTTATTTTATCTGACTGTAAAATGGAAATATGTGTTTATTTGTGACTACTGAATGCCATTCATTTCTTATTAACTTCTTACAGCACCGTATTAGTGCCTCAGATGTTTGAGGCGCTGGCCTTCTGATCCAGACTTGACAAGTTCGATCCCGGCTCAGTCAGGTGGCATTTGAAGGTGCACAAATACCCCAGCCTCGTGTCGGTAAAAGTACTCCTCCGAGACGAATTTCCGACACCTCGGAGTCTCCGAATACCGTAAAAGTAGTTAGTGGTACGTAAACCAAATAACACTATTAACAACTTCTTTCTAATTGATACATCACAAAATGTCATACAATATAACTTATTTATTTTGTGAATGAACGTTAAGTGAAATGTTCATGTTATTAAGGAGGCGAACAAATCCTCGGACACTCCACTACGCTAGATAAAAAAGGTGTCAGAATTCCCTCTGGGGAAATGAAATAATCATAAATACACTGACTGACAGAGCAAATGCAACACCAAGAAGGAGTGGTCAGAACTTTATGCCAATTGCAGGGTAGACTGACGTCACTGAGGTATGCTCATGGTGTGAAATGCGCCGCTGTGCTGCGTACGTAGCGAACGATAAATGGGACACGGCGTTGGCGAATGGCCCACTTCGTACCGTGATTTCTCAGCCGACAGTCATTGTAGAACGTGTTGTCGTGTGCCACAGGACACGTGTATAGCTAAGAATGCCAGGCCGCCGTCAACGGAGGCATTTCCAGCAGACAGACGACTTTACGAGGGCTATGGTGATCGGGCTGAGAAGGGCAGGTTGGTCGCTTCGTCAAATCGCAGCCGATACCCATAGGGATGTGTCCACGGTGCAGCGCCTGTGGCGAAGATGGTTGGCGCAGGGACATGTGGCACGTGCGAGGGGTCCAGGCGCAGCCCGAGTGACGTCAGCACGCGAGGATCGGCGCATCCGCCGCCAAGCGGTGGCAGCCCCGCACGCCACGTCAACCGCCATTCTTCAGCATGTGCAAGACACCCTGGCTGTTCCAGTATCGACCGGAACAATTTCCCGTCGATTGGTTGAAGGAGGCCTGCACTCCCGGCGTCCGCTCAGAAGACTACCATTGACTCCACAGCATAGACGTGCACGCCTGGCATGGTGCCAGGCTAGAGCGACTTGGATGAGGGAATGGCGGAACGTCGTGTTCTCCGATGAGTCACGCTTCTGTTCTGTCAGTGATAGTCACCGCAGACGAGTGTGGCGTCGGCGTGGAGAAAGCGCCCTACCGCTAGACAACGTGGCATCATGGTTTGGGGCGCTATTGCGTATGATTCCACGTCACCTCTAGTGCGTATTCAAGGCACGTTAAATGCCCACCGCTACGTGCAGCATGTGCTGCGGCCGGTGGCACTCCCGTACCTTCAGGGGCTGCCCAATGCTCTGTTTCAGCAGGATAAAGCCCGCCCACACACTGCTCGCATCTCCCAACAGGCTCTACGAGGTGTACAGATGCTTCCGTGGCCAGCGTACTCTCCGGATCTCTCACCAATCGAACACGTGTGGGATCTCATTGGACGCCGTTTGCAAACTCTGCCCCAGTCTCGTACGGACGACCAACTGTGGCAAATGATTGACAGAGAATGGAGAACCATCCCTCAGGACACCATCCGCACTCTTATTGACTCTGTACCTCGACGTGTTTCTGCGTGCATCGCCGCTCGCGGTGGTCCTACATCCTACTGAGTCGATGCCGTGCGCATTGTGTAACCTGCATATCGGTTTGAAATAAACATCAATTATTCGTCCGTGCCGTCTCTGTTTTTTCCCCAACTTTCATCCCTTTCGAACCACTCCTTCTTGGTGTTGCATTTGCTCTGTCAGTCAGTGTATGTCTTTTGCTAAATGAAACTCAAATTGATAAGGATTAATTTATTTGCATCTATAAAGCGCAGTCCAAAAGTTTCCGTTCGACGGCCGTACAGTCCTGAAACGGGATGCCAATCACCCAAAATTGCCGTGAGTATTGAAGCACTCATCCCACCGGCGCACCAGGTTGTGGTAAAACACGATGTCCTGATGTGTGAAGTCCGTAACCTCCTGCTGCACATCCTCGTCTGACAGAAAGCGTCGAAACTACAAGGTCTTTTTGAGGGGACCGAAGGCGTGAGGACGGATCAGGACTGTAGGGCGGGTGCTCGAGTGTCTCCCACTTGAGTTGGCGAACCTTCTGCGTGACGACCTTTGCAACCCGCGTCTTGTTTCGAAACGAGACCCACACAGGACTTGGTGCAGCATTCTTCAACAGTGGTTTTTGACAGATATGCTGCCCCACACATAGTCTTTATTCTCCGATGGATGTCCACTGGTCTTTATCCTGCGGCAGCCAAGAACAGAATAACAGCACATTGGTCCTGTTTGGACGCATTTGGTAATAACGTTGCCATAGTTCACGTGGCCGCATTTAACGCACGCAGCTCAGCACGACACGACTGCCACACTATTCCCTTTACCCACGTGTCTATGTTTCTATATTCTCATCGGAGTCGTGCTACCTTGCATGTCCTCTGCAGCTACGCCCACAAATGGAGACTTTCTGATCACGCCTTATAGCTAATTGTTTTCGAGGGACGTCTATATGGAAGCTGGTGTCTAGAATTGTAGGATTCAGTGCAATGAAAGGGGCATACTGACTCCGGGCCTATGAAACTACCACAATTGAAATAATCAGTTTACAGGAGTATGATGAGATGAGTCCTGTCGGATAAAAGAGCCTTCTACATGTCTCCGTCATGGCCATCGAATTCGATTACCGGCCAAGTCAGAGCTAGTTCTCTGGTTGGTTCGATGTCCACTCTGCCTACCTCAAAACATAAAAATTCCAAAATTGGAATGCTTTTGTACTCTTTTGGCACTTTACTTTAACTAACAAGTTTATTCCTTCATTGATCAGGCAAGTATCTTGTCATGATCTGAAAGTTTAGAAGGCTATGCAAAAGAAAAACGTCATTACGTTGTGGTGACAAGCTTAGCCGTTTTACAAATAAGTAACAAAATTTTAAGTTTTAATTTTCTATGGCAATAACACATTCAGCCCGTATTCAGTAGAGAAGTAGAAGTATATGGGTGTAACTCAGCTCAAATAGATTTGTAGTCATCTACAGTTTAGTTGGCTAGTAAAATAATTTCTTAACTTGCACCGTATATTCACACGGCAAATTGAAACAGTTGTACCGAGCTCGATAGCTGCAGTCGCTTAAGTGCGGCCAGTATCCAGTATTCGGGAGATAGTAGGTTCGAACCCCACTGTTGGCAGCCCTGAAGATGGTTTTCCGTGGTTTCCCATTTTCACACCAGGCAAATGCTGGGGCTGTACCTTAATTAAGGCCACGGCCGCTTTCTTCCCACTCCTAGCCCTTCCCCGTCCCATCGTCGCCAAAAGACCTGTCTGTGTCGGTGCGACGTAAAGCAAGTAGCGAAAAAAAAAAAAAAAAAAGAAACAGTTGTAAGCGCACGATACCAGAAGCAAAAATATCTTATAAATATGGGTCCGCAAACGAGCCCTTTGCGAGATAATTTAGAATTTGTGGTTAACAGCCACCCCTGACTTCATTGCATGTAAACGTTATCCTACTTAGGGAAAAGGAACAATAGAATATTAAGAACAGTCATTACATACTTTGGTAGAAATGTAGTTGGTCTTAATGAACAAGAAAACAGCCGACACTTTGAAAACTTCCTTTAACTACGAGTAAGTATAATGTACAGGCACTGTAACATGTAACTCTAACATACTGAGTAAGACTGTTTTCTTCTGCATTATAAACAAATGCACTTATAACAAAGTATATAATTTCTTAATGTTGTATTTTTATCCTTTCCTAGCTAGGATGACGTTTACACACAATCAAGTCAGTGGTGACTGGTTACCACACTTTTCTAAATTATCTCACATACAGGTCGTTTGTGGACAGTTGTTTACTAAGACATTTTTGCTTGTAGTATCCTGTACTTTCAGTTGCTTTAGTTTGCGCTATTAATTACAATACACCATGTAGTGTTCCACTTCACATTACTCTTCACTTTGTGAATAAAATGTTGTTTAATTTGTTGTAAAATTATCAATGTTTAGGTTTATTAATTACTTTTTCTGTTTTCACTAGGATTATGATATAACATGTCACTGACCTTATGAAATAATTTCACCGAAATGTTTTAGTGTTGGCTTTTTCTGATTATAGATCTGGTTATCCTATTCTATTCCCCCATCCATAAGGTGTTAGAACACAGAATTATCATGTTTCACATCCAGCAACGTTACCGTAATTACCTTTACACACTCGCGGCACAGATGCCAAATGTTTATTGCCTACAACGCGAGGGTAGTTTCCCGTGTTCCTGTCCGACTACTAGGACAGGGCGACCTCATTGTTTCTTATCACTACGTCAGCTGTCACAAACAATCCAATTAAAGTAAACTTTTCCCTGTTCTCTCTGTATGTTCCAACCCATTTGTACTTTACATTAAAATACAAATTTCAGATAAACTGTTCCTTTGCTAATCGATGGGAAATTATAATAGGTAATAATAATAATAATAATAATAATCGTATGGCCTCAGCTACCGTGTGCAGACATTTCAATTTGACGCCATCTGGCTGTCTGCTCGTCAATTTCGACGTTCCGTTGTACTCTAGGCCCCCACTAGGTGGCAGACCGAGTAAACCGAAACTCTCTTGGGCGTCTATGGCTGAGATTGAATGAATTTTGTCGGGTAAACACCAAATGTGTCACCAGAGATCTTTTACATGCCGACATCGTACAACATGGAGTGTCGAATGGACTTTTTTCCGCCCTTCAAAAATCCGACTACCTCTGCCGGGTTTGAACCCGCTATCTTGGGATCCGGAGGCCGACACTCTACCGCTGATCCACAGAGGCAGCTATTATAATAGTTAATATAGTGAGAGAGCCTCCGTAGCTCAGGTGACAGCGCGCCGGCCTCTCACCGCTGGGTTCCGTGGTTCAAATTCTGGTCACTCCATGTGAGATATGTGCTGGACAAAGCGGAGGTGAGATAGGTTTTTCTTCGGGTACTCCGGTTTTCCCTGTCTTATTTCATTCAAAAAACACTCTCCAATATCATTTCATTTAATTTCTCATTCATTAAACATTGCCCCGGAGGAGTGCGACATGCTTCGGCAGCCGGCACATTTCCTATCTTCGCCGCCAGATGGGGGCTTCATTCATTCCATCCCTGATCCGGTCGAAAGACTGGAAACCGGCTGTGGATTTTCAGTATAAGAAGAGCTAGAGATTGTGTCGAAAATTTTGAGAACAGTGTAGACTAGTATCTTAAGAAAGGGTTGGCTCGAGTTTTAAATGTTTTGGTTATTTAGCGAATCATTAAATAAGCAAGTTTAATAAAATAAAATAAAATCTGGAATAAAGCCACGAATATATATATAAGGGACTATCAGAAATGTTCTGTTCGACGGCCGTACTGTTCTGAATTGGGATGCCAATCACGTAAAATCACTGTGAGCATGGAGGCACTGATGCACCAGATTGAAGATACCCGCGTGGTAAAACACCGTATCCTGCTGCAAGAAGAAGTCCGTAACCTCCTGCTGCACATCATCGTCCAACAGGAAGCGTCGACCTTTCAAGGCCTTTGGGAGGGGACAGAAAGCGTGATAATCACATGGGGAGAGATCAGCGGGTGCTCGAGTGTCTCCCACTTGAGTTGGTGAACCTTCTGCGTGACGACCTTTGCAACCGGCGTCCTGTGCCGAAACGCGACCCGCACGGAATATGGTGCACTATTCCATAACGGTGGTTTTCGACAGCATGCTGCCCCTACACAGTCTTCATTCTTCGATGGATGTCGAAAGATGTTTGTCCTTCGACAGCCAAGAACTGAATACAGCACATTGGTCCTGTTTGGACGCATTTGGTAAGAACCTTGCCTTAGTTCATGTCGTCGCATTTAACGCATGCACCTCGTCACGACACGACTATCACACTAATACCTTCGTTTATTTCGTGGGGAAGGGGGTTGCCGAAGACCGCTCCCTCCGCGTGGCAATCGTCACTAATCAACGTTGCCTCCGACATGCGATTAGTTCTAAGAAGAAAGAGATAGCAGAGAAGAGTGGGAGATGATACTAAAGGAGTATCGGACTGTTTCCATGTCAGACATGATACTAGGCAGATACTTGTGTTGGTAAGGTGGTGCAAGGCCAACTAGATATAGAGGCCATAAGGCTCCCCCTCCACTTCCGGCGCTACGTCACAAGAAGAGCCATCCGCTTCATTTTTCGCCAGTGACTTGTAAGCTGATATGAACCTCGCAGCAGTAAGGCTATCAATGGTGTTCAATGACTTCAACGTGTGTGAACATTGTGAATTATGCCAACGTCGTGTTGTGTACCTGGTTGTAGAAGCAACTATAGTTCGAAAGAGCCCAGTAATTCAGTGTTTAAATTTCCTACTGATTTGGTTCGGAAACAAAAGTGGATCTTAGGCATCCATCGAACAGAATTTGTCCCTTCAGCAAGCTCAGTTGTGTGCATAAAACACTTCGACGAACGTTTCGTAATTAGGGAGGATTCTGTTAAAAGACCTGTTGGGTCTATTTTAACAGTAAAACGTAACCGTTTAAAACTCTCAAACGACGCTATTCCTACTAAGTTTGAAAATGTGCCTGCCTATCTGTCTAAAACTCTTCCAAGACCGAGGAAAACTCCTATTCAAAGACAAGAAGAAATTGAAAAACGGGAAGAAGAAAGAAAGAAAGAAAGAAAGCTGAGGAAGAAGATGACAGGATCAAGGACTTCGATGACATTAAAGGTAATTTCACTACTAAATGCAAATTAGATTTTGACAAATTTTTTGTCAATTTCGACGGCCAAAGTCTATGTATTTTCAAAATTTATATCACTGAGGAAAATATTCCGAAAATTGGTACCTACTTCTTTAACATTAAACGAGGCTCTTGATTTTAAAGCCATAAAACATGGTATTTTCATGAACGATAACCCTGATATACGTGCATTAGGTAACGGGAGCAAGATATTAAAATGGTCAAATTTGGAAAGTATCTGTAACTTCCTGTTTAGTCTTGCTTGTGAATCAAAAGTGACTGTCCACGACAAAATAGAAACTGTGAGCAAAATAATCGATGAAATTGAAAGTGAAGTTGATGACTGTATGATTCATGTTTGTGGGTTACTGTAGTCACGTCCTAGTTCGTGAACCGTGGGCAACGGCTGAGTGGCCTAGTAAGTGGTGCTGAGAGTCGGGATACCAGTTGCTATGGAATGGGAGTGGGCATCTCGGACATATTCCGAGTCGTGGCCCTCCTTGTGCTCAGGCGGCTAGGACTATACAATTCACCGGTGGTCCATAACCCGTTAGAGGAGAGATCCTCACTTGGACTATGTGCAAGTAGGGCAGCATCCTGCTTCATGAATTTACCGAGCTCAGAACACTTTAAGCAAGCCTCGGACCTATGGGAGTAATGGAGTCCCACTCCCATTTGACAGGCGAGGGACTCCTTGGAAACAACTTGGCTAACAAAATGGAATTCGATGGGGAGCTATCAATATTAATGGGGCATATGGAAGAAAGAAGGTAGAATTGGCTGAGTCAGCGAAGAGGATGCATCTGGATGTGCTAGGAGTAAGTGATATTCGGGTAAGGGGAGGTAATGAGGAAGAGAGAGGAGATTATAACGTGTACTTGACGGGTGTTAGAAAGGGAAGGGCAGAGTCTGGGGTAGGGCGCTTTATCAGGAATACCATTGCACGCAACATAGTTTCTGTTAGGCACGTAAATGAACGAATGATGTGGGTAGATTTGTCAGTGGGAGGAATTAGGACAAGAATTGTGTCCGTGTATTCACCATGTGAGGGTGCAGATGAGAATGAAGTTGACAAGTTTTATGAATCATTGAGTGACATCGTGGTCAGGGTCAACAGCAAGGATAGAATAGTGCTAATGGGCGATTTCAATGCGAGAGTTGGGAATAGAACTGAAGGATACGAAAGGGTGATTGGTAAATGTGGGGAAGATATGGAAGCTAATGGGAATGGGAAGCGTTTGCTGGACTGCTATGCTAGTATGGGTTTAGCTGTTACGAATACATTCTTCAAGCATAAGGCTATTCACCGCTACACATGGGAGGCTAGGGGTACCAGATCCATAATAGACTATATCTTAACAGACTTTGAATTCAGGAAATCTGTTAGGAATGTACGAGTTTTTCGCGGTTTTTTCGATGATACAGACCACTATATGATCTGTAGTGAACTAAGTATCTCTAGGCCTAGGGTAGAGAAAGTGAAATCTGTCTGCAAACGAATAAGGGTAGAAAATTTCCAGGACGAGGAAATTAGACAGAAGTACATGGATATGATTAGTGAGAAGTTTCAAACAGTAGGCAGGTTCAGGATATAGAAAGTGAATGGGTGGCATACAGGGATGCTGTAGTAGAAACAGCAAGGGAATGCCTAGGAACAACTGTGTGTAAAGATGGGAAAAGGCGAACATCTTGGTGGAATGATGAAGTGAGAGCAGCCTGTAAACGTAAAAAGAAGGCTTATCAGAAATGGCTCGAAACAAGGGCCGAGGCAGACAGGGATCGGTACGTAGATGAAAGAAACAGAGCGAAACAAATAGTTGCTGAATCCAAAAAGACGTCATGGGAAGATTTTGGTAATAACCTGGAAAGGCTAGGTCAAGCAGCAGGGAAACCTTTCTGGACAGAAATAAAGAATCTTAGGAAGGGAGGGAAAAATGAAATGAACAGTGTTTTGAGTAATTCAGGTGAACTCATAATAGATCCCAGGGAATCACTGGAGAGGTGGAGGGAATATTTTGAACATCTTCTCAATGTAAAAGAAAATCACCATGGTGGTGTTGCAAACAGCCAAGCTCATGGGGAGGAGGAAAATGATGTTGGTGAAATTATGCTTGAGGAAGTGGAAAGGATAGTAAATAAACTCCATCGTCATAAGGCAGCAGGAATGGATGAAATTAGACCTGAAATGGTGAAGTATAGTGGGAAGGCAGGGATAAAATGGCTTCATAGAGTAGTAAAATTAGCGTGGAGTGTTGGTAAGGTACCTTCAGATTGGACAAAAGCAGTAATTTCACCTATCTATAAGCAAGGGAACAGGAAGGATTGCAACAACTATCGAGGTATCTCATTGATTAGTATACCAGGCAAAGTATTCACTGGCATCTTGGAAGGGAGGGTGCAATCAGTCGTTGACAGGAAGGTGGATGAAAACCAGTGTGGTTTCAGACCACAGAGAGGCTGTCAGGATAAAATTTTCAGTATGCGCCAGGTAATTGAAAAATGCTACGAGAGGAATAGGTAGTTGTGTTTATGTTTCGTAGATCTAGAGAAAGTATATGGCTGGGTACCGAGGGAAAATATGTTCGCCATACTGGGGGACTATGGAATTAAAGGCAGTTTATTAAAATCAATCAAAGGCATTTATGTTGATAATTGGGCTTCAGTGAGAATTGATGGTAGAATGAGTTCTTGGTTCAGGGTACTTACAGGAGTTAGACAAGGCTGTAATCTTTCACCTTTGCTGTTCGTAGTTTACATGGATCATCTGCTGAAATGTATAAAATGGCAGGGAGGGATTCAGTTAGGTGGAAATGTAGTAAGCAGTTTGGCCTACGCTGACGACTTGGTCTTAATAGCAGACTGTGCCGAAAGCCTGCAGTCTAATATCATGGAACTTGAAAATAGGTGCAATGAGTATGGTATGAAAATTAGCCTCTCGAAGACTAAATTGATGTCATTAGGTAAGAAATTCAACAGAATTGAATGTCAGATTGGTGATACAAAGCTAGAACAGGTCTATAATTTCAAGTATTTAGGTTGTGTGTTCTCCCAGGATGGTAATATAGTAAGTGAGATTGAATCAAGGTGTAGTAAAGCTAATGCAGTGAGCTCGCAGTTGCGGTCAGCAGTATTCTGTAAGAAGGAAGTCAGCTCCCAGACGAAACTATCTTTACATCGGTCTGTTTTCAGACCAACTTTACTTTACGGGAGCGAAAGCTGGGTGGACTCAGGATATCTTATTCATAGGTTAGAAGTAACAGACATGAAAGTAGCAAGAATGATTGTTGCTACAAACAGGTGGGAACAATGGCAGGATGGTACTCGGAATGAGGAGATAAAGGGTAATTTAGGAATGAACTCGATGGATGAAGCTGTACGCATAAACCGGCTTCGGTGGTGGGGTCATGTGAGGCGAATGGAGGAGGATAGGTTATGTAGGAGAATAATGGACTCTCTTATGGAGGGTAAGAGATGTAGAGGGAGACCAGGACGACGATGGTTAGACTCGGTTTCTAACGATTTAAAGATAAGAGGTATAGAACTAAATGAGGCCACAACACTAGTTGCAAATCGAGGATTGTGGCGACGTTTAGTAAATTCTCAGAGGCTTGCAGACTGAACGCTGAAAGGCATAACAGTCTATAATGATAATGTATGTATGTAATGTATGTATGTAGATGACTGTATCATTACTGATAAATTAGAATTTTGCAAGGAACAGTTAAATTTAGCCTTTACAAAGAAAGTGTCTTACTCCTGTATATTAATAACATGGTTCGCTTCAACATTTTTCGCATTTCCTGGGACGTATAAGAAGATAAGACAGTCAACGTTCCTTACAATGCCTCACTCTGTGTATTTGAAGTCTTTTACCTCAAAACTAGGCACGGGAAATTCGGGTATAGATGATTCACATTGGAATTACCTGAAAAAGAAAGTAAAATTGTTAAATGAACATGAACGATTTTGTAACTTCTTGTTGGATGAAGTCTATATAAAACCTGAGCTTAACTATAAAGGAGGAAAGGTAGAGGGAGTTGCTTTTAGTAGTAAATGTGGAGAAAATAACGCAACATTAGCTACAACTGTACAAACCTTTATGTTGTCATCCATTCTTAAAAAAAAAATAAAGACGTTGTTGGTTTGTTTCCATGTAAGAACCGAACGTCACATTTCTTAGAAGAACTAACTTTGCAAGTCCTTAAAATATTAACAGATATAGGTTATAAGGTAGTATGAATCATTTCTGATAATAACAGTGTTAATAGAAAAATGTTTGAAAAGCTGTGCAAAAGCAATTTACAAACCACTTTTCAAAATCCATTTGACGAAACACAAAAGATTTTTGTAATGTTCGATACTGTTCATTTATTTAAAAGCTTAAGAAATAACTGGTTTAATCAGGCCGATAACTTACAAACTTTCGTGTTTCCTGACTTTGACAACCCTGAGTCAGACAAAAAATGTTTTGCTAGTGTTGGTCACCTTAAACAGCTCCACAGAGAAAAAGAGAATGATGTAGTTAAGCTTGCTCCTGCCCTGAACCAAGAAGTGTTGTACCCAACTTCTTTAGAGCGATAAAATGTAAACCTTTGTTCTAAGCTCTTAGATGAGAAAAATGTCGCCGCTTTAAAACACTTTGATAAAATAAAAAATGGAGATGGTTTTAAAAGCACAGCTGTATTCTTAGAAATAATTCTTCAGTGGTGGAAGATTGTTAATGTTAAGCATGCTTTCAAAGGCGACAGATTTAATGACCCTCATTGTAACGCAATATTTTCAATTCATGACGACAATGTTTTATTTCTGCGCAAGTTTTTAACATGGTTAATTAGATGGGATAATCTGTCTGTTCAAGGGGAGATTACACAAAAAAACAGAGAGTCGTCATGGAAAACTTACTAATGAAACTCAAACAGCCTTAGTTCACACTACAAAAACTATTTTAGAGTTAATAAATTTCTTGAAAACAAGTTTAGGATTCAAGTATGTATTGTTAGGGAAATTTCAAACTGACGAACTGGAAGCAAGATTTGGGCATTACAGGGAAATGAGTGGTGCCTGCTACCATATTTCAGTGAAGCAAATCCTTGAGTCAGAACGAAAATTGAAAGCCCTGACGGTAATAAATGCATACTCTGCTAAACATGCAGCCATCCCTATTAGTGATATTTCATTAAGTAAGTATGTGGATTGCAAGAGTTCAGATTGTAAAAGCTTCAAACCAACAGTTATTTCACATTTTGAAAATGTGGTAGTTGAGTTAAATGATGTTATTGTATCTGAAAACATTTTGTTAGGTCTAGTTTATATTGGTGGATATATTTGTAAAATAATTATGAAAAATTGTACATGTATACATTGTCAAGATGTTTTATTGTTAAATAATGATAATGTAACGTCAGATGTGTTAAAGCCGGAGGACAATTTTTATTTCAATATAATTGACAGGGGAGCTTTGAAATATCCATCAGATTTTATTGTTAACATTTTGATCACACAGTTTAAATTATTTAGTGTACTTATAAGAGATAAATTTGAATCGAGGTTTTAACATGGTGATTCTCAAAGAAAAATTTTGATTTTGCTTGTCAACAAAGTTCTAGAAAATGAAAACGTCATGTTTGAAACATGCAGTAATTGTAGAAGTAGTTTTAAAGATTACGTTGACAAATGTATATACATCTTTTGTAATATATTATTGAATAACTATAGAAAAGTTATCGCAGACAAACTCGTTGCTAAGAAGAAGAAATCCTCAAGTAAGGATAGCCATAAATCGGCAAAGAAAAGTAAAATTGATAAACTGAAACCTTAAGAATTGTTAGATAAGTTTTAAGTTGAAGCCTAATTTCTAAGAAAGGTTCCAGACTATTGTTGTGAATTCCTATCATGTATTTGCATAGTAACATTAAAACTATTTTTATACGTATTATGGGTTTTAATCTTTTGCATGAAACCGTGTTCCGTTACAAATGACAGATGTCAGCTTAATTTTACGTAAAGAAATGTACATAAACTGTTCCGCTAGTTTACCCCCGCATAAAACTGATGTAGTGCACAAGCCTAAATAAAACCACAATTGAAGGCGTGTTCAGTTATATCGTTAAGGATCAATAAATTAATAATATCGTGGAGACAGTGAGAGCGGGCCGTATACTACCATGCTGAACGCCAGCCACTGGCGTGACGTCACGGTCCGAGCCTTGTGGCCTGTCTATCTAGTGCGGCCTTGGCTGGTGTTGAGACGTGGTATTAAGGGTAATGGCAAAACCACATAGGAAAAAGAAAGAGTGTACATGTAAAATTTGACGACGCCATCTAAGCTCCAACTAAGATGTTTCTTGTTACTCTGTATGTAACCGCAAGGTCGCAAGGTCATGAGACGAATCGGGGACGAATGCGGTAGAGGAAATGAATGGAAATAAAAATAATAAAATGAAATGTAACCACTTGCCATGACCAACGATAAAACGTTCTTAATTCAAACCCTCATTATTGGAGAAGTCTTCCTCGTGAACAGTCGGGATTTTCTTCCGAAGACGCGAAGCAAAGTTCTTTCACCTTGTTTTCTTGACACGGCAAAAAAACATATCTTCATCATCTTTTTTTTATTTCAGCCTTTTCCCACATCACGTAGGGTCAGCGTTGTTTTGGTGGATTCTTCTCTTATAATAAATGTCTATCCAACGCTTTCTCCCTCTTCCAACCTGTTTATCTTAGATCCCCTTCTATTTTGTCTTTCCATCTCATTTTTTGGTCTTCCTCTCTTCCTTGACCCTTCAATTTCCAGGTTTCCAATTCTTTTCACGACGCAGTCCTCCCCTTTTCTCTCTCTGCACATGCCCATACCATCCTAGCCTACTCTCTTTAACCTTCTTTCCTATGGGTCCCACTTTCACTGATCCTCTAATGTAATCATTCCTTATTCTATCCTTTCTTGCAACTCCACTCATCCATCTTAACATTCTAATTTCTGCCCCTTCCATCTTTCTCTCTTGGGGTTTTGTGATCGGCCTAGTTTCTGCATTATAAAGCATCGCAGATCTCACCACTGATTTATAGAGCTTTCCTTTCATCCTGCAAATGATCTTCTTATCACACAGTTTCTTCCAATTCATCCATCTATTATTTACCCTGTGTTGTATTTCAGTCTCCAGATCGCCATCATTTTGTACATATGAACCCACATATTTAAACTTCCTGACCAATGGTAGTTTTTCTTCTTGCAGGTTAATGCATAGATCTTGTGCTTCTTTAGTACGAATAGAATATCTATAATTTCTGAAGTAATCAAATTAAGAAAACATATGGAAACGGAATTATACCTAAAAATGGACAACTTATTTAAAAATAGAATGCTGTGTTTTGTTCTTGAAAGAACATCATCAGATTCAATCAAATCGCACTAGAATATACTTAGGAATTCTGTTTAATTTTCTTTAGCAATAAATCATTCAGCACAAAGAATGCTAGACTAGTAATGAGTGAGGAAGTACTGCTGGAGCACTTCATTAAGATAAATTCCAAATTTCAAGTATTTAATTATTTAAACAGAATTTGTATGGACAACATTGTGTAAACACGAATCAAAAAAGTATCTGCGCGAAGTTCAATTCTTCACAAGTTATGCGGTACCTACTGGGGAATGCAAGCTCAAACAATGCGAACTACTGCTTTAGCATTGACCTACTCTGCAGCTGAATAGGCATGCCCTGTTTGGTATAGATCATGTCATGCCAAACAGGTAGAGTTTGCTTCAAATGAAACTTGCTGGCATATAACTAGTTGCCTAAGATCTAAACCTTGTGATAAGTTATATTGCTTGGCTGGCATTGCCTGCCCCACCCCAACAGATATTAGACGTGAAGTAGCTGCCGAACATGAAAAATATAAAGTAGACGTTTCCTAAACACATCCACTACACGATTATCAACCTGCTCAAAAACGACTGAAATCCAGGAGATTTTTCTACATTCTACTCAGTACCTTTCGGATTCACCTCAATCATCAAGGCTAACTTCCTGAAGATCCAGAAACCTTCATCTCAATGGATGGATGGATACATCTAGAACTCTTCCAGCCGGTTGTGAAGAGTCGTGATGTACATGGAAGAGTCTGAACAGGCTGCGGTCTGGGGTCGATATACTTAAGATCAATATGAATAAGTGGGGTCTATCTGAAGAGTCAACCCTCTGTGCCCGCGGGGAAGAACAAACCATGGCGCACCTCCTTCATTGCATCTCCTGCCCTCTCGTTTGCACTATGGAAAATGTAGTGAAGGCCACGCCAAATGGTCGAGATCTTAGCCAAATTCTGGTCCGATATGATATGACATAAGTGTTACTTTGAATGTACCTCTAGTGTGTTTTTACCAGTTACCCAATCATTGTTCTCATTATTAATTAATAATTTATACATGATATATTTATTGCTTCTGATACTAATAAATAAATAAATAAATAAATAAATAAATAAATAAATAAATAAATAAATAAATAAATAAATAAATAAATAAATAAATAAATAAATAAATAAATAAATAAATAAATAAATAAATAAATAAATAAATAAATAAATAAATAAATAAATAAATAAATAAATAAATAAATAAATAAATAAATAAATAGATAGATAGGTAGATAGATAGATAGATAGATAGATAGATAGATAGATAGATAGATAGATAGATAGATAGATAGATAGATAGATAGATAGATAGATAGATAGATAGATAGATAGATAGATAGATAGATAGACAGATAGATAGACAGACAGACAGACAGACAGACAGACAGACAGACAGACAGACAGACAGATAGATAGATAGATAGATAGATAGATAGATAGATAGATAGATAGATAGATAGACAGACAGATAGACAGATATACAGATAGATAGATAGATAGATAGATAGATAAATAAATAAATAAATAAATAAATAAATAAATAAATAAATAAATATACAAAATTTAAACATAGATGTTGTGCTTCCTCTTACAATAGTTATCGCCACCACCAGACAGAAAAAACCCTGTATGAATTGCCTTGAGTAAGTTTACTTCATCGTCATCATCATCATCCTTTCCTCTCATCCAGCTCCTGCCGGGATGGGGCGTTTATAGCACTCCACCTTCCTCTCTCCTTCCACCATTCCCCTTCTATCATTTTGTCCCAGTCCAGGTTTCTTCTTCTTGCACTCTTCCTTATTGAATGGGTCAACCTTATTCTAAGCCTCCCTTTCTTTCTCTGTTTCCCTCCAACTTCATCTCCATCACCTGTGTTGGTATTCTCTTCTCCTCCATCCTCTTTACATGTCCAAGCCACCTTAGTTTTTACTTCTATCAATTTTCTCATTTGGATTTTCTATTCCGACCTTCTTTCTCATATCTCCGTTTCTCCATCTGCCCTTCTTTGTGTTTCCTATCATACTTAGGTATTCCATTTGGCTGGCCTGAGTTCTGTTCTTCTCCCTATCTGTCATTGTCCAAATCTCAGCGGCATAAGTCAATCTTCTCCTTCTACTTCCTCCGCTTTTTTCACATATGTGGGGTCGTGGGTGCGAACTGTGTCGCACATATGGATTTGGCAATGTTTTAGGCCGGATGCCTTTCCTGACGCCAACCCTATACGGAGGGATGTGATTACAATTGCGTGTTTCTCTGATGGTTGGTAATATAGTGTGTTGTCTGAATATGAAGAGGAAAGTGATAGTACAAACACAAACAACCAGTCCCCGGGCCAGAAGAATGAATCAGACGCGATTAAAATCCCCGATCCGGCCGGGAATCGAACCCGGGATCCCTGAACCGAAGCTCTCCACGCTGACCATTCAGCCAATGAGTCGGACAGCTGCATGGATGCATAATACATTTTCTACATTATCTCTCTACACTTCCTTGGTACTTCCTTATTCCAGACAAGGTTTCTTAGACTCTGGTAGAATGCATTGCCCTGTTGCACCCTCTTGCTAATCACAATGCCCAGCCTTGTATTCTGCATTCATTCACTTCCTAGGTATTTGAAACTGTCAACAAGTTCATGGATTTGACCAGCAATTTTCACATTGCCTTTCCTTTGTCTTTCTTCTCTTGATATCACTCTGGTCCTCCTTTTATCTACGCTAATTTTCAAGAGTACTTATTGTTAATAAAGGGTTTGGGCCGATTGCAGAAACGATATCTAAATGATGTTTACGGTTAAACAATATCTAAGTATGGCCGCCGCATTGAGGAGACGTTATTTATCACTTACACACTATCTAAAACCGATGTTCAACAGGCCATGCTTAAACACTGCCGAAAACACTGTTTAACCTCAAATTTTAGAAGTGAATCACAATCAGAGGTTATGTACCATGAAACATATGACACAAGGGACAGTCTGATAAATGTCAACTTGACTACAATTCTTGGCAACCGATATACACTGACTGACAGAGCAAATGCAACACCAAGAAGGAGTGGTTCGAAAGGGATGAAAGTTGGGGAAAAAACAGATATGCAGGTTACACAATGCGCACGGCATCGACTCAGTAGGATGTAGGATCACCGCGAGCGGCGATGCACGCAGAAACACGTCGAGGTACAGAGTCAATAAGAGTGCGGATGTTGTCCTGAGGGATGGTTCTCCATTCTCTGTCAACCATTTGACACAGTTGGTCGTCCGTACGAGGCTGAGGCAAAGTTTGCAAACGGCGTCCAATGAGATCCCACACGTGTTCGATTGGTGAGAGATCCGGAGAGTACGCTGGCCACGGAAGCATCTGTACACCTCGTAGAGCCTGTTGGGAGATGCGAGAAGTGTGTGGGCGGGCATTATCCTGCTGAAACAGAGCATTGGGCAGCCCCTGAAGGTACGGGAGTGCCACCGGCCGCAGCACATGCTGCACATAGCGGTGGGCATTTAACGTGCCTTAAATACGCACTAGAGGTGACGTGGAATCATACGCAATAGCGCCCCAAACCATGATGCCGCGTTGTCTAGCGGTAGGGCGCTCCACAGTTACTGCCGGATTTGACCTTTCTCCACGCCGACGCCACACTCGTCTGCGGTGACTATCACTGACAGAACAGAAGCGTGACTCATCGGAGAACACGACGTTCCGCCATTCCCTCATCCAAGTCGCTCTAGCCCGGCACCATGCCAGGCGTGCACGTCTATGCTGTGGAGTCAATGGTAGTCTTCTGAGCGGACGCCGGGAGTGCAGGCCTCCTTCAACCAATCGACGGGAAATTGTTCTGGTCGATATTGGAACAGCCAGGGTGTCTTGCACATGCTGAAGAATGGCGGTTGACGTGGCGTGCGGGGCTGCCACCGCTTGGCGGCAGATGCGCCGATCCTCGCGTGCTGACGTCACTCGGGCTGCGCCTGGACCCCTCGCACGTGCCACATGTCCCTGCGCCAACCATCTTCGCCACAGGCGCTGCACCGTGGACACATCCCTATGGGTATCGGCTGCGATTTGACGAAGCGACCAACCTGCCCTTCTCAGCCCGATCACCATACCCCTCGTAAAGTGGTCTGTCTGCTGGAAATGCCTCCGTTGACGGCGGCCTGGCATTCTTAGCTATACACGTGTCCTGTGGCACACGACAACACGTTCTACAATGACTGTCGGCTGAGAAATCACGGTACGAAGTGGGCCATTCGCCAACACCGTGTCCCATTTATCGTTCGCTACGTGCGCAGCACAGCGGCGCATTTCACATCATGAGCATACCTCAGTGACGTCAGTCTACCCTGCAATTGGCATAAAGTTCTGACCACTCCTTCTTGGTGTTGCATTTGCTCTGTCAGTCAGTGTATATTGCTCGTATAACTCATTTGGTTACACAGTAGTATAACTTAGTTTCATCTTCCCTTCGCCGAAGTTATTTAGATTACACTCACCGTAACAATACTATAATCAAAGCTATACTTCCTCATAAGGTGGCATGTCGCTTTAGTGTCAGTAATAGTATGATATTTCATTTCCACCGAAAGCGATATTCTTATCTGTGGGCAAGTCATGCTCAAGCTTAGCCATATCTGAGTAATGTGTAAGAAGGCGGCAGCTGACTAACGTTTGGCGCACGCACTGGCGAATTTCATTGGGTGCGACAAGCAAAGACTTGCATGGAAGATACTTCTATTTCGATTTTCGAACCAATATTGAAACTTTGAATGACGTCTAGTCAAACACCGGGTGAATATTGTTTATGCAATGGAACATAGTACGTAACTTAGACATTGTTTAGGTAGACGTTATCTAAGACTTAAAACTAGTCATCGTTCCTGCAATTGGCCCTTTGTGTTCTAGAGTTAAGGCGACACTCCAGAGATAAAAATCGATATTTTAGTCATTTTGTTAAAACTTTTTATGACTGAAATTTAAAGGATTGGGTTTCTTTTTTCTTGTCACGAAGTTATTCCTGAATTCAAACAATTTATCACTGTAATAATGCTTTGTTCGCCAATTGTAATTTTACATTTAAATCCCATTTTTCTTCCACAATATTCTGCCAAATGTAACAAAATTTGTATCGTATATGTATCACAGCTATATTAAGTAACCTGCGTATGGACTTTCTGTTTGAAGCAGTTTTTCAAGTAGCAATGGGACATAGTACGTAACTTAGAAGTTGTTTAGGTAGACGTTATCTAAGACTTAAAACTAGTCATCGTTCCTGCAATTGGCCCTTTGTGTTCTAGAGTTAAGGCGACACTCCAGAGATAAGAATCTATATTTTAGTCATTTTGTTAAAACTTTTTATGACTGAAATTTAAAGGATTGGGTTTCTTTTTTCTTGTCACGAAGTTATTCCTGAATTCAAACAATTTATCACTGTAATAATGCTTTGTTTGAGATTTGTAATTTTACATTTAAATCCCATTTTCTTCCACAATATTCTGCCAAATGTAACAAAATTTGTATCGTATATGTATCACAGCTATATTAAGTAACCTGCGTATGTACATTCTGATGGAAGCAGTTTTTCAAGTAGCAATGGGACATAGTACGTAACTTAGAAGTTGTTTAGGTAGACGTTATCTAAGACTGAAAACTAGTCATCGTTCCTGCAATTGGCCCTTTGTGTTCTAGAGTTAAGGCGACACTCCAGAGATAAGAATCTATATTTTGGTAATATTGGTGAAATTTTTATGACTGAAATTGAAAGGATTAGGTTTCTTTTTTCTTGTCACGAAGTTATTCCTGAATTCGAACAATTTTTAACTGTAACAATGCTTTGTTTGCCAATTGTAATTTTACATTTGAATCCCATTTTTCTCGTGTAATATTCTGCCAAATGTAACAAAATTTTTATGGTATATGTATCACAGCAATATAAGGAAACCTGCGTATGTACTTTCTGATTGAAGCAGCTTTTCAAGTAGTAGGGATTTTGATGTCCAAACGTTTAGAACGTAAAAATTACACAAACTTTAGTATAATATATCTCTTTATATAAATTATGTACAGAAAAATCGATACGTAGTGCTTTTAAAAGAAGTATGATTTACCTAATAACGAATTTACATTAACATGTTCATTAAACTTCATGCAAAAATGGAATTAAAATTCCAAAAATTATTTTGGAAAAACTATTTATTATATATGAAAGAAATGTTCGTGATATATCTACTTTTATGTAGGTGACATTTCCACTAAGTTTTGTTAAAATCCGTGCATTAGGTAAAATATCTTTTTATCTCCGGAGTGTCGCCTTAAGACATATTGCAAATGAACTCTTCATTGTTACGTTGATATGTTTTAACTGTACAAGCCAGCTTCGAAGGGAATAACGAAGGCCCGCTGCCCTATTTTATGGCTCTAAGTCGTTAACGGTAGCGATAGATCTCTCCCTAGCCTGGGAGTGATGATATATGATCTACAGACACAGCTGTATTGACTTATCTCTCTCGTACTGGTTTTCCAAACGATAGAGAGATGGGGCGAGATATATCGCGGGTAATTGCTTTTAGAGGGATTCAGCTTCTTTGTTAATTGCTATTTGCTCGGCTGGAAAGTGAGAAAAAACAGAGGGAAGACTTACTCAGAGCTTATATTCCTTTCCCTTCTCCCTGTTTAATAATAATGTCTAACCATTCTCCTCTGCTCCAACAACCGATGTCATATAAACTGTTGAACAATGCAGCTCTTATTGAGTTGGAAGAAATATTGGTGCAATTATAACCGGAGCATTTGTTCAGCATGCGGAACTTCATGCTCCATCGGCAGTGTCCTTCCATTATGACCCACTACAAGCTGCGGACTTCAGGGACCCTGGTTCGATTCCTGGTACTGCCAGAAATTGAAGGGCTGCTACTGTATGTGGTTTACAAGGCTCATGCTGCTCACCTCCATTGAAGGTTTGCCCAAGAAGATCAACCGTACTTCAGGACGTGTACATGAATTTACAGGTTGACCCAAAAGTCCGTTAACATTTTACGAGACAATACTTCACGGAATTGGAGGTTGAGTGGTAATAATTGACAAATATGATTGGCATGACGTGGGGTTTTATTGACACCAAAATAAAGTACATAAGAAGTTGCAAGTGTACTGCGATCGTCCGATCTCGTTAGGAATGCTAAAAGACAACATCCGACGTCGATTTCTCACCATATCTACTAAAACCCTAGGTCATGTCAATCATGTGTGTCAATTTTTTACCTCTGTACCTCCAATATTCCGTGAAGTATTGCCTCGACAAATGTTAACGGATTTTAGGTCACCCTGTACCTACTTTCTTCAGTTGTCTTTTCGATTTCGACACCAGGAGGCGCAGTTTATTTGAACTGATTATTATTATTATTATTATTATTATTATTATTATTATTATTATTATTATTATTATTATTATTATTATTATTATTATTATATGCTACGGAAGAGACCTTGCTGATGAACAGGAAAGGCACCATGGACGACCTGGTAAAAATCGAAAGACGTATCCTCCAGAATATTCATGGGCCAAGAGTGTTCCTGGATGAAACTTACCGACTGCAAATGAACACTGAACTGTACAAACGGTTTGGAAACGGCTAACACTAGCATGCGACGTTGGTGGCTGAAGTTTTAGCGGCACCTTCTGTGAATAGACAACGGCAGACTTACGAAGAAGATCTTCTCACTCATCAAAGCTATAAGACTGGAAGCATGTGGCTAAATGAAGTAAAAAATGACTTAGCTTCCGCTGGGATTTCTGATACTGATATCCAAGACTGCCGAAATTTGGTAAATTGGAAAATTCGCGGTCTCCTCCACCAAAAGTTATTAAATCTCGCAAACCTCTTTCTCAGAAAATAAAGGAAAAAACTAATATTAGAACTCAAGAAGTATTGGGAACAAAACGAGCATCCGAAAATAACTAGTCATAAGTGCTCGCTCGTGGGCTTAAATAATAATAATAAAAATAATAATAAATTATTATTAACAACCTGTGGTACGACCTTGGTCCCCATTCGGGGAGTTGTATGGACCTTATGGGTTACTGAGTTTCAAGTTTTCATGGTATCTGGAAGTACCTCATTAATCCAAGCCTACTTTTTAGTATAGAAGTACTTTATTATTTTACCAGGTGAAGTCTGAGGTATTTTTAAATTCTATATTTAAAAAAATACTAACCACATAGTAGAGGGATAGCATGCCCCCTATAACGCAGAGACCCTGTGTTCGAATCGCCGCTCGTGCACGGACTTTCATTCTGGATTAAGAATTCAGTTCAAGCCCACAGTTTCAAACATTTTCTTGGATAAGTGGAGATTCGAACCAAGGACGTCTGCTTAAGAGGCAGGCATGTCATCCCTATACTGCAGGGTTGGTATTTTCAAATCTCGAATAAAAATATGTCCTCCGATTGTGAAATAATACAACTTTCTTGCGGTACCCTGCAACAGGCAGAGAAGCTTGCTGAAAGTTCTTTATTCAAATAAGGGACCAAGGACCAGTTTTAGGTGTGTTTCTTATTAGAGGCTTCTTATTCATCAAACAATGAATATATCGCGGTATGAAATTCCATGAGATAATTATTCTGGTGTATAAGTTGTGGGGGGTCACAATGAAGATCCAACAAAGTCACTGCGTTACTGTGTGGCTTAGCTCACTTGTCCCGTACGGCACTCATCAGTTCATACTTAACAAGTATATACATTTCTGAACGAGCTCACTGGCTATAAAGGGGATGGTTAATGCCATCTCCAACAGCGAGGGAGAGTGGTGGAAAGTGGTGGAAACCCACCCACTTGTATCTGAAGAGAAGTGGTCGCTATCAATGGAATACGTGAAATTAAGACCCTCCGTACGATAGGATTTCAAAGAACCCGTTCAGTGATGACTTTTGATGGGTGTACAGTATAGACCAGGCTATTCCAAGTGGACAGCCTCGGCTTTCAGGGCTGTGGGTGAACCCGGAAAGAGAGCGAGGAACTTGGTAACAGACAGAGGGAGTGAGAATGGGTGGACGTCGTATTTTATGAGTAGAGGCATGATTTTTTCGCATTAATTTATATACGATTTCGTGAAAACGAAACCATTTATCGCGCTATTTAACGAAATAAGCCATGGTCCACCGCCTGAATTTTGCTGTAATATTTTTTTTATTATTCATAAAAAAGTCTTATTTGTGTGATTTGTGAATCATTTATGTGAAAGATAGGTATATAAAGAGAAACAATAATTTAATGATAATCATTCATAATTTCTTATGTAATTTTTGTTTAGGACTTGATTAAGGAAATCGCCCTTCCACCATGCATGACCATAGCTGACACATTTGGGTACATGTAGGCTACCTACAGTACTATAATGCTATCTCTTAAGTGGGCTATGTAGCGAAAGAGAATGGTAAGCAAGTCAGAAAAAAAAACTCTAGATCGCCATACCATTAAGGGAGATCCTAGAATAATAACAGATACTTGTGTCGAATTGAGAAATCCTTATTCTGTCTTGTTTCCGTTCACACGCGTTATATTGAAATGAAATTTCAAGCTCGTTATTTTCCACGAATTACGCTTCATTTTCGCACTTATAGCAAAATAAGTAAATTTCGCTTTAATGTGGCTTTGTCCCTTTAACCCACAGTAATTCGCAAAAGCGAATTTACTAATTTATTAACCAGCATCATATGATTCCGTAAGATATCTCAAAATCGATTCAATATATTTTTTGTCACGTTTATCGCTAATGCGAAAAAATCATGCCTGTGTTTATGAGAGTCAGAATTTATGAATTACAAAATCCTTTAAAAGAATAATGCAACAAAATGAAATTACCTTTTGTTCTGCATTTTAGGACGACACCTGAAATTTCATTGATTTCACCAAAAATTATTTTTAACATAAATATATATTATGGCTGGGGGGGGGGGGGGGGTTATTTGAAAATTTGCCTCACGAAATTACCGATATAAAATGTTTGACGCGATGTTACCTAGCAACTGTGCAGGCTGTGATGTGAAGTACTGGTGGATGGCCATGACTTGAGAGATGTATACAGGGTCTCTCTTATAAACCCAGACCGAGTGAACGGTGTTTGTACTCTGCGCTACAGTAGCTGTCTCAGCTCCACTTAAGTCGCGCGCGGCCGCCCTGCTTTAAGCGTATATACAATCTTATATGCAATCTTACCTAATAAAAGATGCTAGAAGTGTCATCCCTCATAAAGTGGGAGTTCATTAACAGCATTAGGATTTTCTGCACACCAATAGCGAAAGTTATGAGTGCTCACACGACCATTAGGATGAAACCAGGCCCCATCCGTAAAGAACACAGGCTGTGGTTCGAATAAACGATCATTCAATGATGAAAGATCATATCTCACTCTTGTGGCTGGATCAGCAGGTTTTAAACAATGGACCCGTGTAACGCTGTACGGTTTGAGGTGTGGCAGTTTTCTAGCTCTGAGTGCAGAAGAAACCGAAACCCCTACTTATTGTGCTAATTTTATGAGTGATTTGTTCGGTGACCGTTCAAGATTCACACCAATGTCATCTAGCTTTTCCTCCGTTAAAACCGTTCGTGTGCCCGCATGTTTTTTATTGAGCACTGAGCCAGTAATTTCAAATTTATTTACAATTACATGAATCTGTGCTCGTGAGGTGGCACTTTACCAGGAAATTTCTGAACAACTGCATCGCGTTTCGTCGACCCGACTCGTAATTAAAATAATTTTTACATACGAAAATACGGTGTTGCAATGATCACTGTCTCACCATGTTCACAGCTGTTATTCAGATTGGCTACTGATGCTATGTCGAACACGTCCACGCTCCTTGCAAGGACAAGAATTATGCGCGCGCCTCCCGCACTGCTGCTTAGGTCTCGGAGAGCAAAAACGCTGCTCAATTATCGACGGGACCTCATATCATCGTACTCTAGAAAACGGATTATTTCATTCGTGATAGTTTCATAGGACCTGAATCAGTTTCTCTCTTTCTATGCATTGTCCGGCTCCATGGCTAAATGGTTCGCGTGCTGGCCTTTGGTCACGGGGGTCCCGGGTTCGATTCCCGGCAGGGTCGGGAATTTTAACCGTAATTGGTTAATTTCGCTGGCACGGGGGCTGGGTGTATGTGTCGTCTTCATCATCATTTCATCCTCATCACGACGCGCAGGTCACCTACGGGTGTCAAATCAAAAGACCTGCACCTGGCGAGCCGAACATGTCCTCGGACACTCCCGGCACTAAAAGCCATACGCCATTTCATTTTTCTATGCATTTATTATTATTATTATTATTATTATTATTATTATTATTATTATTATTATTATTATTATTATTATTATTATTATTATTATCTCCGTCTGTGGATCAGTTGTAGAGTGTCGGCATCAAGATCCCAAGATAGCAGTTTCAAACCTGGCAGCGTTAGTCAGATTTTGAAGAGAGCTCGTGTGAACAGAAGGCAATTTAGATCAAGGTTTGATCTTGGAAGGCTATTTACCGTCTCCGAACTATGGAGCGTCCACTGAGGAAGTTTGAAAGATATATCCAGAACCTGTATTGTAGCACCGAACAAGCTGTCGTCTGGCTGATTAATTTGAAATATATGTCTTGATTTTCATGGGATATTTAGCAGTGAATTAATAAACTAACCGTAACTTTTTCACATTGCACGTAACAACAATCCGATTTAATTCTGTTCTTTGCTGTAACAGTAAATTTAATGCATCCTCACTTTTCCTTCAGAGATAATAAACAGCATATACGTTTCGCCTAAACACCGAAATTGGCTAATACTAAGTTTATCTGGATTAACGGTATGACTTTCGCCGGAAATCTTTCCATTAGCCAGCAAGATCGGATAATATAATAAAATTTGATTAAATAATCTCTAAGAAAACAGAAGTTAGTAAGTTATTCCACATCAGTCCGGTAGTATTTGAAGGTAAACAAATACGTCAGCCATATGACAGTAGATTCACTGGGATCTGCTGTGGAACAAAATTCCAGGACATTTTTGTCTCTAAACGAAGTGAGAGTCTTCTTCTACCACTTTCCCCCACACCTGGGTGGTCGCGGGTGCGAACTGTGTCACATATATGGATTTGGCCCTGTTTTACGGCCGGATGCCCATCCTGACACCAACCTTTTATGGATGGATGTAATCACTATTGTGTATTTCTGTGGTGGTTGGTAGTGCCGTGTGTTGTTGGAACAAACACAAACACCCAGTCACCAAGCCAGAAGAATTAAACAAACACGATTAAAATCACCGACACGGCCGGGAATCGAACCCGGGACCCTCTGAACCCGAAAGCCTCAACGCTGACCATTCTGCCAATGAGTCGGACGATTACTATTATTATTATTATTATTATTATTATTATTATTATTATTATTATTATTATTATTATTGTCAGGCTCCATCGGTAAATGGTTAGCGTGCTGGCCTTTGGTCATAGGAGCCCCGGGTTCCATTCCCGGCAGAGTCGAGAATTTTAACCACCATTGGTTAATGTCGCTGGCACGGAGACTGGGTGTATGTGTAGTCTTCAACATCATTTCATCCTCATCACGACGCGTAGGTCACCTACGGGTGTCAAATCAAAAGACCTGCACCTGGCGAGCCGAACATGTCCTCGGACACTTCCGGCACTAAAAAGCCATACGCCATTTCATTTTATTATTATTATTATTATTATTATTATTATTATTATTATTATTATTATTATGTTTAAATTTTGTAATTACAAGTGTAATAGACATAACTTTCCCCCAGTAAATGTATACCGCCGACCTCAGAGGTAAAGTCTGTCCTGTGGTTCCTAAGTTAGGTTTCCATCCCCTTGAGGTCGGTAACCATTGAGAGAGTTCAAATGTGAAAGTTCCTTCTCGTTGGCTGCTGACAAGTTCGAGAACTCCTGCAAGGTGAAGGTAAACTACATTACAATTGAAGGGGTGTAAAATCTATATATATTAAGTAACTTGTCCTAACTTTGTGACACTGACTGACTGACTGACTGACTGATAAATCATCGCCGAGCCAAAACTACTGGACATAAAGGAATGAAATTTTGAGGATATATTCATATTACGATGTAGGTGCTCGCTAAGAGAGGATTTTTGGATATTCCGTCGCTAAGGGGGTAAAAAAAGGTGGTGTGAAATTTTAAAATGAGTGTATCTATATCTCAAAACTTTAAAAGTTCACAGATGTGAAAATTGGTATTTAGAATCTCCTTTAAAAATAAGGAAACCCGTACTATTTTATTTTCAGAAAATCCCAATAGGATGGTTGAAACTGGGTGAAAAATGGGTTGAATGCCTTTTAATCAGGATACCGGTACTTATATCTCAGAAACCGCAGACATTACAGACCTGAAAAATGGAATTTTTGTTCGCTTTTAAAAATAAAGAAGCACATATTTTTTTGTTTTTGGAAAATCCAATTAATGGGAGGGTGAAAAGGGGGTGAATTTTTGAAATGAGTGCATCTATATCTCAAAACTTTTGAAGTTTACAGATGTAAAAATTGGTATTTAGAATGTTCATTAAAAATAAAGATGCACGTATTTCTTTGTTTTCGGAAAATCCCAATAGGAGGGGGTGAAAAGAGGTGAAAAATGGGTCGAATGCCTTTAAAGGGAATACTTATATCTCAGAAACTGAAGACATTACAGACCTGAAAATTGGTGTTTGGGATCTCCTTTAAAAATAAAGACACACGTATTTTTGTTTTTTGAAAATACAATTCATGGTGGGGCTGAAAATGGAGTGAAATTTTAAAATGAGTATCTATATCTCAAAACTTTTAAAGCTTATAGATGTAAAAATTGGTATTTAGAATCTCCTTTAAAAATAAAGAAACACATATTTTTTTTCGGAAAATCCCAATAGGAAGGGTGGAAAAGGGTGAAAAACGGGTTTAATACCCTTAATGTAGCTACTTATATTTCAGAGCCTGAAGATATTACAGACCTGAAAACTGGTGTTTGGGATCTCCTTTAAAAATAAAGAAACACGTATTTTTTTGGTTTCGGAAAATCCAATTAATGGGGGGGGGGGGTTGAAAAGGGGGCGAATTTTTAAAATGAGTGAATCTATATCTCAAAACTTTTAAAGTTTATAGATGTAAAAATTGGTATTTAGAATCTCCTTTAAAAATAAAGAAACATGTATTTTTTTGTTTTCGGAAAATCCCAATAGGAAGGGTGGAAAAGGGTGAACAAAAGGTTGAATGCCTTTAATGAGGCTACTTATATTTCAGAACCTGGAGATATTACAGACCTGAAAATTGGTATTTGGGATCTACTTTAAAACTAAAGAAGCAGGTATTTTTCGTTTTTGGAAAATTCAAATAATGGGGGTGAAAAGGGGGGGGCGAATTTTTAAAATAAGTGTGTCTACAGCTTAAAACTTTAAAAGTTTACAGATGTAAAAATTGGTATTTATAATCTCCCTTAAAAATTAAGGAAAACGTATTTTTTTGTTTTCTGTAAATCCCAATAGGAGGGGTTTAAAAGGGTGAATAATTGGTTGAATGCCTTTAATGAGGATACATATATCTCAGAAACTAAAGATATTACAGAACTGAAAATTTGTATATGGGATCTCCTTTAAAAACAAAGAAACACGTATTTTTTTGCTTTTGGAAAATTCAATTAATGGCGGTTAAACAGGAGTGACAAGTTGGGGTGAATTTTTTGAAAGACTATATCTACAGAATATCTGAGAAACGTAAAATGTTGCAGACGTAAAAAGTGTGTATTTGGAATCTCCTGTAAATGTAAAGAAACATAGGTGATTTGTTTTTGGAAACTCCACTTAAGGGGAACTAAAAGTGGGGAAATTTTAAAATGAGAATTTCTACAGTATATCTCTAAAAAGTTAACATGTTACAGAAGTGAAAAATTGTATATTTTATCTTATTAAAAATAAAGAAACGTGTATTTTTAGTTTTCGGAAATACCACTTGGGTGGAGTGGGGGGTAAAATTGACTGAAGATAGTGTTGATTTCTTTTAATTAGGCTACTGATATCTCAAAAATGAAGATGTTACAGACGTGAAATTTGATATTTGGAATCTGCTTTAAAAAGTAAAGAAACGCGTATTCTCGGAAAATCCAATGAGGGGGTGGGGTGAAATTATTGAAAAATTAATTGACTTAATTGTATGAGAATACTTACATCTAATAAAAACTATATTTGTTACAGGCGTGAAAATTGGTATTTCGATCTCCTTTAAAATCAAAGAAAAACGCGTTTTGGGGGGGAATAATCTTGGGGGGCGGGAGTGAAAAGGAGTTGAATTCCTTTCATGAGGACACATAAATCAAAAACTGAAGAAGTTAGAGTCGTGATAATTGGTATTTAGAAGATCCTTTACTATTAAAGAAAGGAGTTTGTTGCAGGAAAATTCACTTGGGGGGGGGGGGTGAAAGATGTGCAAAAAGTTAATTATTTTTATGGGGATACTTATATCTCAAAACTGAAGGTTATAGACGTGAACATTGAAGTTTGGAATCTCTTTTAAACATAAAGAAACACGCCTTCTTTTCTTTTTTGCTGGGGGGGGGGAGGGGATGAAACTAACGACGGTGGGGTGTAAAAGGAGGTTAGACCAATTGATTTTACTGTTTATTCATTCCATTCCTGACCCTGTCGAATGACTGGAAACAGGCTGTGGATTTTCGATGTACTTATTCTGATCATAAACCGATCATTTTTAATCTTTCCTGGGTTCGTTTTCAAGAGCCATCTTTTCCTTTGGAGAACGTTCTTAGATTACAGCAGATTCTCCTGGCATATAAATAAAAATTAAAAACATTTGAAATAAACGATAGGAATGAGATTGACTGTCCAATTGTTCACCTCTATAATAAGGTCAATAATGCACGGAAGTATGTCATTCGTATTGCCAGAAATTCCGCGTACTTGCCTACGCGCGACAATGGTGCTTTTCACAATGTCAAAAATGACAATGGCAGCAGATGGAATTTACCGCCAATTAGCGGTCTTGCATCTTGCTGTGGGGTCCAGAACATCTATAATAAAAACCAAACCCCATGGCACTACAGCCCTTTGAAGTGCCTTGGCCTACCAAGCGAACGCTGCTCAGCCCGAAGGCCTGCAGATTACGAGGTGTCGTGTGGTCAGCACGACGAATCCTCCCGGCCGTTATTCTTGGCTTTCTAGACCGGGGCCGCTATCTCACCGTCAGATAGCTCCTCAATTCTAATCACGTAGGCTGAGTGGACCTCGAACCAGCCCTCAGGTCCAGGTAAAAATCCCTGACCTGGCCGGGAATCGAACCCGGAGCCTCCGGGTGAGAGGCAGGCACGCTACCCCTACACCACGGGGCCGGCCATCTATAATAATAATAATAATAATAATAATAATAATAATAATAATAATAATAATAATAATAATCATAATAATCATAATAATCTGGACCGTCGTCAAATGTGCGGACCGCGCTAGAAACGGGTCTGGACGGGTAATGACTACAAATGCAGTCCGGCCGCGGGTTCAGTACTGCCAAGGCACCCAAGGAAACACCACGCCGAATCTCCTCAAGAATTTGATCCATATTAAAAATGCTTATAGGAAAAGATGGCAAACATTTAGGGACAGAACTGACCGGGTGGAATACGTGGTCCTAGCCCGGGAAGTACGAAATCGATTGCTGGAAAGAAAGATTGAAAAATGGGAGGGAACTTGCCGTAATCTCTCAAAAAACGAGTCAGATCTCGAAATTTGACGGATTATATATAAATCGATATCCATCCAATTATAAATTTCAGTATAATACCGTAGCGAAGCACGGGTATCTTGCTAGTATATATATATATATATATATTTTGCTAGTTGCATTACGTCGCACCGACACAGATAGGTCTTATGGCGACCATGGGACAAGGAAGGGCTAGGAGTGGGAAGGAAGCAGCCGTGGCCTTAATTAAGGTACAGCCCCAGCATTTGCCTGGTGTGAAAATGGGAAACCACGAAAAACCATTTTCAGGGCTGCCGACAGTGGGGTTCGAACCTACTATCTCCCGAATACTCGATACTGGTCGCACTTAAGCGACTGCAGCTATCGAGGTCGGTAGGGTGTAAAATAAATAGCGCTGTAAAGAATTTAGCCCGATGGCCTTTCTCGAAAAAGGTCAACAAAGCAAACAATTCATTTTTTAATTACTTGTTATTTGTTTTAACGTTTCCAGTAGAGGTATAAATAACGAGCGTATCAGAGAATAAAACAAACCTTTGTATATTGTTTTAGCTTCATTCGAAAGAGACTGCTTTGATAAATCATCGCACATAACACAATAAATTGTGCAATTACCTGTTAATGTATCTACCTTTGAATTATAAATAGATATCCATTAGCTTCGACATGCATCATAATATCTGATCAGGCATTTTCAAAATTGCTACGTACTCGCCCTGCTCCTGATATTCAATTGCGCATGAATTTACAACAAAGGGAATTCTTCTCAGGACAAAAGTCCACAGTTCTACCACTTCAGGCAAGCAATTCGATGATGAAAATATCCTAGGGATCTGAGCTACGAAATTTACTTTTTTTTTAATTTGACAGAGCTATCCAAGAGACATAATTTAAAACCTTTCCGGGCCCTTTAGAGCTTCAACTTTCGGCACAATTGAGGAAATATGTTAATTTTATGTTTTCCGTGGTATGAGTCATGCTAGGAAATGTTGCCAACATTACGAAGGTATTTTCAAAATGTTCATTTCAAAGTAATTCTGAGTGGATTTATTTCCTTTGACGTAATGTTACTTATTAGAACTTAGGGAGTTCTTGAAAATCAGGTACGTACACTTATCGTGACCTGACAGCCCATCGTGGAAAGATAAATGATGTCACCCTTTGTATTTATTTCCGCCAGTTGGTGGGAGCGGTAGAATAAATATACAGTATCCAGTACCTGTCGTAAATGGTGACTAACGGGGAAACCAGGGTCTCTGAACATTTGAACGTGGGTTGGCGACTCTTATTATTATTATTCTTATTCTTATTCTTATTCTTATTCTTATTATTATTATTATTATTATTATTTATTATTATTAGTAATGTTATTTTCTTTACGTCCTACTAACTACTTTTACGGTCTTCGGAGACGCAGAGGTGCCGGAATTTACTCCCGCAGGAGTTCTTTTACGTGCCAGTAAATCTACCGGTACGAGGCTGTCGTATTTGAGCACCTTCAAATACCACCGGACTGAGCCAGGATCGAGCCTGCCAAGCTGAGGTTAGAAGGCAGCGCCTTAACCGTCTGAGCCACTCAACCCGGCATTATTATTATTATTATTATTATTATTATTATTATTATTGTTGAAATTGGGATTGTTCCCTATCGGGACGACACCGTGCAGAAGGGGAAAAGACGTGCAGCAGCAAGTCAGAGTCAACAAGATCGAGGGAGACCAGTACTGTCAAATATATAATAAAATTAGAACATCGGATGGCTACGCAGAAAAGGACACAAACAAGACGAAATCATTATTGCCGGATCAGGTGCGGGAACGAAGCTCTGGCCAACAGGTACTGGGCTAAAGAGAATAAAAAGTAAATGCAGAATCTGCGGAGAAAGAAATGCCGGATTTTATTCAGCGTATGTTCTGATAAGTCCACTTCTGGGATGTAGCGGTTAGTATGATTACCTGCCACCCCTGGAGGCCCAAGTTCAATTCCCGGCTCTGCCACTGAGTAGAAGGGTGTTCGATTCCCACATCAGCCATTCTCGAAGTGGTTTTCCCATGGTTTTCCCCTTCCCCAGGTAAATGCCGGGATGGTACCGATACCTCATTTAAGGCCATGGGCGCTTCCTTCCCTCTTCCTTGTCTATCCCTTCAAATCTTCCCATCCTCCCATAAGGTCCCTATTCAGCATAGCAGGTGAGGCCACCTGAGCGAGGTACAGACCCTCCTCCCCAGTTTTATCCCCTCGACCCAAAATCTCACGCTCAGGACACTGCCCTTGAGGTGGTGGAGGTGGGATCCCTCGCTGAGCCCGAAGGAAAAAAAACAACCCTTGAGGGTAAACGGATGAAGAAAGAAAGAAAGAAAGAAAGAAAGAAAGAAAGAAAGAATGTTCTGATAACATTTTGATTGGAATATTCCCAATGCTGAAAGGCAAGAAATAACAAAGACTACCTTCTACTACTTCTTGGAATCGTGCGTTCGAGTCAGCATTACCAGATATACACCAAACATAATAGCTACTGTTGAGGGAAGTTCCTTCCAAGTATCATCAAGTAGAAATGTGACTGTAAACAGTTATAATTTTCCGGCTATCTCCAGTAATGTGCCGGCCCCGTGGTGTCGGGGTAGCGTGCCTGCCTCTCACCCGGAGGCCCCGGGTTCGATTCCCGGCCAGGTCAGGGATTTTTACCTGGACCTGAGGGCTGGTTCGAGGTCCACTCAGCCTACGTGATTAGAATTGAGTAGCTATCTGACGGTGAGATAGCGGCCCCCGTCTAGAAAGCCAAGAATAACGGCCGAGAGGATTCGTCGTGCTGACTACACGACACCTCGTAATCTGCAGGCCTTCGGGCTGAGCAGCGGTCGCTTGGTAGGCCAAGGCCCTTCAAGGGCTGTAGTGCTATGGGGTTTGGTTTGGTTTGGTTTCTCCAGTAATGTATTTCCATATCGACGACCTAGTTCTAATACTACGTATCTGACAATGCTGTTCCTATCCATTATTTTCCTTAAGACAGGTCAAGCATTGTAGCCACATATGGATATGCAGTCCATTAAAACAATTTTCGTTGTGCTCATTTTCCTAATCTAAAGTGTAAAGGAAATTGAACGTTAAATACATTATTCCGTAGGAATACGTAAATATATCATGCAAACACATTTCTACACAGTACGGTACAGTAAGGTTCATTTTCCTTTACCTACACATACGCATAGGAAAATGAACACAACGAAAATTGTTCTGAAGGACTACATATCCGTAATAAGTGGCTGGGAGGCGTGACCAGTCTTAAGGGAAGTAATGGGTAGAAATAGCATTGTCAGATATCTGGTATTAGAACTAGGTCATCGATATGTACATATTATTATTATTATTATTATTATTATTATTATTATTATTATTATTATTATTATTATTATTATTATTATTATTATTATTATTATTATTATTATTATTATTATTATTCTTTGTCGTTTAGGCCTACTGAGGACCACGGGGCTCGTATCTACTCTTGGGTAAAGTTGTTGCTTTCTTCTTCTTCCAATACTCCTTCATTTGCTGACTATGAGCCAGCTTTCTCTCCTCGGTCCACTTAGTTCCTGTAGTCTTCTTACTTGTAAGGGACGTTGGGAAAACTCCGTGTCGGATGGCTTGACGGAACAGTAGTCGGTCATGAGTTTGTCCCGGTGGGATATCTAGTTGTTCCATATCTGACTTAACTGACGTGATCCATTTGTTCTTAGAAGCCTTGCCTCTTCCTGTTACTGTGAATATCCTTTTGGTGAGTCTTTCGGAATCCAGACGGGCCAAGTGTCCATAAAAGGTCAGGCGCCTTTTCCTTATAGACGTGACGATATCCTCCTGGTGTTCATACAGTTCATTATTATGGCGGATTCTGTAAGTGCCCCCTTCCTCTCGGATTGGTCCTAATATCCTCCTCAGGATCTTCCTCTCTTTTAACTCCAGCTTTCTGAGTGGGCCCTTCCTAGCCATTACAAGGCACTCAGAAGCATACAGAACAGATGGTTTGACTACCGAGTTGTAGTGTCTGAGCTTGAGGTTCTTGGAGAGGCACTTAGATGAATAGATACTACGACACGAGTGATAAGCCCTTTCAAACTTGGTACATCTGGCATCTATGGCTGGGTTCTCGCTCTGATTCGCAGAGATCCATTCTCCCAAGTACTTAACCGCAGGTACTTTTCGTATGGTAGCGTCTGTGAGAGGAATTGTAGAAGGGGCCTCCTTGATATTGGTCATAAATTCAGTCTTCTGGATGCTGATTTTCAGACCAGTCTTAACTGCTACACAATAAAGACTCTGTAAGTTGTAGGTAGCCTCCTCTATATTGTTTGCCAGTAGAATGAGGTCATCGGCAAAGGCTAGGCACGGGACAATGAGGTTGTCTCTCTTGTACCCAAGCTTCAGTCCAGCTCCCGGTGGTAGCATAGTTCTCCATTCTCTAATGATCTTTTCCAGGACACAGTTGAAGAGAATGCAGGAGAGACCATCACCCTGTCTAACTCCTGTTCTGATTGGAAAGCTTTCAGATAGTTCACCTCTGAACCTGACCTTGGACGTCGTGTTCCTCAGAGTGGCTTGAATCAATCGTAGGGTCTTCCCATCCAGACCAAGTTCCCATAGTATGGAGAAAAGGGTGTCTCTGTCCACAGAGTCATAAGCTTTCTGAAAATCTACTAGGACCACCACCCAGGGATGTCCACCTCGGCTTTTGTAATTGAGAACTGTCTTAAGATTGTGTATCTGTTCTGGACAAGATTTAGTATTACGGAAACCAGCTTGGTATTCACCTAACTGTGAGTCTAGCTGTGTGGTGACTCTATTAAGCAGGGCTACAGAGAGGATCTTGTAGGTAATTTGTAACAAGGAAATACCTCTATAATTGTTGAGATCTGTCTTACTTCCCTTCTTGCGGAGGGGATGAATCACGGCAGACGTCCATCCTTCGGGTAGGGACTCTGTTGTCCATATGTCCTTTATGATTTGATGGATGCTCTCCAAAGACTGGTCATCTGCATGTTTCCACATCTCGGCAACTATGCCGTCTTCACCTGAAGCCTTGTTGTTCTTGAGACCAGCGATGATGTCCTTTATTTCTTCTCTCGTAGGTGGTTGAGAATCAGGGTTCCTGTGTGGAGGCTCATGGAAAATAAGCTTTTCTTTAGGTTCCTCTGCGTTTAGTAGCTTCTGGAAATAATCTGCAAGAGTTTTGGTGCAGTCTTTATTGTTCAGTTGAAGTTTTCCATCTGGCCCGTGGAGGATGAGGGTAGGAGCTGTGTACTGGGTCGTTTGCTTCTTAAGTCCTTTGTACAGGTCTCTTGAGTTGTTTCTCTGAAAATTATTTTCAGCCTCTTTCATTAGGCTCCTGAGGTAATTTCTCTTGGCACTGCGGATGGTGTTAGCTGTGGCTTTTCTTTGCATGAGGAAGGCTTCATAATTGGCTTCAGTTTTATGTTGGTTCCACCTAGTCCAGGCTTTACGCCTTTCTTCTATAGCCTCATCACACTTTGAACTCCACCATGGGTGTTTGCCTTTGGTTGATGAGGCAGGGATAGTTTCTTGAGCGGCATCCAGCAACGCCTTTTGTAAGGCAGGCCATCCTTCTTTCTCTGTATTCTTCCTGAGGGTATCCTGAAAATCACAATCCTCAACGTGCAGTCGCAGAGTGTTCAACCTGGGTATCTTACGACTACTTTGGAGAGTTGGTGTTTTTCTAAAGGGTTGCATATTAATCTTAACAAGTGAAAGGTAGTGATCAGAATCTATGTTGGCTCCTCGTAATAACTTGACGTTCTGTATGTCTGTATGATGTTGCCGTGCTATAGCAACATGGTCTAACTGGAATTCACCAAGCATAGGATTTGGACTCCTCCATGTTTTGGCCTTTCTAGGTAGATGTTTGAAGGCTGTTGATTTCAGGACTAAGTTGTACTTGTCACAGAGTTCAATGAGACGTTCTCCATTTCTGTTTGTTCTCTTATGGGCTGGATAATGGCCTACTAGCTTTCGGTACTTCCACTCCTTACCGACTTGTGCATTGAAGTCTCCCATGAGTATGATGGAATGGTGGGAAGGGATCATATCTAGAGTTTCTTCTAAGGTGGCCCAGCATTGTTCTACATTTTCCAGGTTTGAACGGTTTGTGTCATTCGTGGGTGAGTGGAAATTTACAATTGTGTATGCTCTATTACGAGACCTGAAGGATAACGCGGAGGTCCTTCCGTTAGGTGAAGTGAAATCTAAAATATGGTCAACCATCTTGTGGTGTACCGCGAACCCAGTACCAAATTGTGGAAGTGTCTTGATAACTCTTTCACCAGGTTTCCCCTTGTAGATTCTGTACACTCCGGACTCTATTGTATCCTCGTCGGTAAACCGAGTCTCTTGTAGCGCTGGTATCATAACCTTGTACTTTTCCAGCACGTCAAGCGTTTTTTTGAGCTTACCTACCTTCAGTAGGGAATTAATATTTATTGTAGCAAAGTACTCGATGTTTCTCTTTGGTTGTCGTTTAGCAGAATTAGATAGAAGTGGGAAGCATGAAGGTGCAGGTTCCCCAGAATCCGATGACCTGCTTGCCCCAGACTGTGTGGGGGTGGATTGTTTACCACCTGGGGTACATTTCTGAATATTCTTTGTCTCCATGTTTCGAGTATTACGAGAGTCGTAATGGTGGTTACCTAAAAGGTAACGGGTTTTTAACTATCAAGGTTGTAAGCCTTGAAGCCTTGATTATTATATTATCAAAAAAGGCTTTCACGGCCGGAGATCTTATAATCACAGCAATAGAACCAGCTTTTGGGTGGTTAGGCCGTGTGCATAATGCAGAGTTTCGTCCAGACGTGCCATTTGGACTCATCAGCTGGAATGGCACGCCCCTCCAGGACTCTGCTTAGCAGTGGCAGACCAAACTGTGTGGCCCCGCCGTGTTAGCAAATCTATTGCTGTGATTATAAGATCTGCGGCCGTGAAAGCCTTTTTTGATATTGTATCTCCAATGGAGGAGCATTTTTTAAACGGAGAAATCATTTCTCCTTTAGCAGGTTAGCAAACTTGATTTGCTAACACGGCGGGGCCACACAGTTTGGTCTGCCACTGCTAAGCAGAGTCCTGGAGGGGCGTGCCATTCCAGCTGATGAGTCCAAATGGCACGTCTGGACAAAACTCTGCATTATGCACACGGCCTAACCACACAAAAGCTGGTTCTATTGCTATTATTATATTATTATTATATAATATTATTATATTAATTCGTTGTATAGACCGTTTTACTGTTATTTTAATTGACTTATTAGAAAAATGTGTTGGTTTGAAACTGTTTCAAGGGTAGATCATTTGAAAATTTGAAAACTTTTCAGTACGTCACTGAAGGTTATCAGCCCCTGTCATCACACAGTACAGTAGAGAGTTTATTGCCATTTTCTTTCTGATGTGTAATCCAGCTCAATCTATTTTTTTCTTAGGAACCCATACAGACTATGCTATACAAGAAGTCTTCGGGTAACTCGTTACATGTCTATCTCACAAGACGGTGTTTCTTGTCTACCATGCTCCACGGACATTTATTTCCGAGGCCTCGTAGAAGTTCCGACAGCGTGAAATTGTCAGTCCACACATTATCAGGAGATTTCCACGGAGAAACGTGTTACCAGAAAAATCTTTATTAGAATCTAACGACGAAAGTGACGACAGCTTGACAAGCTCGGTAGAACTCAGAGTGTAGCAAATGTAAAAAACCATCTCCTAGTTTACTGTATACCAAATTTATGTGCTGATATCTCTAAAATAATTTCATTTGGAAGTCTGAAATGTTGAAAATTTCTTGTTTTAAGGTTCTGCTGTAAGTTCACACAAAACTAATTGTATGATAGTTATAATATTAACTTTTACCTATTTTCACTTCAACCAGTTTTAGGGGAAGGAAGTGTGAAATACAGGAAGAAGGTGATTTATTGAAACGATTTTACTTCACTGTCCACTTTCAATGTTTCGTCATCGATCTTTCGAATACTCTGACGAAGTTCACCTATCTATCTCACCTTACTCTATACCACTCCCAACTTACCTCCTAAACTTTATACGACGTTTCTAAAGCACGTCCTATGTCTGTCGAGTTTCACGCCCTCAAGGATCGTCTACGAACTAAGCAAATTCTGCTGGAAGATCTATAACTACAGCTTGTACTACTATGCACGCCAGTATACAACAGCACCATTCCTGAATATCACAGAGAAAAGCCAGAAATACCAGAGAAATTTTACGCCAAGCGCGCCATGATCAGGGAGGACTGAAGAGCAACCAAATATCTCTTGAAATTCGTAGCTTACGGCGTCCACTTCAAAATATGTCCTGTTCCATGGCTAAATGGTCAACGTGGTAGCCTTTGGTCCAGAGGGTCCCGGGTTTGATTCCCGACCGCATCGGGGATTTTAGCCTGCATTCTTTAATTCTGATGGCCTTGGGGCTAGTAATGTGTGCCATCTTCACATTAGAATTCATCGTAGGTCAGCCCTGTCCTCATAGACGCAAAGGTCACCTATACGGTGCCAGCTCGAAAGACCTGCACCAGGCCACATCGGAGGCGATACGCTATTGCAGGGCCTCTCAAACGCCCAAAATCTCACGCGTGCAAACAGCGGTGCAGAGTTCCTGTGCACAGTGCATCTGTCCCACTCGGCTCGGCTCGGACCAACGCTTCGTCTCTGGGCTACTCGGCTAAGCTCGGCTCCACTCGGCTCGGATTTGGAGCGCTGCGGAGCAAGTGAGGAAGAGGGAGACAGGAGGAGCGAGCGAGACAGGCGTGGGGAAAGAGAGAGAGGCAGCGCTATTGCTCCAAATCGAGGAGTGGGGGTCTGCACTCTGGTCAACCAAGTGAAGTCGTCTTTCGCACCGTGCACAGTGCATGCACCCTGAGAGGCCCTGCGCTATTGAGTTACTTCAAGATGTGTGTTAACATTCGCTTTCACAACCCAAACGAAGAGTACATGTGTTTTGTATATGAAGGAGTGTATGGGAGTATCATGTGATTGAGTGTAAAAACACTGACGATGTTTCGTACCACTAAGAACTGATGACTCTACATTCCGGACATAATGAGCTTTCCGCCTTCGGAGCGAACCAGACCAATCTCATTATCGCTACACAACTATCAAATCCTGAATCCATCTTAATCTGTTTCTGATACTGATTCCTACCGAGCTCGATAGCTGCAGTCGATTAAGTGTGGCCAGTATCCGGTATTCGGGAGATAGTAGGTTCGAACCCCACTGTCGGCAGCCCTGAAGATGGTTTTCCTTGGTTTTCCATGTTCACACCAGGCAAATGCTGGGGTTGTAGCTTAATTAAGGCCACGGCCGCTTCCTTCGCATTCCTAGACCTTTCCTGTCCCATCGTCGCCATAAGACCTATCTGTGTCGGTGCGACGTAAAGCAACTAGCAAAAAAAAATACTGATCCCTTTGCTCACCTCGGCCATTTTTATCCTATACGCCTCCCTCCAAAGCTAAATGAATAAGTCCTGCGTGTTTCAAAACACGATCAATCAATCAATCAATCAATCAATCAATCAATCAATCAATCAATCAATACTGATCTGCATTTAGCACAGTCGCCCAGGTGGCAGATCCGTTGTTTTCCTAGCATTTTCTTAAATGATTTCAAAGAAATTGGATATTTATTGAACAGCTCCCTTGGTAAGTTATTCCAATCCCTAACTCTCCTTCCAATAAACGAATATTTTTCCCAATTTTTCCTCTTGAATTCCAACTTTATCTTCATATTGTGATCTTTCCTACTTTTAAAGACATCACGCAAACTTATTCGTCTACTAATGTCATTCCACGCCATCTCTCCGTTGACACCTCGGAACATACCACTTAGTCGATCAGCTCGTCGTCTTTCTCCCAAGTCTCCCCAGCCCAAACTTTGCAACACTTTTGTTATGCTTTTGTCGGAAACCACCCAGATCAAATCGAGCTGATTTTCTTTGGATTTCTTTTTTTCAGTTTTTGAGTCAAGTATTCCTGGTGAGGGACCAAAACACTGGAATCATACTCTAGTTGACCTCTCCTTTACATCCTTACTACAACCCTTAAGCACCCTCATGATCAACAAACCTATCTCTCTCTCTCGAGAAAAATATTGACAAATCGTTCCTTTAACACAAACGCGGTTTAATAACTCTTCGTTTATGATCAAATTTTAATTAATAAAAGTAGAAACTACATTTTTGAAGGTCTCTATTCTCATTCCATTTTTAAAACCGTTATATGGCATGCCTGAATCTATTATATTATTATTGTTTTGGTATTTTGTGTAATATAGGTACCCATTTATAATGAAAATACCAAATGGAAATTATGAAGTAATATGGAAATATACAAGAACATATAAAATATAACAGAAAAAGAAAAAAAGAGATTGCCAACTTTTGGACATACCTGTAGAATGGATTATAACAGATTGACAAACAAGTACCTCTGGGAGAAAAAGTAAACAACAAGCTGCATAGAAGAGTCCAAGAAAGGTTTAGAAAGAAATATGGAAAGAGAGACAGAAAGGGTTAAAAAGAGCTTTCGGTGGAAAATGGAACACGTTTATGCTCTTGAAAATATAAAATTATCCCACTTCTGGTGAGACGTTGTGTTTACACTGCACTGTGTCTTCTGGTGTGGGCTAGAACAAACGTATTACTATCATTGACCTGCCTTAGTCTCATCTTTGGCTTTGGAGATATGTTATTACTAGCAAGATACCCGTGCTTCGCTACGGTATTATACTGAAATTTATAATTGAATGCTTATTGTTTTTTTATATAATCAGCCGAAATTCGCGATCTGACTGGTTTTCTAATAGATTACGGCAAGTTTCCTTCCATTTTTCAATCTTTCTTTCCAGGAATCGATTTCGTACTTCCCGGGCTAGGTCCAGGTATTCCACCCGAACAGTTGGGTCCCTAAATCTTTGCCATCTTTTCCTATAAGCATTCTTAATATGGATCAAATCCTTGAGGAGATCCGGCGTGGTTTCGTCTTGGGTGCCTTGGCGGTACTGAACCCGCGGCCGGACTGCATTCTTAGTCATTACCCGTCCAGGACCCGTTTCCAGCGCGGTCCGCACATTTGGCGACGGTCCGGAACATTATTATTATTATTATTATTATTATTATTATTATTATTATTATTATTATTATTATTATTATTATTATTATTATTATTATTATCATAGATGTTCTGGACCCCATAGCAAGATGCAAGACCGCTACTTGGCGGTAAATTACATTTGCTGCCATTGTCATTGTTGACATTGTGACCAGCACCATTGTCGCGCGTAGGCAAGTGTGCGGGATTTCTGGCGATACGAATGACATACTTCCGTGTATTATTGACCTTATTATAGAGGTGAACAATTGGACGGTCAATCTCATTCCTATCGTTTATTTCAAAGGTGTTTAATTTTTTATTTATATGCCAGGAGAATCTACTGTAATCTAAGAACGTTCTCCGAAGAAAACGATGGCTCTTGAAAACGAACCCAGGAAAGATTAAAAATGATCGGTTTATGATCAGAATAAGTACATCGAAAATCTACAGCCTGTTTCCAGTCACTCGACAGGGTCAGGAATGGAATGAATAAAGCCCCATCTAACGGCGACAATTGGAATTGTGCCGGCTGCCGAAGCCTGTCGCACTCCTCTGGGGCAATGGATAATGAATGACAAATGAAATGAAATGATATTGGACAGTGTGCTAGAATGAATGATGACAGGGAAAACCGGAGTATCCGGAGAAAATCTGTCTCGCCTCCGTTTTGTCCAGCACGAATGTCACGTGGAGTGACCGGAATTTGAACCACGGAACCGAGCTGTGAGAGGCCGGCGCGCTGCCATCTGAGCAACGGAGGCTCCTTATAAGTACATTATGAACAGTAAAATCAACTGGACTCACCTCCTTTTACACCCCACCGCCGTCAAGTTTATTTACCCCCACCCCCCCCCCCCCCACAAAAAATTAAAAGAAGGCATGTTTCCTTATGTTTAAAGGAGATTCCAAACACCAATGTTCACAACTGTTACCTTCAGCTTTGGAATATAAGTATCCGCATAAAAAAATTCACTTTATTTCACTCCTTTTCACACTCCTCCACCCCCGCCCCCCCCCCCTCCAAGTGAATTTTCCGGCAAAAAACTTATTTCTTTAATAGTAAAGGATCTTCTAAATACCAATTATCACGACTCTAACTTCTTCAGTTTTTGATTTCTGTGTCCTCATGAAAGGAATTCAACTCCATTTTACTCCCCCCCCCCCAAGATGATTTCTCCCCCAAAACGCGTTTTTCTTTGTTTTTAAAGGAGACACAAATACCAATTTCACGTCTGTAACAACGTTAGTTTTTATTAGATAAAAGTATTCTCATACAATTAAGTCAATTAATTTTTCAATTCTTTCACCTCCCCCCCCCCCTCCAGTTCGTTGGATTTTCCGAGAATACGTGTTTCATTACTTTTAAAGCACATTCAAAATACTGTAACATCTTCATTCTTGAGATATCAGTAGCCTAATTAAAATCATTCAACACCATTTTCAGACACTTTTATCCCCCCCCCCTTTCCAACCCAAGTTATATTTGGGAAAACTAAAAATACACGTTTCTTGATTTTTAATAGAGATAAAAAATACCATTTTTCACTTCTGTAACATGTTATGTTTTTTGAGATATACTGTACAAATTCTCATTTTAAAATTTCACCCCCTTTTTAGTTCCCCTTAAGTGGAGTTTCCAAAAACAAATCGCCTATGTTTCTTTACATTTACAGGAGATTCCAAATATCAATTTTTACGTCTGTAACATTTTACGTTTCTCAGGTATTCTGTAGATATAATCTTTCAAAAAATTCACCCCAATTTGTCACTCCTGTTTAACCGCCATTAATTGGATTTTCCAAAAACAAAAAACAAAAACACGTGTTTCTTTATATTTAAAGAAGATTCCATATACAAATTTTCAGTTCTGTAATATCTTCAGTTTCTGAGATATATGTATCCTCATTAAAGGCATTCAACCCATTATTCACCCTTTTACACCCCTCCTATTGGGATTTACAGAACACAAAAAATACGTGTTCCTTTATTTTTAAAGGAGATTCTAAATATCAATTTTTACGTGTGCAGACTTTTAAAGTTTTGAGATATAGATACAGACATTTTAAAAATTCACCCCCTTTTCACCCCCCATTAATTGGATTTTCCAAAAACAAAAAATACGTATTTCTTTATTTTTAAAGGAGATCCCAAACACAAATTTTCAGGTCTGTAATATCTTCAGTTTCTGAGATATATGTATCCTCATTAAAGGCATTCAACCCGTTTTCCACCCTTTTTCATCCCTCCTATTGGAATTTTCCGAAAACAAAATAATACGTGTTTCTTTATTTTTAATGAAGATTCTAAATACCAATTTTTACATCTGTAAACTTTCAAAATTTTGAGATATAGATACACTCATTTTAAAAATTCACCCCCCTTTTCACCCTCACATTAATTGGATTTTCTGAAAACAAAAAATACGTGTTTCTGTATTTTTAAAAGAGATCAAAAGTACAAATTTTCAGGTCTGTAATATGTTCAGTTTCTGAGATATGAGTACCGGTATCCTGATTAATGGCATTCAACCCCTTTTTCACCCCTCCTATTGGGATTTTCTGAAAACAGAAAAATACGTGTTTCTTTATTTTTGAAGAAGATTGTAAATGCCAATTTTTACATCTGTAAACTTTTAAAGTTTTGAGATATAGATACACTCATTTTAAAATTTCACCCCCCTTTTCACCCCCTTAGCGACGGAATATCCAAAAATCCTCTCTTAGCGAGCACCTACATGTTAATATGAATGTATCCCCAAAATTTCATTTCTGTATGTCGAGTAGTTTTGGCTCGGCGATGATGAATCAGTCAGGACAAGTTACTTTATATATATAGAGAGAGAGATTATTATTGGTATTTACTTTACGTCGCACCGACACAGATAGGTCTTATGGCGACAATGGGACAGAAAAGGCCTAGGAATGGGAAGGAAGTGGCCGTGGTATTAATTGAGGTTCAATACCTCACGGAAAACCATCTTCAGGTCTGCCGACAATGGGGTTCGAACCCACTACCTCCCGGATGCAAACTCACAGCTGCGTGCTCGTAACCGCACGGCCAGCAATGTTAATAGTATCCGCTGATGAATGCTGTGAAAGTATAACAGTAAGATTGGCGGGTGTATGCGTTACAGTGGGCTTGGCAGACTGATTTGTAGTAACACCTTCCGGCTCAGTGAGGAAGGCAATGGGAAACCTCCATCACTCCTCATTTTCTTTTCCAGTGATGCCTAGGCTAACTATGACAGAATCTATTGGGGATCCTGCGAACCTTCGATCACAGCTCTAAATATTAATAACCTATTACGGAGAGTTATAAAATGCAATATAATTTGTGTGTGACGCTTTATTTAATAAGTGCGATTTCCTGAATCCCCATAAATTTATTTATTTATTTATTTAATTATTTATTAATTAAAAACCTCTCATCACTAGAGTTTGTGGTTCAAATCCCCATTAGTCCATGTAAGATTTGCGCTGGACAAAGCGGAAGCGGGACAGGTTTTTCTCCGGGTACTCCGATTTTCCCTGTCGTCATTCATTCCAGCAATATTCTATAATATCATTTCATTTCATCTGTCAGTCATTAACATTGCCCCAGAGGAATGCGACAGTCTTCGGCAGCCGGCACAATTCCTATCCTCGCCGCTAGATCGGAGCTTAATTCATTCCATTCCTGACACTGTCAAATTACAGTAAACAGCTTGTAGATTTTGATTTTATTTTTCATATTGATTGTGTTTATATTCTATATTTTATATAGATGATACTAGGGAAAAGATGTTTAGGCACGAATAGGTTAGAATGCAAACGGAAGGCGCAAGTATCAACTAGCCGCTCTACAATTACGTCGGTGCATTGCATAACTCTGAGGGGTTTTCATAGTTCAGATGTCTAATATTTTTGCAAATCTCACTACAGAACCGTTGTGCGGGTAGAAGACGCTTACGCCTTGGTTAAGTTTGCATTCTAACCTATTAGTGTCATAGCCGTGCGCGGGTTCGAACCCCACTGTCGGCAGCCCTGAAGATGGTTTTCCATGGTTTCCCATTTTCACATCAGGCAATTGCTGAGGCTGTACCTTCCCGTACCTACCACTTCCTTCCTACTCCTAGGACTTTCCTACGCCATCGCCGCCATAAGACCTATCTGTGTCCAAACCAATTTTTTGAAAAAATATTCCTGCCTAAAATTTCTTTCCGTAATTGTATGTATGTATATTAAATAGATTTAGGTTTCTCTGCAGGGTACAGTACGAAATATAGACATGTAAAGATGACATTAATTTTTTTCAGACTGAGAGATAAAATATCTAACTTCCGAGACCCCCCTTGAAGTGTTCTATTAGGGATCGAACCACACACTTTAGTCTACTTTATAAATGTTCGCCTGTGAGAAAAATCCGCTGCTCTAGCCCTTCAGGATCCTGGGGACATGAGCTACGAATATTAGGCGAATAAAATATAATAAAGTATGAGAATATATTCTTTATTCATTCCTAAAAATTACAATTATTTTCTTAATCATCGTTATCCGGTCGATAAGATAAGCATTTTGCCTTTTACTACCACTACGAGCACTAATGTGAGTTAATGCAGAGTTTCACTTAAGCTCTTTTTACTACATTCGGTGTAGACATTTTTTTTAAAACAGGAAATGCCTGAGGGTATTGAACCAAGGAACACATTATAGAAAGAATTATGTAAATAAGTTAATTTAGGTAGGATTTGAATCAAGAAGATAACGAGTAATGAAACTAGCGGTTTACGGCTGTATTTCCGGAACTGCATTTAGGCCGGACGTGATTTTCATAATTTGCATCTTTAGTTAGATAAAGCTATCCATGGCTAACAATTTGAAATAATCTCGAGGACTTTGGCACTTCAGTTTTAGGCACAATTGAGGAAATTGCTTCATATTTCGTTTTTAGTAATGTGGAGACCCCTGCTTTGTCTGAACAGACATGTTTTCAACAATAAAATAATGCATTCTTGTTTTCTTTTTTCAGAATAGGGTTGTTACACACCTCGGTATCAATTATTTCCCGTAATAGATTGATTCATTGAACGTAGAGACCTCTTGATCGTTTAGGAGAGAGCGCACACAAAACAACAAGTCTGCAGTGACTCCTTGAAGCGTGGGTGAACACAAAGGTCGATTAGCAGGCTCATTGATGCGAAAACTGAGGAAGGCAATTAAACGGCTTGAGAATTTCTGTTTTATCCACCTGTGAAAGAGGACGCCGCCGAAGTTTTCACTTCCCACACCCATCGCTAGGCTGAAACGAATTTACAATTGGTAGCTTCCTTGAACATTACTGCACGATTGGTGTATCTGAAGGAAGCCCTTGTTCGGTTCCAGGAATATTACAAAGCTGGATGCAGGTCCAAATTCAGAACATTTTACCCATGAACGTCAGTTCTTACACATTTGATTCAGTAGAAAATATTCGTCTCGGCCTCAGTTTGATTCAGCCAACGGTTATATTAGGACTTCTAAAGATTCTTCCATCCTCCAATTGTTAAGGCTCGTGCTGATACTGTAGACTAAGGAATCGAGGTAGCCTGATTGACTCAGGCAGCAGAGTGCTGGCCTTTTGAGCTCAAGTTGATGGATTTGATCCTGGGTCAGTCCGATTAAGGTGCTCAGATACGCCTGGCTCGTGTAGGTAGTTTTACGATCAAGTTGAAGAACTCCTGCGGGATAAACTTATAGCACCTCGGCATCTCTGAAACCAGTAAATATAGCAAGTGGGAAGTAAAACCAATGACATTCTTCTTCTTCCTATTATTATTATTGTCAGTCTCATTGACTGAATGGTCAGCGTTAAGGCCTTCGGTTCAGAGAGTCCACGGTTCGATTCCAGGCCGGGTCGGGGAATTAACCGTGTTTGATTAATTATCCTGGCTCGGGGACTGGGTGTTTGTTTGTTCCAACACTTTCCTCTTCATATTCAGGAAATACACTATCCTACCAACCACCACAAAGCCACACAATAGTGATTACATCCTTCCATATAAGGTTGGCGTCAGGAAGGGCATCCTGCCATAAAACAGGGCCAAATCAACATATGTGCGACAAAGTTCGCACCCGCGACCCCACATGTGTCGGAATATCGATATATTATTATTAACATTATTATTATTATTATTATTATTATTATTATTATTATTATTATTATTATTATTATTATTATTTTGAGCCTCCGTGACTCAGGCGGCAGCGCGCCGGCCTCTCACCACTGGGTTCCGTGGTTCAAATCACGGTCACTCCATCTGAGATTTATGCTGGAGAAAACGGAAGCGGCACAGGTTTTTCTCCGGGTACTCCGGTTTTCCCTGTCATATTTCATTCCAGCAACACTCTCCAATATCATTTCATTTCATTTCATCTGCCATTCATTAATTATTTCCCCAGAAGAGTGTGACAGGCTTCGGCAGCTGGCACAATTCCTATCCTCACCGTTAGATGGGGGCTTCATTCATTCCATTCCTGACCCGGTCGAATGACTGGAAACAGGCTGTGGATTTTCATTTCATCATCATCATCATTATTATTATTATTATTATTATTATTATTATTATTATTATTATTATTATTATTATTTTTATGATTTTATATATACGACCGAATGCCTTTTCTGACGCCAACCCTATTTGCAGGATTGTAATCACTATTGCGTGTTTCTGTGGTGGTTGATCTCTTTCATTAGTCGTCTCCGGCCGTACTTTAACAGAAACCTTTCTGCATAAACGGACGAACAGGGAGCCCGAATGGGTTTTAATACAGCATTTACAAAGTTAAGATGCATTAATTTCAGTGCATGCAGTGACTGAATTATCTCAACTAATTGACTAGGCTTTTCTTCAGAACTACATCTTTAAAAGCAAGGTATCTGGCAATAATATCAGTTTTAAAATTTTACACTCAGGCATTTTTGTGTTTCTTTTTACATATTATCAGAACAGTGTTATCACTTTACGGAATTACTTGGATGAAATAAACCATTCGGAAATCCGTTGGCATCGCAGCGTTTCAGTTAATATATCAAGCGAAGGCACCAACAATTTTATCAGGAGTGTCACTTCATATGCCGGCCCCGAGGTGTAAGGGGCCTCTTACCCGGAGGCCTCGTGTTCGATAACCGGCCAGGTCAGGGATTTTTACCTGGATCTGAGGGCTGGATCGAGGTCCACTCAGCCTTCGTAATTATTGAGAAGCTACCTGACGGAGAGATGGTGGCCCGGGTCTAGAAAACAAAGAATAACGGCCGATAGGATCCGTCGTACCGACCACACGCCATCTCATAATCTGCAGGCCTTCGGGCTGAACAGCGGTCGGTCGGTAGGCCATGGCCCTTAGAGGCTGTTGCGCCATGGGGTTTGGTTTTAGTGACACTTTATTTTCTAATGAGTCACTAAAGCCTTCAGTTATCTTACTAACTAGTTCACAAACATGTCCATAAACAGATTCACCGTACTTTTCAGTTCTGTTATATTTTAAACAAGTAGATGGGAAATATGGATAGTTGAAACCTAATTAGAAATCAGCGACTGAATTCAACGCCAGTTTTCAAAAACAAGCACTGCTTGGGATTCTACCTGGTTACAAAATTTAGTATCTTCCGTTTATACCTTCCGATTTGGAACAGAAATGGATTGTTCGTGAATTTCCCTGGAATTAAAAACTTAACGCAAATTGTTTCCCTTCAAACTGACGCTACAGATTTAATTTGTATTTATTCGGGAAAATAATATCGCTATATTTTAATATTGAAAACCTTCCTTAGCAGACAAACTAGGAGTTCCCATACTACGAAAAAAGTAAAATTAAGCAATTTCCGCAATTGTGCCGAAAGTTGAAGGGCTAAAGGGCCGTGGAATGTTTCAAATTGTGAGTCTTGGATAGCTGTATCAAACCAAAAAAATACCCCTCGAAAATCGCTTCCAGCTTAAGTGCAGTTCCGGAAAAGTGCCTAAAATTGCTTGTTTCTTTACTCGTCTTCTTTTTGATTCAAAATTATTTCTGTAATGTGTTCCTTGGTTCAACACCCTCAAACATTTTCTGAATTCTTGAAAAATGTCCACACCGGATCTAGTTATAAGGCTTAAGTGAAACTCTGCATTGATTCACATTAGTGCTCGTAGTGGTCGAAAGAGTCAATCTGCTAATCTAATCGACCGAACAACGATGATTAAAAGCAGGATTGGATTTTTTTAAATAAATACAAAATAAATTCTGATATATTATCATATTGTATTTACCTACGTAGCTCATATCCCTAGGTTGTTCTCAACATTGAATTGCTTGCCAGAAGGGCTAGAACTGTGGAATTTAACATAGAATCATGCGATTCTTTGTCTCAATATAACTAAGGTACTCTTAGTTTATGCGGGGAAAAAATGCCACTAATTCAGTGGCTTGGTTCTAAAAGGGCCAATGTCAAAAAACCTGTTTTTGAGCTATGAGCATTTGAAGTTTTTCTTATAGTTTTCCAATTATTTTTTCAGCAACTTTATACTTTCTTTGTGGAAGTCACCTTATTAAACGCTAATTTTTGCTATCGTATTCTTTAAAAATTGCCACGTCTTTAATCTTTATTGATATTCTAACATTATTGGCAAGGGCTTATTTAATTAAACGTTAACTGTTCGTTTTGTATTTAACAGAGACATTGGCCCTTTTAACATGTTGTAAGCCAGGATAAAATGCGTTTCTATCAGTTAATATCTCAATTTCGATAAAAAATGAAATTGGCCCTTTTAGAACCAGGCCACAGAATTATTGGGCTGTATCTGGCTAGTTATCTCTGAAGATTTTCTCTCCTTCTTAAACTCCACGGAAGGTGGAAGAAAATAATCTTACGGAGTCCCAAGTTAAGAACATTCCGAGTTAAGAAGGGCGGGCAAGCTACCAGCCCTTTATACAGCAGCTGTGCGAGACGGGGAGGTGGTGCCCTATCTGCCCAACCCCACTTGAGAAATTGCTGTTCCGCCGTGAAACTTGTAATCAACGATTGGTTTAATAGGAAGCCGACCAACCAGGAACACTTTGTTATAGTCTCCTAACTAGCTTCTTAATGGGCCAAGGGTAGAAAATGTAAATTAACAACATCTTCCAGGTCAAGGAAGAGGTTTCAAAACCTTAAGGTAGGATTTATCTTCCTCTTTATCATCTTTGAAACTTATTTCTTGTAAAACCAATAACGGTCCGTATAATATAGCGTCGTAATTAACATTTTTATGTATTCATTAACCACACTCGTTAATTTTGAACTTAGTGTGTTAATTATCGTCAGAAGAATGCAAGTTATGGGAAAGTACTGTAATAATAAAGCACAGTATGAACTGAATAGTTACCCTTTGATTCAAGAGCGAGGTCTACAATTATTTAGGAACAATCAGTAAACTACCGAGCGAGTTGGCCGTGCGGTTAGGAGCGCGCAGCCGTGAGCTTGCATTCAGAAGGTAGTGGGTTCGTACCCCACTGTCGACAACACTGAAGATGGTTTTCCGAGGATTCACATTTTCACACCAGGCAAATCCTGGGGCTGTACCTTAATTAAGGCCACGGCCGATTCCTTCCCATTCCTAGGTCCTTCCTATCCCATCGTCGCCATAAGACATATCTGTGCCGGTGCGACGTAAAACAAATAGCAAAAAGGCAGTAAGTAAAGTGGTAAAAACAACATTTAAACTGGTTTCGAGAGAATATCACGCATACAATGTGTTACTTAGAAAAAGAAGATCAAGGCAAACATGTAAATGAAACATTTTATTTATAACATTCTTACATCCGACTCGATATTTTAGAGAAATTTTCACTTTATTAACTGCCAAAAGATTGAGCTAGGACGTTCATAGTTTAACATGAAAGGAGGATCTTTCTTAAGAAAATAAATTTGCTCGCGTCGAAACATTGATTTAAGAATTAGAAACACGTTTTTGAAGACTTTCGTATGGAGTGTGGTATTGTATGGAAGTGAAACATAGACGCTAACTAGCTCAGAAATAAAACGAATAGAAGTTTTTGAAATGTGGTCCGGCTGAGTGGCTCTGACTTTCTTGGATTTCTGACCCTAACTTTGTAGGTTCGATCGTGACTCAGTCCGGTGGTATTTGGATGTGTTCAAGTACGTCAGCCTCGTGTCAGTAGATTTACTGGCACATAAAGGAACTCCTGCGGGACTAAATTCTGGCACCTCGGCGTTCCGAAAACAGGAAAAGTAGTTAGTGGGACGTAAAGTCAATAAGATTATTTATTAAATGTGGTGTTACAAAAGAATGCTGAATAACGAATCGCGAATGAAGACATTACTGAATAGAAATGGTGAGAGGAGATCTATTGGGTTAAATTTGACGAGAAGGAGAGATAGAACGATAAGACACATTTTAAGACACCTAGGACTTGTTCAGTTGGTTTTCGAGGGAAATGTAGGTGCTCAGAACGGTATAGACCAAGGTATGAATATGACAAGCAGATTAGACCAGATGTAGGATGTAGCAGTTACGTTGAAATGAAACGATTAACACAGGATAAGGTGACAACGAGCGCTGCATCAAACCAGTCTATGGACTGATGAATCAATCAATAACATGTTTTTGGGCTGGAGGTCTATCAGGAATATTAGAAGACGGTTGCCCATTTGTACTTCCTCTTAGAACAGTCATCACCACCACTACCATTATCAGGAATCATCGTCATTAATTTTCCGAACTCTCTGTAACCATGGTGACGAGTGTTTGTCCATGTATACTTGGTCAGTAGCGCCATCTTCTCACTGTGCGCTTTCTTCCTGTAACTAAGAACTTGAGAAAATATCGTATCTAGTACTGTAGACTCGATTCTACAGCTCAGTCCAAACTAAAATCCTTGAACTGCCCGGGAAACGAGCCCAGCGCCCTGCATTAAGAGACAGACACGCTACCCCTACACCAGAGGGCAGGTTAATATATGTATGTCTACAGCTTAAACCCGTTTCTTGATCCGGCGAAGAATATGAGGTGAGATAAATTTGTACGGCACGCTTTACGACCGGATGCCCTTTCTGACGCCAACCTCACTTGAGGAGTTCACGCAGATGAAGCGAATGATTGTGAATGGAAACTGTGTAAGGTGGTAGCGGTGATTATTGTTTTAAGAGGAAGTACAACTAGGCAACCGTCCTCTATATAGCACTATTCTGAGAGAAAAAATGGAACGGACCCGACACTCGGCCAAAGAAAGACAAGGGCCATGAAGGGCGTGAAAATGAAAGACCCCTTAGGGTTCGCTCACCTGATGCCGTCAGGGTCGGAAAAGAACAAGAGTTGACAAAAGGAGGTCGGATACGATAGACAAAAGTGAGGAGCCTGGCACAAGTAAGTGGAAGCAATGCCAGGACTCAGCTATGGGCTGTGTAAGTTGAGAGCCCCTCGGACGCCTCACGACCCGCAGAGGATACCGTGAGTGTTATTCAACCGCCCCCACCCAATGGGTAGACTAGTTGCGGAAGAAATTGGCTGGAGAAAGGTCGATTGGAAGCTCCATGCCGTATGATGACGGTACGTAAAGAATCACTCGTGACGCCTTTCGTATTAATCCAAGTAAATAAATACATAATAATTTATTTATTTATTTCTTAATCTGTTTACCGTCCAGGGTTGGTTTTCCCTCGGACTGAGCGAGGGATCTCGCCTCTACTGCCTGAAGGGCAGTGAGACTTTGGATCTGGGGATAAACTAGAGAGCAGGACCAGTACCTCACCCAGGTGGCTTCAGCTGGTATGCTGAACAGGGTCCTTGTGGGGGGATGGAAAAATCGGAAGGGATAGACAAGAAAGAGCGAAGGAAGCGACCGTGACCTTAATTAAGGTACCATCCCGGCCTTTGCCCGGATAAGAGGTGGCTGCGGTGGGAATCGAACACCCATTACTCAGCTGACCTCCCTTAGCTGAATGGACCCAGTTCCAGCCCTCATACCACTTTTCAAATTTCGTGGCAGAACCGAGAATCGAACGCGGGGCTCCGGGGAGGGGGGCAGCTAATAATACTAACCACTACACCACAGAAGCGGAATAATAATTCATACATATATTATCGTTAAAGACTGTTATGCCTTTCAGCGTTCAGTCTGAAAGTCTCTGTGAATTTACTAAACGTCGCCACAATCCTGGATTTGCAACTAGTGCTGTGGCCTCATTTAGTTCTATCTCTCTTATCGTTATAAACTGAGTCTAACCATCGTCGTCTTTTTCTCCCTCTACTTCTCTTACCCTCCATAACAAAGTCTATTATTCTCCTAGACAACCTATCAACCTCCATTCGCCTCACATGACCCAACCACCGAAGCTCGTTTACGCGTAGAGTTTCATCCATCGAGTTCATTCCTAAATGAGCCTTTATCTCCTCAGTTCGAGTACCCTCCTGCCATTGTTCCCATCTGTTTGTACCAGCAATCATTCTCTCTAATTTCATGTCTGTTACTTCTAACTTATGAATGATATATCCTGAGTCCACCCAGATTTCACTCCCGCAAAACAAAGTAGGTCTGAAAACAGACCGATGTAAAGATAGTTTCGTCTGGGAGTTGAATTCCTTCTTAGAGAATTCTGTTGATCGCAACTGCGAGCTCACTGCATTAGCTTTATTACATCTTGATTCAACCTCATTTACTATATTACCATACTTGGAGAGCACAAAACCTAAATACTTGAAATTATAGACCTGTTCTAGCTATGTATCACCAATCTGACATTCAATTCTGTTGAATTTCTTACCTACTGACATCAATTTAGTCTTCGAAAGGCTAATTTTCTTACCATACTCATTGCACCTATTTTCAAGTTCCAAGATATTAGATTGCAGGCTTTCGGCACAATCTGCCATTAAGACCAAGTCGTCAGCATAGGCCAGACTCCTTACTACATTTCCACCTACCTGAATCCCTCCCTGCCATTTTATACCTTTCAACAGATAATCCATGTAAACTACGAACAACAAAGGTGAAAGATTACATCATTGTCTAACCCTTGTAGGTACCCTGAGCCAAGAACTCATTCTACCATCAATTCTCACTGCAGCCCAATTGTCAACATAAATGCCTTTGATTGATTTTAATAATCTACCATTAATTCCATAGTCCCCCAGTATGGTGAACATATTTTCCCTCGGTACCCTGTCATATGCTTTCTCTAGATCTACGAAACATGAACACAACTGTCTATTCCTCTCGTAGCATTTCTCAATTGCCTGGCGCATACTGAAAATCTGATCCTGACAGCTCCTCTTTGGTCTGAAACCACACTGGCTTACATCCAACTTCCTCTCAACTACTGATCGCACCCTCCCTTCCAAGATGCCAGTGAATACTTTGCCTAGTATACTAATCAATGAGATACCTCTATAGTTGTTGCAATCCTTCCTGTTCCCTTGCTTATAGATAGGTGCAATTACTGCTTTTGTCCAATCTGAAGGTACCTTACCAACTCTCCATGGTAATCTTACTACTCTATGAAGCCATTTCAACCCTACCTTCCCGCTATACTTCACTATTTCAGGTCTAATTTAATCTATTTCTGCTGCTTTATGACAATGGAGTTTATTTACCATCCTTTCCACGTCCTCAAACGTAATTTCACCAACATCATTTTTCTTCTCCCCGTGAGCTTGGCTGTTCGCAACACCACCAGGATGATTTCCTTCTACGTTGAGAAGATTTTCAAAATATTCCTTCCACCTCTCTAGTGATTCTCAGGGATCTATTATGAGTTCACCTGAATTACTCAAAACACTGTTCATTTCCTTTTCCCCTCCCTTCCTTTCTTTATTCCTGTCCAGAAAAGTTTCCCCGCTGCTTGACCTAGCCTTTCCAGGTTATTACCAATATCTTCCCACGACTTCTTTTTGTATTCAAGAACTATTTGTTTCTATCCGTTTCTTTCATCTACGTACAAATATCTGTCTGCCTCGGCCCTTGTTTGGAGCCATTTCTGATAAGCCTTCTTTTTACGTTTACAAGCTGCTCTTACTTCATCATTCCACCAAGATGTTCGCCTTTTCTCATCTTTGCACACAGTTGTTCTTAGGCATTCCCTTGCTGTTCCTACTACAGCATCCCTGTATGCCACCCATACAGTTTCTATATCCTGAACCTACTTACTATCTACTGTTCGAAAATTCCCATTAATCATATCCATGTACTTCTGTCTAATTTCCTCGTCCTGGAGATTTTCTACCCTTATTCGTTTGCAGAGAGATTTCACTTTCTGTACCCTAGGCCTAGAGATACTTAGTTCACTACAGATTAGATAGTGGTCTGTATCATCGAAAAATCACCGGAAAACTCGTACATTCCTAACAGATTTCCCGAATTCGAAGTCTATTATGGATATGGTACCCCTAGCCTAGCCTTATACTTGAAGAATGTATTCGTAACTGCTGAACCCATACTAGCACAGAAGTCCAGCAAACGCTTCCCATTCCTGTTAGGTTCCAATAATAAATTCTGTGGAATCCAATTTTATCCAATCAACCAAATTCTATTTCGATCTATCTTCCCCAGATTTACCAATCACCCTTTCGTATCCTTCAGTTTTATTCCCAACTCTCGCATTGAAATCGCCCATTAGTACTATTCTATCCTTGCTGTTGACCCTGACCACGACGTCACTCAATGTTTCATAAAACTTGTGAACTTCATCCTCATCTGCACCCTCACATGGTGAATACACTGAGACTATTCTCGTCCTAATTCCTCCAACTGCCAAATCTACCGACATCATTCTCTCATTTACGTGCCTAACAGAAACTATGTTGCGTGCAATGGTATTCCTGATAAACGACCCTACCTCATACTCTGCCCTTCCATTTCTAACACCCATCAAGTACACTTTATAATCTCCTATCTCTTCTTCGTTATCTCCCCTTACCCGAATATCACTTAATTCTAGCACATCCAGGTGCATCCTCTTTGCTGACTCAGCCAGTTCTACTTTCTTCCATAAGCCCCATTAATATTGATAGCTCCCCATCGAATTCCATTTCGTTCGCCTAGTTGTTTCCAAGGAGTCCCTCGCCTGTCAAATGGGAGTGGGACTCCATTACTCCCATAGGTCGGAGGCTTGCTTAAAATGTTCTTACCTCGGTAAATTCATGAAGCAGGATGCTACCCTACTTGCACATAGTCCAACTGAGGATCTCTCCTCTAACGGGTTATGGACGACCGGTGAATTGTATAGTCCTAGCCGCCTGAGCACAAGGAGGGCCATGACTCAGAATATGTCCGAGATGCCCACTCCCATTCCATAGCAACTGGTATCCCGACTCTCAGGACCACTTACCAGGCCACTCAGCCGTTGTCCATGGTTCACGAACTAGGACGTGACTACAGTAACCCACACCATGAACCATGGAATAATAATAACAATAATACTGTAATAATAATAATAATAATAATAATAATAATAATAATAATAATAATAATAATAATACTGTATGGCCTCTAGAGAGGACTGGTGCAGGTCTGCTTTTAGTAGACGGTGTTGAAACGACCTACATGTTTGTGAGGATGGAGCCCTACCTAGGATGATTTCTAATGATGAAGACGGCATACACAAGTAGGCCTCAAGCCAGAAGAATTAGCCAATTAGGGTTAAAATCCCTGACCCAGCCGGGAGTCGAACGGGGATTCTTTGGACACAAGGCCATAACCCTAATCATTCAACCATGGAGCCGGACAGAAAATTAAAACTCAGTCATGTCAGGACTCAGCTAAGGGCTCTGTAAGTTGAGAGCCCCTCGGGCCCCTTTCTGTCGCTTTCACGACCGGTAGAGGATACCCCACTCAATGGGTAGACTAGTTGTGGAAGAAGGCGGATGAAATTAGAGTTCTAGTTCCAGTTTCTCAGAGATCTTGTAGAGTATAACGTAACTTGGAAACTGACATACAGCACAACCTAAATGGCACCAGATCACCATTTCTGTCGAACACACACACCCAGTCCCCGAATTACAGGAATTAACCAGACGCGACTAAAATCCCTGACTCGGCAGGAAATCAAACCTGGGACCCTCCGAATCGGAGATCTCAACGCTGATCATTCTGTCAAGGAGTCGGAAAAAAATGATGATGGTCGCGCTGAATACCTCAGGCGTCAGAGGGCTTGCCTTCTGAGCCCAACTTGGCAGGTTCGACCTGGCTCAGTCCAGTAGCATGAATACATCAGTCTCGTGGGGTTCCAATCCACTAATTCCCGAATCTAAGCTGACAGATGCGTGACTCAAACCTCCTAGCCACTCGCTCGGTATTTTTATTAGTATTAATTAATCCCCGCCTCGGTGGTTTGGTGGTTAATGTGATTAGCTGCCACCCCTGGATGGCCAGGTTCGATTACCGGCTCTGCCACACAATTTGAAAAGATGATATGAGGGCTGGAACGGCGTTCACTCATCCTCGGCAGGTCAATTGAGTAGAGGGGGTTTGATTCCCTCCATAGCCACCCACGAAGTTGTTTTCCGTAGTTATTCACTTCTCCTCCAGGCAAATGCCGGGATGGTACCAAACTTAAGGCCACGGCCATTTTCTTTCCCGTTCCTTGTCCATCCCTTCCAAACTTCCCATTCCCTACAAGGCCCATGTTCAGCATAGTAGGTGAGGCCACTTCGGCGATATACTGGGCCTCCACCCAAGTTGTATCCCCGACTAAATGCCTTACGCTCCAGCACAGTGTCCTTCAGGCGGTAGAGGTGGGAGCTCTCGCTGGGTCCGCGCGGAAAACTAACCCTGGAGGGTAAAGGGATTAAATAAAGGGGCCGATGACCTCTAGATGTTATGCCCCTTAAAACAACCATCACCGTTATAATCGTCGCCAGCCCCGTGGTGTAGGGGTAGCGTGCCTTGCTCTTACCTGGAGGACCCGGGTTCGATTCCCGGCCATGTCAGTCATTTTTACCTGGACCTCAGGACTGGTTCGAGGTCCACGCAGCCTTAACGATTAGAAGTGAGGAGATAGCTGACGGTGAGATAGCGGGCCCGGTCTAGAAAACCAAGAATATCGGCCGAGAGTATTCTTCGTGCTGACCTCACGACACCTCGTAATCTGCAGGCCTTCGGGCTGAGCAGTGGTCGCTTAGTAGGCCAAGGGTCTTCAAGAATTGTAGGGGTTATAATCGTCGATTAAATAAATAAATAAATAAATAAATATTACATTTTACATTATTAAATTTAATATAAAAATTAATAAATTGGTTGAGTTATTTATCAACATCCAAAATGCTAGAAATTTCCAGAGAAGTTTCGTGACCTGTAGTAAGAGAAAATAACACAACCCTAGAGAAGTTTGTTTCAATTTTAGAAGCTACAGTACATACGTGATAAGGTTTTCTACTGAATGGTGCACTGGTGCACGTAGCATTGAATACCAGCTAGAACGCCATGTAGAATGTAAGGATGATAAATAGCGTAACGCGAACAAAATATACCTGTCATGAGGGGAACACACTAGTTATAATTACATCGTCATAATAATTTGTATTAATATCAAGCATTAACCACGAATTATTATTATTAATAATATTTTATTTAAACTCAAGTGAACTTATATAATTACGTACCCTTATGATTTATGAACATGCATCGTGTGCTCTGTCGTGTAGGAATAAGCAATTCTAAAGAATTACCACTTAATATGGCACCATTCTAGATATAAATACGTGCTCTGGATATAATTATATCAACTAATTTATTTATTTATTTATTTATTTATTTATTTATTTATTTATTTATTTATTTATTTATTTATTTATTTATTTATTTATTTATTTATTTATTTATTTATTTATTTATTTATTTATTACAATTTACTCCATAAAAAGGTTGCCACAAAGACAAAGTATAATCAACATAAGGATATGTATTGAGAGGATTTAAAAAAACATAAACGTATGCAAATATAATAATGTTTGTCTACCGTTAGTCCCGCTTCTTGACACAAGGTCGAGGGTGAGGTACGACAAATTCATATGGCACATTTGTACGGCCGGATGCCCCTCCAAACACCAACCTCAGTTGAGAAGCTGATGAATATAAGATAAACTCGTTTCCTCCTCAAGAGGTGGTGCAGCTCTTTGCAGGCATAGCCCCAATGGAGGTGAGCTGCATGTACCAGTTTTACCACATACCGGCCTCCCTACCATTCTTAAATTTCTAATAGTACCGGGAAACGCACCCGAGCCCCCGAGGACGGCAGACAATAGTGCCAACCGTTACGCCACGGAGGAAGACATGAAGATGAAATGAATGTTGGTGAAAGATATGGAAGAAATCGGCTGTGACCTTTAAATTGGAACTGTCCCGTTATTTGTCTCGAAGCGAAAATGGGAAACCACAGAAAATCATTCTCAGGACAGCCAACGCTGGGGTCCGAACCCACGCGCTTCTCGAATGCAGAGCTTTGCTCCAAACCCGTAGCTCGCTAACACGCGCGGCTATTCCACTCGGTTTTTTAATTAATTTCGTGTAGCTATTTCTAGCCGAGTGCATCCCTTGTGAGGCAGACCCTCCGATGAGGGTGGGCGGCATCTGCCATGTGAGGTAACTGCGTGTAATTGTGGTGGAGGATAGTGTTATGTGTGGTGTGTGAGTTGCAGGGATGTTGGGGACAGCACAAACACCCAGCCCCCGGGCCATTGAAATTAACCAATGAAGGTTAAAATCCCCGACCCGGCCGGGAATCGAACCCGGGACCCTCTGAATCGAAGGCCAGTACGCTGACCATTCAGCCAACGAGTCGGACATTCCACTCGGTAATAGTCATTATTATTATTATTATTATCTAATAGTTACGTATGCAGCCGAAACCTTACCCTAACTGTGAATAACGGACTCCCCGAAGAACTGGAGAAAAAGGAACGCAGAATAACTACGGGAATTATGGGATCCAACAACAAACAAGATCCAACAAAGAAGTCTATGACAAAATAGAGAAAATTACGGACACGATACGTAAAACATCGGTTCGATTTTACGGCCTCCTCAAACGAATGGATGGAAACAAATTGACGAAACAGATCTTCCACTTATTTGATTGAAAACCTAAAATCACGATACCTTGGTTTACAAAACACCAAAGAATACCTTCAAGTGCTACAGATCAAACCAGAAGATGCCTTTGACAGAGGACTTTTCTGAAAGAAAACATAGTGACGAAAGGGCTAAATCGCGACGAACATCCTCTTGGACAGAGGAACGCAAGCCGGCCCACTCAGAAAGAATGAGGGAATTCTGGGCTCAAAAGAAATCAAAGTTCACTGCAAAATATTCGTAAAAAGACTCGATGTGGTCCTCAATGGCCCCAGCGAATAAATAAATAAATAAATAAATAAATAAATAAATAAATAAATAAATAAATAAATAAATAAATAAATAAAAAGTAATAACAATAATAATCCTTGACCACGATGTATTGTTTCAAATAAATGCAGAAATGGGAGTCGATGAAAAACTGCTAGTGGTAATACGAGCAACCCTGACTAACACCATCTCCAAAGTAAAATTCCAAGGATGCTTCTTTACACCCTTTGAAATTAAAACGGGAGTTAGGCAGGGTGACGTACTCTCACCACTCTTGTTCACCTGTGTACTAGAGAAAGTAATACGTAAGTGGTGTCAGATACTATATACCTTTAAGAATTGGCACGAAGAAGAATGGAGCGGAAATCGACTGCTTAGCCCTTGCGGATGATATGGCAATAATGACAGAAAATGTTGAAACTGCAGAACATAAAGTCTCTGGATATTATTTAAAAAGACGGAAGTAATGTAAAACATCAAAGACAACACGACCCAACTGAACACCAAATATGGAACAATAAACTGTGTGCGTAAGTTTAAGTACCCAGATGAGTGGATCCAATCAAACGGACTAGATACAAAGGCCTTAGCGGCTAGAGAAAAAATTAAACTGGAGGTAGCTTTCCAAACTACCCGAAACCTATATAACAAAAGGTCCATCATTACAACACTGTCGTCAAGCCGGTATCTTTCTATGCATCATAATGCCTTATCCTTTCTCAGAAATGTGCGCTCGCTAAGTTAGAGGAAAAATTCTTCACAACATACTTGGTCCAAACTACACAAAAGGAATTTTCATAAGAAAATCCAGATAGGAAATGTACTCTAAGACAAAAATAATCACGGGCGCAATGCGCAATCGCAGGGCTCACTTTACAATCACCTACGACGTATGGACGACTTTTGACGGACAAAAGAAATTTTTAACAATTTTGACCAAAAACAACAGTTCTCTGGTATGTTAACGTCAAGAAAGACCTCAAAGAAATGGTCCTGCGACCAGATGACGCGCACAAACGGGACCTTTTCAGAAAAAAGCATTGTGACTTTCCGGGATGTGAAGTGGACAACTGGTGCAAGGTGTCTAATTAACGCCTTGCTCAACACAGCGAACTAATGAAAACCTACTGGATCAAATGAAAATTGAATAAACGCCAAAACGTATAATAAATGAATAAATAAATAAATAAATAAATAAATAAATAAATAAATAAATAAATAAATAAATAAATAATAGCAGCCGCACGGTGTAGTGGTAGCGTGCCTATCTATTGCTCGGAGGTCTTGGGTTCAAATCTAAGGCAGTCCAAGGAATTAAATTCTGGACGAGAGCTTGGTTCACTGATCTTCATGAGATCAACTGAAAAACGAATACTAGAGACAGCGGAATCAATCCCGTCACCAAATCATCATCATTATTATTATTACCAACATTACAAAAGCCCCAAGATACTTAATGACAACAAAAGCGAATAAGATAAATAAAGTTGTTGAATTAATACCTTGGTGAGATACTACAGCCTAACGGGCTCGATAAAGAAGGAAACCATGAGAGAGCCACAAAAATGGAGCTCGCATTCCACTTTACGAAAAACACATACAGCAAGAAAGTTATTTCTATTAAGACTAAACTACGACACTATCAGACAGTAATCCAACCAGAGTGCCTGTATGCTTCAGAATGCCTAGGATTAACAATCAAAAAAGACATTAAAGAAATCGAGAAGAAGGAAAGAAAGATTTAAAGAAAAACTCTCGGACCAAATACATATGCTGACACATCCGATTAGCCTACTCAGTAACAAAGAAATGTATAAAACAAGCAGCAGGATTTCAGATGCGCAAACGACGGGTTAAATTCTTTGCACGTATTTGAAGAATGCCCGTCGACAGATTCACTAATATTATTTTTTTTAACCATTTCAACAAGCCCGATAGCAAAGGCAACTGTTATGACAAATGGTTTGTTAACACCAAGAAGGACCTGCAAGAAATGAATCTCATGGATTAAGACATCCACAACAGAACCACTTTCAGAAACAAGATACACATATTTGAGGGATTCATAGAGCCAGAAACAGTGACCAAAAAGAAACAACATTGGATGTCTGAAAAGCAAGAATCTGTACGCAATAGAATGGAGGAATATTGGCGCCAAAGAAATCTGAAGTAATGAAGAGTAATTTACGTTGGCCAAAATCGATTATGAATGAATGAATTATTGCACCATACATAACTAATTTTGAATTCGCTCATTAATTACATCTAAATAATGTATTTGGCGGGACAGCATAATGTTACTCACTTCTCTTCAATGAACGTCCGAAAGAAGGCAGTCAGTCTTGCCAATTTGTCATAATGAATTTCCCTCCGATTGACATATTCATTGATTGGAACTTCACTTCATAGCGCTTATCTCGGCTCATTACACATACAACGATTATGTAGGTTCATGGAGCGCACGTATTTATCTTGCAATGGATCTGTTTACTCCGTTTCCATGTTTACAATACTTGCTTTGAATGCCATGAATAATTCATTAATAGTTATGACTCTATAAGCGCTCTATGTGATTATTTCGAGCCAGGAAAGGTGGAGCTCTGGACAGAGACACTCTGTAATAGCATCCCTCCTTTTATGGAAGGCGAGGAAAACTATTTGGTAGAGTTACGGGCAGAGGCAGTCGCAATAAATGTATCACCTATTTAGGTGAGTTATCTAGTTCGGCGAGGTTATTTGGATACAGAATGAATGAATGAATGAATGAATGAATGAATGAATTAATTAATTAAATGTTTTTTTTTTATTTCCCATCCACAGATGACCAGTAACCAGGAATAAAGTGTTCACTTAATGCAGTATTACCAATACATGCCTTAGTGCGAGTCCATAGTAGAGTGGTCGACGTAGTGGCCTTCGATACAGAGGGGCCCCGTTTGATTATTCTCTCGCTCGAGTCTGGCTGTATTATTCGTCTTCACTCAACCTCTTCATATACATATAATATATTGATAACAATAAAACATTGTTTGTTTTATTGGAATAAGTTAATCTAGGATGACCCAATTTATATACATACACAATTTTACTTGGAAATGAATGGCAATAATTAGCAGCTATTTATTTGGTGTTATTAATTATTGAGGACGATCACATTCTGAATTAACAGGATTCACTCATGTCTTTCTTCCATTGTTTCTTTGTTTCTTTCTTCCTTCCTTAATCAGTTTACCGTCCAGGGTTGGTTTCTCCCTCGGACTCAGCGTGGGATCCTACCTCCACCGCATCAAGGGCAGTATCCTGGAGCGTGAGGTTTTGGATCGGGGATACAACTGCAGAGGAGGACCAGTATCTCGCCCAGGCGGCCTCAACTGCTGTACTGAACAGGGGCCTTGAGAGGGGGATAGGAAGATTGGAAGGGATAAACAAGAAAGAGGGAAGGAGGCGGCCATGGCCTTAAGTTAGGTACCATCCCGGCATTTGCCTGGAGGAGAAGTGGAAAACCACAGAAAACCACTTTGAGGATGACTGAGGTGGGAATTGAAGACTCTTCTACTCAGTTGACCAGCCGAGGCTAAGTAGAGCGCGTTCCAGTGTTTGTACCACTTTCAAATTCCGTGGCAGAGCCAGAAATTGAACCCGACCTCCAGGTGTGGCAGCTAATCACACTAATCACTACACCACAGAGGTGGACAGTCTTGATTTGCCACATGTTATTATTATTTCGTATGTTTTCCACATACCCAGGGTCGTTGTGTGTCGCACAGGTGGACATGGACTAGTTTAACCGCCGGACGCTCTTCCTGACTTTAGCCTGTACGGAGGGATATATTTAGTGATTATTGTTTTGATGATGATGCTTGTTGTTTTAAGGGGCCTAACATCAAAGGTCATCGGCCCCTAATGGTACGAAATGAAAGAACAAAAATTGCAAAGGCATCCACTGACCAAAATAAAAATAAAATATGGCATGAAGAATGAATGGATGGACAGGAACTCAACAAAACACAAAACAAACAAACGAAAACCAGTGGATCGGACTCAATACAGATCGAAAATAACATTATTACCGACCAAGGAACCACTTATAAAGCACAATGATGCTTGGTGTCTAAAGGGGGTGCAAAATCCACGTCTAAGGCCCCACAGAATGGTACATGTCGCGAGTAAAATGGAACCATGGTCTGTGTCATGTTGGGGTATTAATCAGAAGTAGCGAAGACTCACGGTGTTCCACAAATATGGTACTACTCACAAGTATTGCAATACGTACAAGTAACGCAGACCTATGGTGCGTCTCATACAATGGCCCAACTCAGACTCAACGCAAACCGAGAAGGTTCCCCACCTAGGTGTACTAAACACGGGCGCCGGTATTCCCGTGGTGTTCCTCACATAGTGGGTACTATCACAGGCAACGCAGACCCACGGTGCTGCTCATATAGTGGTACAACTCACTGGCTACGCCCAGACCCGCGGTGTTGCACACATGGGTACGACACACGGGTACTGGAATCCACCAGGCCAGGCTTTTACTGCTACTAATCATAAACCTATTTCGTACCGAATTTAGTGGTACTACTCGCAAGTACAGGCAACCTATGGTGTTCCCCGCGTGATGGTATGATTCAAAATTAGTTTCATGGTTCTAATTCAGTCAGCCCTTGGTCGCCCCTTTTAGTCGCCTCTTACGACAAACAGGGGATACCGCGGGTGTATTCTACATGTGCGTCCCCCACCCGCAGGGGGTAGTGTGTTTGGTCCGCGAGAGGTATTTTATTTCCCTCAAGTCCGCCGGCAAGCCGGTTAGGACTCCCCTATCCGCCACCTGGGACGCGCCACGTGGGAGTATCACCTCTCCCCCTGCTACGCCTGCGTAGCAGGTTCGTGGGATTATTGTTTTAAGAGGAACTGCAGCTAGGCAACCGTCCTCTCTTAACACTAATCAGAGGGGGAAGTGGAGGAGCTCCGGCACTTAGAAGAATGAAGATGTCCGCGAAAAGAAGGGAAGGGTCACAAATGAAACCAATCTCACGGCAGCCGGTTGGGTTCGAGCCCACTCATCTCCTGAATTCTTCGCTCTATAGCCATAGCGTGTTACCACGCTCCGCCATTCTGCTCGGTCCACGAGAAGGTGAACATTTTACAAGTTCGAGAAAAAACTATCAAAGTTAATTAATTATGTGTACGAAAATTCCAAATCCTTGGATGATCTCGTAATTTCAAGATTATATTAAGACTATTTGAGCCTCCGTGGCTCACCGCTTGATTCCATGGTTCAAATTCCGGTCACTCCAAGAGATTTGTATTGAAAAAAAAAAAACGGAGGCTGGACAGATATTTTTTCTGGTACTCCGGTTTTTCCTATCATCTTTCATTCCAGCAACACTATCCAACATCATTTCGCTTCATCTGTCAGTCATCAATCATTATTCCAGAGGAGTGCGAGAGACTTCGACAGCCGGCACAATTCCTATCTTTGACGCTAGATGGGGCTTCATTCATTCTATTCGTGACCCGTTCGAATGACTGAAAACAGGCTGTGATTATTTATTTAATGAAATTATTTATCTACCTTCTTGCAAAATGTATTTATTACTGGAAAAATAGTGCAAGTGAAAATGATACTTGCCACAATAAAGAATGGTAGTTCTGTAAAATTTGCACAAAACACATTATTAATTGTAAATTCCATGTCGTTGAAATTCTATGCTGTTCCTAGTAGCAATATTGAATAAATAATATAAATTATATTTTCATTTAGGACAACACAAAATGTATAATAGGAACAGTTAATTTAATATTTTTCCATATAACATGATTACGATTTCACTGAGAAAGTGAAATGTCAAAGTTCGCGTTGTCTTTTAAGTATTAAAAGGCCTACACATAATTTTAGTCGTTTCAAAATCAATCAATAATCTTCATTTAGGGCGGTCACCCAGGTGGCAGATTCCCTAACAATATTGTTTACCTCATATTTTCATTTACTTATAATTGTTTACCCGCAGTAGATTATTCTTTAATATTTTCAACAAACTTGGAAATTCATCGAACATTTATCTTGATCATTTAATCCAATCCCTTACTGCTTGTCCTATAAATGAATATTTGCCCCAATTTGTCCTCTTCACCACTGACAGCTCGAAACATACCACATAGTCGAGCATCTCGTCTCCTTACTCCCAAGTCTTCCCAGTACACAGTTTGCAACATTTTAGTAACACTACTCCTTTGTCGGAAATCACCCAGAACATATCGTGCGGCTTTCGTTTGAGATTTTTCCAGTTCTCGTATCTAGTAAACCTCGTGATGTTCCCATACACTAACAGCCACATTCTAACTGCGGTCTTACCAGAGACTTATACGCCCTCTCCTTTACCTCCTTGCTACAAACCCTAAATACTCTCATAACCATTTCCTAGTCCCCTGTACCCTCTTATCAGATATTGAAATCATTGCTGTACTTTTCAGCATCATTCTCCCACCGCAGACATTGATAAAACTCATGCTGCATAGGTGAGAAGAACCTAAGCATTTGACTGCAAAGTCAGTAAGCGAATGGCATTTCTCTCTTCCTTCCTGGTAACTTACAGTCTGATAGTCTTCCGTATCTCCATAGGTACATTTGATATCGAGTTTATGACCACCAGTAAACCTGAACAGTTGTTGTTGTTGTTGTTGTTGTTGAGAGCGAGCGAAAACTATGCCAACTCATCTGTGCGCGAGAAATACCCGAAGTGTCGGATAATCTCCATTGCACTTCACGGGGGAGGGGGTAATAATTTTGAAATTCAAAAGGCATTGATGAATTTAGTGACTTAAGATAGGGGTGGGGGGAAAAGCTATGTCTTTTCAGTATTAAATTTTGATATGAATTAGTGAGAATATGTCTTAAATTTGGAATAGGCCGAAAATGGGGAGGTAACCAGTTAAAACAGATCGTAAGTTAGCCAAGGGCTGGGGTGTTTGAAACGAGTGTTCGGTTTCTTTGCCCTTTTGAGAGTAGGGTGCCTGGGCCGTTAGACTGACTAAAGAGGATTCTAGATTTGGTCATCTTTACTATTTCGTTTACCTGTAATAACCGGAATACGAATTCTTTTCGTATCTTTTTGTATTATATTTCAGTAATGGGGCTCTTGTCATCATTCGTAATGTCTTGTTGTGGAAATTTTGTAATTTAGAAGGAATGTTTTAGGAATATAGCCCCAGGCCTCACAGCCATACAGCAGGATGGGCCTGACACATTATAAGTACAGTTAAATGTTTGTCTTAATATTTTAAGAGACGAAATTAGTATATAGCAGATGTCTCAAAGCTTTCACCCGTGTTGGATCTCGCTGTAAGGCCTGTTCTATACTCAGCCTCCAGGACAAACCACGGCCATTTAATAAACCAAGATGATCAATTTGTTTAGACCAAGACAGTGGGACATTGTTGATAGTGACTTGACTTACATGACTTAATTCCTGTTGTTCCTTGGAGAACATAGGGCATCAACAAAACATCTCCATCTGATCTTGTTGCCAGCCAACCTCATCACCTCTCTCCAGGCCTTGCCTTCTTCCATTGCCTCCATGTGTACAGATCTTCGCCACCTTTGTTTGGGCCTTCCTCTCTTCCTTTTACCCTGCGAGTTCCAATCCAGTGCCTCTCTCTCAATGGCTTCGTTCCCTTTCCTCAACGTATAACCTATCCATTTCCGCCGCTTTATCTGTATGGCCATCTCGGTTTCACCCGTCCTTCTCCATAGTTCATGATTGGAGATTACTTCCGGCCAGTAGATGTTTAGAATCTTCCTTAACGGCGGTTGAGAAAGGTCTGCAACTTGGAGGTAATCACTTTAGTCACTTTCCAGGTCTCGGACCCATATAGTAGAACAGCCTTGACATTACTTCGGAAAATGCGAAGTTTGGTCCTGATAGATATTTTGTTGTTCTTCCATACCGGATAGAGCCGAATAATGGCACCATTTGCTTTTTGTATACGTTTAGAAACATCCTCTTCGATCTTTGATAACTACACTGCCCAAATAGGTGAAACTATCCACATCCTCTATAGGTTCATCACTGAAGACAAATGTGTCTAGTTTGTTGTTCATCCTTAGGGCCTTGGTCTTCTTTGAGTTGATCGTCAGTCCCAAATTTTTTCCTTCTTTTACCAAGTCTCCGATATTTGATCGCATTTCACCATGTGCCTCAGACAGGAGACACACATCGTCAGCGAAGTCTAGGTCTTCTAACCTACTAGCCAATCCCCACTGGATACCACATTTCATATTTCGCGTTACATTCCGCATTACCGCCATCAATCACCACCAGGAACATGACGTACTCTTGAACGTACAGATATACAGTCAGCTCAGATACACGGCCCTCATGAATGACTCTGCATGTATAATCACGGTATGTTTCCTGAATGAGGTTGGTAATTTGTGATGGTACTCCATACCGCTCCACTTCCTTCCACATGGCTTCTCTGTTGATCGAATCAAAAGCTTTTTCGAAGTCGATGAACACTGCACAGAGGCGAGATGACCACTCAGCACACTGTTCCAGAATTATCCTCAAGGTGTTTATTTGGTCTACACACGAGCGATTCGAACGAAAGCCTGCCTGTTCCTGTCGGAGCCTCAAGTTGATATACTCCTTAATTCTGCTCAGCAGAACCCTGGTGAAGACTTTGCTAGAGATTGAAAGAAGCGTAATGCCCCTCCAGTTGTTACAGTTTGACGTATCCCCCTTCTTTGGCAACTTCACCAGAAATCCACATCTCCAATCTGTCGGCATTTCTCCATTAACCCATTTCTTCTCAAATAGCGGCTGCATCATATTGGCAGTTGTTTCCATATCAACCTTCATGACTTCTGCTGGGATATTGTCAACATCTGCTACCTTACCAATATGCAACTCTCTCAATGCCCGCTGGGTTTCTTCCTCTTCTTTTTCGCCTTCTCCCGCATCTACTTGCTCCTCCAAGAGTGGTTTAACACCGCAGAGAAATGTTCCTGCCATCGCTTCAGTTGATCCTCGGAGTTTGTTCGGAGGACACCATATTTGTTTCTGACTGGACGGTTTTTCTGCATCTGCTTCCTTGCCAGAACTCTGGTGATGGTATAGAGTTCTCTAAGATTTCCCTTTCTGGCTGCCTCCTCTGCTTGTTGAGATAGGTCATCTATCCATTTCCTTTGATCTCTCCACACACTTCTCTTTACTTCCTTATTCTTCGTAGCATATTTGGATTGCAATTCTGCCTTCCTTGCTCGTGTTTTACATGCGTTCATTATTTCCTTTCTCCCTTTCCTTTGCCTGATAATTTCCCATGTCTGGTCAGTCATCCAGTCTTTTTTTTCCTCCTGTCCTTAAACCCAAGGATATTTTCACTTACTTCAGTAAATGAAGATATAGTCTTCATCCATTTTGCCTCAATAGTTGCATCCTCCACCTCAGTGAGTGCTTGGAATCGATATTTAGTTCTATCCTGAAGGCTTCTTTCACATTTCTGTTATCCCTTAGCTTTCCAACATCATATCACTTCCTTGTCTCCTCTATCCTTCTCTTTGTGCCTGGATCTTCATTCTAAAGGTAGCCACAACAAGATGGTGATCACTACCAATGTCCACACCTCTCTTGTGCCTCACATCCAACAATGAACTCCTCCACCTTCGTCCAATAGCCACATGATCTATCTGGTTTTCTGTTCTATGATCCAATGATACCCATGTCACCTTATGGCAGTCTTTATATGGAAATATTGTACCACCAATAACCAAATCGTGACTTGCACAAAAGTCAACAAACAGCTGTCGATTCTTATTTCGTTCTCCTAAACCATGCCTTTCCATAATATGTTCAAGTCCTTCGTTGTCCTGTCTCACTTTTGCATTCAAATCTCCTAAAACTAGGATGTTATCCTTCCTTTTCTGTTTATTAACTGTTCTATTAAGATGTCTATAGAACGCCTGTTTGTCTTCCTTCTCCGCCGACTTCGCAGATGCATAGCATACTATCAACACAATGTTTCTAATACTGGTCTTAGAACATGCAACTAATATCCTTTCCGTCACTGGGTACCACTCCATAAGGCTTCTCTTGGCCCCCTTATCCATTAATATACCCACACCTCCATAACACGCTCCGTCGCCCTCGGGTCTTCCAGAGTATACGAATGTAGCTCCATCATGGGTTGCCAATTCCCCAAACTCGCTACATCTCACCTCACTCAAACCTAGGATATTCAGGCCATAACTCCTCATACATGCCATTGCCTGTCATAGCCTTCCACTGTCCCGCAGAGTCCTCACATTCTATAGCCCAATTTTCGTTAGCCATTTTGAAGCCAAAGGTCTTCTTCTTTTGATCAGTCCGGTTTCTCATTCTTGATGTCTCTATAATAAGGCAATTTAAGGTTGTGCGAGTTATTGGCCCACAGCACCCGAGCTTGGTGGTGGGGTTGCCACCTACGCCTCCAAGCCTGCTATTTTCTGTTGGGGTAGTCACCCTTAGCCCTTTAAGATCCCTCTTCGCCATAAGGCAGTGGTTTCCCTCTTTATTTTACCCCAAGAGGAAGGGTTGCCTCCTCCGCCAACTTTGCGGTACCAAAGGTCTCCGCCACAGTTGCCGTTAAGGACTTCACCAGAGCCCCGTTAGCCGTTACTTTTCAGGGTTCCTGTAAGGCCTTCACAGCTACCGTAGTGGTCCTCAGGCACACAAGGTCCCCGCTGTACTTCACCCTTATAGGCTATCCCCTACTTCGTACCGTTGCCCGTCCCCCACGACGTGAACGAGGGGTTGGACTTACGGGGGACCATTGTTGATAGTAAGATGACCAAATTTAGACCGGCATTTGGTGAAAACAACTTCGTGCGGTTTGGTAGGGTTCCAGACGCACCATTCCCGGAATGACGAGATCCATTATTGCAGCGCGGAAATGGCATGAGCATTTCTCCTCTTGGAGGTGTAAACTGCAATGTCATCTTCGCACTGATGAACCTCCACTCCTTGACGGTTTGGAAGATCATTCACATATAGGCTGTATAAGGTGGGGGGGGGGGAATTCAACCCTGTGGGACATTGGCTTTGAGTGCCCGAAGGGTGGATTTCTCCCCTTCACAGGGGACATACAATCTCCTGAAATTATCATTCCCTAATAGTGGAGCTAAGCGGAAAGGTGGCTCCTATTTAAACACTCAAATTTATGGTTGCTACGCAATACATGTTACCACCGTGGAGTAGATCCATCTTCCCCCCAAGAATTGAAACAGTAACATACTGCTTTTTTCATGAATAACAAAAGTAACAAGGTTGCGTCTCTCCTATAATACAGAACTTGTGGAATCATATTCTAGATGGTGACACGCATCACATTTTGCAAATAACTCAATTTTCATGAAAATGTAGGATACGACCTTCTTCCAGCAACCCTTCAATTCTTTAAATTTCAATTCCGATTTAACTTCCATCACAAATCAATGCTCATTTCTCCATATTCTTAATTAACGTGACGTTGTTCTAGTTGACATGACAAGAGAACAAACACTTTAATTTCAACGAACACTGAACTCGTTGCCTGCGATTTATTTACAATATCAGGAACGGCGGATGCAGAGTGGATCTCGGTCCACAAGTGGCCATGGCTGGTCCGTGCTCCGATAACTCTGCACTCTGACCGACCAAGCGAGCAGAGGACGGGTGGCCATGGCTCTACCGTGTCTCTACGCCTCTGTATTCGAGAGACAGAGAGAGGCTGGTCCCCACCGTCAGTTGTTCTGAGAATGGTTTTCCGTGGTTTTCCATTTTCCTGCACTAAGGCGAATGCCGGGACAGTTTCTAGTATAGGCCACGGCCGCCATTCCTATCACCTTTTCCACACATCTCCTTCTCCGACACGAATCTCCTGACCTGAGAGACGGCGTCACTGTCTAGGAGGCCCGCCTCCCCCTTCAGGGGAGGAATGGAAACATTTTGTAGCAGTTGTTACAATATCAGGTATCATGTTCATATCACCCCATATTATCAGGCTCTCTCATGGCTGAAGACTGGTGAACGATGGTGTTTAGATTGTTAGCTGAAAATCAGCTGCTGTATATTTCTTCCAATTTCACCTTTCTATCATCTTTTCGTCACCTAAATACCTATTCGAGCTCCTTTCTTTCTATTCCCGTGCACCGTACAAATAAAATTAGTAAATCGTTTGAGGTGACCGGCACCAGATTATAGTGGCTGAGACGGTTGAGGCGCTGGTCTTCTGACCCCAACTTGGCAGGTTCGATCCTGATTCAGCCCGGTGGTATTTGAAGGTGTTATAATACGTCAGCCTCGTGTCGGTAGATTTAATGGCACGTAAGAGATCTCCTGAGGGATTAAATTCCGGCAGCTCGGAGTCTCTGAAAACCGTAAAAGTAGTTAATGGGACGTAAGGCCAATAATATTATTATTTTAATTCTCTCCCATCTCAGGTCAGAGAAAGTAGCTCTTTATCAAGATTTAAGGTCGCCTGCCGTGACTACCTGCTGAGGACAGATGACTGAATGGTGTGAGCGTGAGGATTAGTTAGATTATTTGATGTTTGCTTTAATGAATATTGAATTTTCACAACCGCATTGTAATCGAAATCGACTTTCAACCTAATAGGTCGTGTTACGTACATTTAGTACGTGTTGAAGAGATGTTAAGTACAGAACAAAAATGGCCAACCGGACACCAGTTGGGATCCGAACCCACAACCTCCCGATTTCGCGTCGGTTGCTCTACCAATTGAGCTATGGTGGCCTAGGTCATGTTTGTTCTGTGGGTTCAGATCACACTGGTGTCCGATTGACCAGTTTTGTTCTGTACTTAACATCTCTTCAGCACGTACTGAATGTACATAACACGACCTAATAGGTTGAAAGTAAATTTTGATTTGTTTTTAATTCTTCATTTTAGCTTATATTATGCCCTCTTTCAGTATTAATTTATTTCGTCATCATCATCTGTTTACCCTCCAGGTTCGGTTTTTCCCTCGGACTTAGCGAGGGATCCCACCTCTACCGCCTCAAGGGCAGTGTCCTGGAGCTTCAGACTCTTGGTCGGGGATACAACTGGGGATAATGACCAGTACCTCGCCCAGGCGGCCTCACCTGCTATGCTGAACAGGGGCCTTGTGGAGGGATGGGAAGATTGGAAGGGATAGGCAAGGAAGAGGGAAGGAAGCGGCCGTGGCCTTATGTTAGGTACCATCCCGGCATTCGCCTGAAGGAGAAGTGGGAAACCACGGAAAACCACTTCCAGGATGGCTGAGGTGGGAATCGAACCCACCTCTACTCAGTTGACCTCCCGAGGCTGAATGGACCCCGTTCCAGCCCTCATACCACTTTTCAAATTTCGTGGCAGAGCCGGGAATCGAACCCGGGCCTCCGGGGGTGGCAGCTAATCACGCTAACCAGTACACCACAGAGCCGGACAACTATTTTAGATGCTTATCAAAATGTGTTGAAGTGTAAGAGATGGCCTAGAGCCCTAACCTCGCCACTAAACTAGGCATTTTCAAATGCATACGTAAACAAAATAACTTTATCTGCACTACAGTACACATAATGTATGAGTTCTTTTGCCTATATTTAGTGGTCTCCTAAGTCACTTTCCACGCATCAGTGACGACCTTTTTTCTTAGCGATCATTTTTTCTTCGCTTTATAACGACGTTGGGACAAGGAATGTTGTAATCTTCTCTCCTTGAGTGGTCACCACACCTGCAGTTCTATTGTCTTCCTTGTCTCTGTCATTCCTTTAGCCATTATGACTATTTGACATTCAACATTGTTTTATTTGTTTTTACGGCTATGATTAAGTCTCGTATTATATTGTTTACTTTTCTATGTTCAGTACAATGGAACAGCCACCTAGCGCTGTAGGAGTAGAGGCTCTTCCTTCTACAAAGAGATACCGGATTCGAATCCTTACATGGCTATGGGAAAGGCCTCCTTCACACTAGGATTTGGAAGCCTCTGTTTTTCTTTATTTCCATCTTTCTCTCAGATTTTATAAGTCCCGTTTATTTTGTCTCTTTCTAGATATCCTATATATCTCGTTCAGCATGCTGATCGATATGACTTTCCATATAACAACTAGGATATTCCTTTAAGGCTAAACTTCTCCCACTCAGCATTAAATTAGACATCTCCACAACGTTAGATAAAAATAGAAGACCACGGCTTTACACAGAACTTCCATAATCAACAAGTGTCAATCCGATACACAAATCTTACTCAGAAATAAGAGTCTATACTTATGTTCAGCGTGGTATTTTAAGTTGAAGTGGTCGTCACTTTATTTTTATTTTAAACTTCAAGACTTTAAGCCAATATATCGCTAATAATATTATGGACTATATAGGTACTTAACTTTTAGAATGATTAACTCAATTGATTGTACATATTCCCTTGCCCATTGTGTTTCTTTTCTGATCGGAAATGGACAACTCACCTGCATGTTTTAGCTATCTATGTATTCATTTTTGGATGTATTTTTATTCTGTTAATTGATTCGTCAGCTAAAGATGATCATTATAATAATCGAAACTAGTACTAAGATGAAAAACTTTGAATGAGTACATTTTAATGATCTCAAATCTAATGTATTGATCAGGTGGATCTATTTTTTTAATTTTTGTAAAGATAAAGTCTGGGAGGAGAATCTCAAAGTGTCTGGAAACGCGAGTCTCTATTTGCTTCCAGATGTTTCTCCTTATCACACTGAGGGAGTTCGGATATTATGGATCATGTGAATAGCAAAACACACAAAATAAGTAAAGAAATCTCGGACACATCACAATAAATGTAAACTTCTTCCCGAAAGCCCAGCAAAGGCAGCGGATGTATTTCACACTGTAAAGTACCATAAGAATAAATGATGACACTATGATCTGTACTTCGCCTTTGCTGGCAGGACCTAGTGTTTACAGTGCACTATGTCTTCTGGTATGGGCTAGAGCAATTTTGTTACTTTCATTGATCTGTCTCAGTCTTATCCTTGGCTTTGACAAAATGAAAGTGACTGAGGAATGAGCGATGCTAGTAATGCCATTCCTTATGCAGCCTGTCCCTGCTATGAATGGTGTGAAAATGTTGCTCATAGGGTCGGTTGGTGCAGGCATTTCAGTGGGCTTGGCAGACTGATATGTAATAGCAACTTCTGGCTCGGTGAGGAAAGCAACGGGAAACTACCTCACTCCTCATTTCCCTAGTACGCCTCTTCAGTGATGCCTAGGCCATCTATGACAGCTGATGGCAGAGCTGTTGAGGATCCAACCAGCCCTCGGGCTGAGAACTAAACATACATACATGATCTGTACTAGAAAGCTGATTGGAAAGGCCTTCAATGATTCCAATTATTTTCCTTGTGTCAAAATAAAATGTGTGTCGTTAGTCATGAATATTTGTAGATCTCGATTATCCAGAATAGTTACAAGTCTTTTTTTAATGTTCTTCTATTGGGTTGAACCATGTTCTTGTTTTCTGTATATTTCGTAGCGTTTCCCGACGTTTCGAATACATCACAGTATTCTTTGTCAAGGCGAATGAAATACGCCTACTCGATCCGGGTAATCAGCTTCCCAGGCAGCAATCAAACCACCTCGGATCGAGTAGGCGTATTTCATTCGCCTTGACAAAAATGCTGTAATGTATTCAAAACGTCGACAAACTGCACGGAACGTAACAGAAAGCAACAACACGGTTTTATCCGGAAGAATAAATTAATAACTCTACACACTTTGGAAGCTTCATTTCTAAAGAGTTAAAAGTTCTATTCGAATCAGTTAATTTTGTCCGACTCGTTGGTTGAATGGTCAGCGTACTGGCCTTTAATTCAGAGGGTTCCGGGTTCGATTCCCGACCGGGTCGGGGATTTTAACCTTCATTGGTTAATTCCAGTGGCCCGGGGGCTGAGTGTTTGTGCTGTCCCCAACATCCCTGCAACTCACACACAACACATAACACTATCCTCCACCACAATAACACGTAGTTACCTATTCATGTCAGATGCTGCCCACCCTCATCGGAGGGTCTGCCTTACAAGGTCTGCGCTCGGCTAGAAATAGCCACACGAAATTATTATCAGTTAATTTTCTTAGTGTCTGGTTCAGTTGTTCTCTCTAGCCAATGGTGGCATGTACTAAACTTACTGACATGAAAGAACTTCCAAATGAAACTTCAGATAAAATTATTAGTAAAATTATCGTAAGTTCTTGAGACAAATACTATGTCTAAAGAGAGTATTGCGTAGTATAGCATTTTTGGGGACAATGCCAACGTAAACTTTAGTGGACTAGAAGATTCAGGTTCCAACTTTGTTCAGAGGAAGCTCGATAATGAATTTGCGTATGCGGAAAAGGGAAGGGGTGATATTTTTAGAAGAGGTCGTTCACGCCATGTTATCCATAACGCTAGCAAAATGTCCGGATGTGGAATGATGATGATAATCTGTTAGGGTGAGTGTGAAAGCAGTGTCGGCACGTAACCTACTTCCGTCGAATAACACCAAGGGGTCTGTTCAAGGTTTAACGTCTCCATCCGACGGAAGAGTCACCGTCAACAGCGTTTTATGGAATTGAATTCAGGCTGTAGGCAAGTACTGTACTGATCAGAAATCGTATACAACCACCTATCCTATCCTGGACTCCAACACTCCAATAGTGATTTCCTTTTCTTTACATCAACGGGACTCGAACCGACTAACCATGGTGTTATACCACGTTGACTTGCCGCCTTAGCGATCATGGCTACCATGCGAGCAGACATATGAGGGAAGCGGATTGTCAACAGAGTATGTGAAGAGTTTGCTATCCGTGTCTTATAACTACAAAGATGGCAATCACTTGTTGTCAACTTTATGACTGTATTAAATATAGAAATTAATTTCTTAAGAATGTTAAAAGGAGTCAGAAGTGATGTATTCCTTAAAAGTAATGTATTAAAAATCTATTTTCTATTGTTAGTGTTTCGGGAAAGATGGAAATATGATATTAAGTTATTTTAATGGTTAAATTTTTATCGTTGAATGATACATAGGCCTACTAATATATTGCCAATATTTTATACATATATCCTATTTTTTCTAAATATACATAGAGGAAAAATCACCCGAATATAGTGATTTATACAACAGAAAATATAGTAGTAATAAATTGTGAAACTTTAGTTCAAATAACAAAGATTACTTATCATATTCCACCGATTGTTTTTTGTGTTTGTTTGTTTTTTTTTGTTTTTTTGTTTTTGACTTGCTTTTTGTTTTGTTTTGAAATACGGCAACCGTACCTTGGGTTCAGATTCGACGTAAAATAGATTCTGTAGCTATGAGCACGATATCAATTATCATTCGAACCTAAACGTTTGCTTCTTCACTATGTAACAAGGTACTGAATTTTGTTGATTTCTCCTTGTCATACGAATCGTCAATACCGTACTAGGATCCTAACCTATTCACAGTTTTATACTTCTATTTCGACACTTTTGTATAGTTTAGAATGTTTATAAAAGGGTCACTATTACTAGATACAAGTACCAACATACTGAACGGGAGCTCGGTTGAATCTGTAGTACGGCTAACTTTCCAATAACTAAAATATAACTTTACTATGGCTTGAGAAGTCTGATCGGCTTATCACGTCCTCTCAAACATCATGTACTCTGACGGCAAAGGCTGTAAATTATGCAATGGATCTCTTTAATGGTAGCATCAAGAAACTTCAGTACTTATCTTCATTAATGTATTTGGAAGACAGGCTCCTTCAAGGAGTAATACTACTTTCAAGTAGTGTTATTTACAAAGATATCGGCAATGAATTTATGGACCATTGTGTAATTACCTGTACTGTTGTAGATTGCAATTAAAATTAAGTGAATTAATAGAAAAGGTACCTTATAATATTGCTTTGTTGAATAAATACAGCTTTAGCAAAACGCTTGTCTAAAATTCTTAAAATAAAGCGCTAGAGTATAGTGGTGAATCCAGAATCACTTTACGCAAGTGAATTTCTACTTTTGAACTAAAGTTTAAATAAACTTGAATTACTAGAAATAAGAATCAAGAGAAGAATCTAGTTCCAATGGAAACAACAGAACGATCGAAATTAAGAAGCAGTAACGAGATGTACCAAAATATTGAAAATATAACAAAAACAATGAGAAAAATGTGATTGCTGTTTTTTGGAGAATACTGTATATTGACAAAACAGAAATTTAAGTTCATTTGCGACAAAAATTCAACAACAAGCTGGATTCAAGAGGTCAAGAAAGATTTAGAAAGAAATAAAATAATAGGGGGTGGTGGTGGTGGTGATCATTGTTTTAAGAGGAAATAAAACTAGGCAACCATCCTCTATATAACAGTAATCAGAGGGAAAAAATGGAAGGGATCCGACACTTGGAAAAATGAAGGCATCGGCCAAAGGAAGACAAGGGCCATAAAGGGCATGAAAATGAAAGGCTCCCTAGCCCTCGCAAATTTAATAGCGTCGGGGTCGGAAAAGAACAAGAGTTGACTAAGAGAGGTCGGACAGAATAGATGAAAGTGAGGAGCCTAGCACAAGTAAGTGGAAGCAATGCCAGGACTCAGCTTAGGGCCCCGTGGTCGCCAATCCATGCTCCAAAGTTCAGAGCCCCTGGGGCCCCTTTTAGTTGCCTCTTACGACAGGCAGGGGTTACCGTGGGTGTTATTCACACCCACCCACAGGGGAATATAAAACAAGAGAAGAGGAAACTATGGAAAAACAGATTTAAAAAACATAAGGTTTTAAGAATGGAATTATTCTAAGGAAGAATGAAAGAGAAACCTGGTCCAAAGTGGTCTGAGGAGAGAAGTTTTTTTTTTTTTTTTTTTTGCTAGTTACTTACGTCGCACCGACACAGATAGGTCTTATGGCGACGATGGGACGGGAAAGAGCTAGGAGTGGGAAGGAAGCGGCCGTGGCCTTAATTAAGGTACAGCCCCAGCATTTGCCTGGAGTGAAAATGGGAAACCACGGAAAACCATTTTCAGGGTTGCCGACAGTGGGTTTCGAACCTACTATCTCCCGAATACTGGATACTGTCCGCACTTAAGCGACTGCAGCTATCGAGCTCGGTAAGAGAAGAATAAAGCATAGTGCAATGATGAAGGAATACTGGAAAGAACGGAAGAAGAAACCACAAGGAAGGATGAATAGAAATTAACACGTGGTCCTAGCAGACCTCATCGTAAATAGTACCAATTTTTTGTTCTAGTGTTTAAATACTATTTTGATCATCATCAAAATGTGTTATACTGTATTTCAAATTTTGCTTCAATATTAAGGATTTAAGAAAGTATCGCCTATTAGGTCTAGGAGCTTCTTTGTTATTGGTCTTAGAGTACGTCTCAGTAACTAAGTTTACGGATCTTGGAGTCTCCTAGGTGCCAGAAATGCCGTTCTTCAGAAGTATACTTTATATGGTGGAAAATCTATGAAAACAATCTGAGCACCTTCTAATATTACCATACTGAGCCGGGATGGAACAAGGCTCGGGAACCCAGCCCTCTACTTTCAGAGCTAAACAGCATGGCGCCATTATAAATACATCTAACGAAAGAGCACACATCTATGCCCTAGGAATGTTCTTATTGTTACAGTTTGTGGCAGTGTAAAGACAGCAACGGGAATTGATTGACATTTCTTATTTTATTAGATTAATTTTTCTGTGTGCATAAGATTGCATTCTGTTCGGACGAATATTCTGAGCTGGAATAATCATTTTAAATTGTCTGTTTAAAAAAAAACCTCTTATTTATGGGTTGTAGCAAAATTATCATTTAAACTGTGGATTTTAATGTTTTCGTCTTTGGTCAAAAATTTATGAAACATCCTATACCTACACGCGCAGTTCTGGAAGCGCGTTTCATGTTGCGTAAACCAAGACTTTCCTCGAACGTTTATTATCACTGTGTCAGCAAGAAAGAAGAGACTTTTGATTGGAGAAAATAAAAGTAAATATAATTATTGGTGAATGTGAAAGTCGAAGGTGAATTCTGAATTCTGATTGGTTCTCTTTGGTGGTTGCACCATTTTACTGTTTCTCGATCTTACCCCACTTTTTCGGTGGGAGCGATGAAGCATCTGTGTTTTTGATCATCTGACCTTCTTAGCGAGCGGACGTGCTCGATCTTCAGTCCCCGCGTGGGAAACCCGGTCTCAGGGTAAGCACTATTTCTTCATTCATTTCGTTTTTAACTTCATTCAAATTTGATAATTTACCTTTTTTCTTACGTAGTAGTTTGCCCTCGTATTTCATGTTCACCGCTAATTTTGTTAAAATGACTTAGCTTCTCAGCCAAGATCATATACAACTTGTTTGAAGGCAATACCCTTTTTCTCTACCTTTGTATTAAGCTGTAATTTTTCCTCGGGTTTGCCTCCAGTTATTTCTGCCTCTCTTTTCATATGTACGGAAAATCTATCCACATTTGTCTGAAGTGTTTTAGATAATGATGCAATTTCACTGTACCTCTGTGCTTGGTTTTATTTCTATATTTGTTTGTGTAGAATGGGACTAGCCCTTACTTAAATCGACCTGTACTGTCGGATTAGGATTTCTAGCTTTGCATTTAGTGATAGTTTATTTTGGCGCACTGCGCATGCCTGCAGGTATGTCTAATAACTCTTATTTCCCTTTCTAACTGTATCTAAAGGTCTTTCAATTTATGAGTTTCTGACTTTGTCTCCCTTTTTCTTCAAAATAAGTGTTGTAATCCGTTTTCTTTCATAGCTAAAGGCTAAGTTCCATTACCTCTCAGGGTTCCATGCCACTTCCCACACCCATCACGTAGTTGTCATGTTTCCCAACCTGTTTGTTTATATTTAGTACTTTATTCTTCTGTTGAGTCTTTACTTCCGCTTGTTTGTATTTCAGACAGTAAAATGCCTACGTTTACCTGTACTCGTGGCAGGAGAGAACGACCTATAAACCTGTCAATACCCGGCTACGCTATTTCTTCTAATGACACAGTTATTCAGTTATTACAGTAGAACCCCGCTTAACCGAAACTCGGCTTAACCGAAATACTCTGGCAAAATTTATTTTAATATTATGTTTTTACCCTTTCGTTATTAACCGTCGATATTGCTGTATGTGCTGAGAGCTACTACGCGAACCCTATTTTTATATTACGACTTATGCCAGAATACACGTGTAGCATAAAACAAAACGGTTTCTTACCCTCTAGTTCGTCCTATGATACATTTTTTTCTTGAACAAGTAGCAATTATTATTATTATTATTATTATTATTATTATTATTATTATTATTATTATTATTATTGGGTTTAGCGGCGAACACCTTGTTCTCTGATATACGGTTCAACCTTACATTCATTTCACCACTGCTGAATCAAGTTGTACTTGTTTACAAACACGAAAGAAGAATTACATATGGATACGAGTAAACGAGTAAGTGTTTAGCAATGTAAGTAAATCAGACGTGTATGTCTTGAATTCTGAATGTGGTTTTTCTTTACATTTCCGAAACTTTGCTGCCGGAGATAGCCAAACGTATTGTTAGAGAATGGAAATGTTGACTGTGACCAAACAAGTGGACAATACTTGCAGTGAATACCAAGTACAGTATATTCATGATGGGAGATAAAGTGTATATAACCTTTTTGAGAGGCGGACGTGACACTCAGCTGAAGTTGTCGCCGAGTTTCTTTTCTGAGAAGAGAAGCGAGACTGGCAGACAGTAACGCGCTGTATCACGGGAAATGCCTTATCTTCCAGCTCGTCTTCCCCATACCTCACGAATAACTTCAATCCTCTTCCAGGAAATACAACGAGAAGTTTTGTTCAGGCTGCTCTTAACCGGAAATAGGATAATATTTAACTACCCTTACGACGCAATAATAATAATAATAATAATAATAATAATAATAATAATAATAATAATAATAATAATAATAATAATAATAATAACCAAGCTCGATAGATGCAATCGCTTAAGTGCGATTAGTATCCAGTATTGCAGTATTCGGGAGAAAGTGAGTTCCAACCCTTCTGTCGGCAACTCTGAAGATGGTTTTCCGTGGTTTCCCATTTTAACAGCAGGCGCATGCTTGGGCTGTACCTTAATAAAGGTCACGGGCGCTTCCTTCCTAGTCATAGCCCTTTCCAGTCCCGTCGTCGCCATAAGACCTGTCTGTGTCGGTGCGACGTAAAGCAACTTGTAAATAATAATCATGATGAAGATGATGCTCGTTGTTTAAAGGGGCCTAACATTAAGGTCATCGGCCCCTAATAGTACGAAATGAGACGAAATGTAATGACAATTTGATAGTTCAAAATCATCCACTGACCAGAATTCAGAACATGATGTCGAAGAATGAATGGATGGATATGAATTTAACACAATCAGTGGATCCGACCCGTAATGCCCCACACTCCCAGAAACTAGCGTTAAACAATAGTATTACTGACCAAGGGACTACTACTAAAGCACAATCCTGAATCGATGATTTTTGTAGTCTCAAGGGATCCAAGATCCAGGTCATCGGTCCCTCATAATGGTACTTATCGCTAGGAAAGTAGAACCATGGTATTTGTCATGTTGCGGTGCTAATCAAAAGTAGCGCAGACTCGCGGTATTCCGCACATTATGGCACTACTTACAGGTAAAGTAATGCGCACATGTAACACAGACCCATGGTGTTTCTTTCATTGCGGCGCCATTTACAGGCAACGCAAACCTATGGTGTTCCTCACATTGTAGAGGTACTAATCATAGGCACCCTTGGTGTCGCTCATAGAGTGATACTAATTTGATCATCCCTTGGTCGCCCCTTTTAATCCCATCTTACAACGCAGGTGATATCGCGGATGTATTCTTCGCCTTCGTCTCCCACCCACAGGGAGGTGTGCGTTTGGTCCACAAGAGCTATTTTATTTCGCTCAAGTCCGCCAGCAAGCCGGTTATGACCCCCCTATCCACCACCTTGGTCGCGCCACGTGGGAGTATCACCTCTCCTCCTGCTACGCCAGCGTAGTAGGTTCGTGGAATAATAATAATAATAATAATAATAATAATAATAATAATAATAATAATAATAATAATAATGTCACCATGTGGGTGGGGTTGTAGACTATATCCACGATATCCCCTACCTATCATAAGAGGCGACAGAATCATGAACTAGAGGCTCTCAACTTGAGTTGGTGACCACGGTGCCCCTCGCAGATTCTGGCAATAATTCCTCTTACTTGTGCCAGGCTCCTCACTTCCACATTTCTTACATGACCTCCCTTTGTCCAATCTTGTTTTCTTCCAACCCCGACAGTGCAAGGCTTGCGAGCCTAGAGAATGATTTTCACACCCTTTCATGGCCCTAATATTTTTTCGATACCTTCATTCTTCGAAGTGTCATACCTTTTCCATTTTTCTCCTCTGATTAGTGTTAATAGGGGATGTTTGAACAGTTTTACTTCCTATGAAAATAATAACCACCACCACTCAAGTACTTCTGAAAAAGTGTGTCTAGGAGTTTTGCAGTCTGAGTGACAATGTAACATTCCGTGTCGAATTACTTTCAAAGTATTAATAGTGTAAAATATATTGAACCATACAGTTCATGGACCAATAGTATAGATTTTAGTATTAGATATTGGGATTACCTGAGGCCACCAAGGAAGTCATTGTTTTATAGTTTATTTCATAAAAGATTCCAGTAGAAGCGTTCTCGTGGGAAGAGAGCTAGAGCATCATTATGAAAATTTCCAGATACTCATTAAAGGGATTTATGACCCAAGCCAAGCCTCTTAATGGAGATTGGGAACGCTCCCCGGGTCGCGGCAAACTAACCTTCGGAGGGAAGAAGGAATTAAATTAATATCTTTGGTTAAGAAAGAGATGCATTGGATATGATACAAGAATTGCAACCTGCATAATTTATGCTAAATTTTGATATGCAACATGGCTGTAATCATAAATGCATTCGTTAAGTAGGGTACTTGACGTGCTTTGTGCGGGAAAACTTCGAGTCGCGGGCGCGCGTATCCTACACGCGATCAAGCGGCGTGGCTACGCCAACCTGATTATAAATGCTGGTCCGCCTGGCACGTCAACCTCATTCTCTGACCGTAAGGCTGCTTGAACGAAGTCGTTATGCTGCGAGGCGGCACCGAGAACAACGTGTTATCTTCGAGTTGCACATACAACTGGCACTACTGAATCTGGAAGAAAATAAGTAATTAACCCGCATATTCAGCTGAATTCTTGATATTACCTTTGTTGATCTGCTGTGGTGAGATGAGGTACTGCCTATAATAGACTGATGAACTAGTAGCTTCTTATTTCTGTGAGGTCAAGTTGTAACTGACGTAATGCTAGAATAAATGTAGGCTCAGGGTAGTTCTGGTACAACGACATGTTGTCCGAGTGAAAGAATAAAATAACAGTGTTACCAAGTTTGATGAAGAAAACTATAGTGTACCAGGTTTAGAATTCAGAACAAGACTTAGTCAATGTAACGTGTGAGGCACGATATTAGTGGAAACGGGCATCGAGTCTGGACAGTCTGTAATAAGTAATTTTTTTCAGTTACCCCTGCATCAAGCCAGTACGAGCTTCTACATAATCATTGCGAGGAATCCACAACGGGAGCTGAAGCCGGCACGACATCGGGAATCGATCCAGGAACGTGGGGCGTACCTGATCAGTGCGACGTCGAAGGGGACATCTTACAACCATCTAAGGAGCTGTACGAAGGGTTCACGCCAGATAGAATGTCTCCAGTCGTTCACCGGTATCTGCTGCAAGCGTCGCAGTTTGCCATGATGTGGTAAATTCAGTGGTCCACAGGAAGGGCCGCTCCGTCATGTCATCGATCATATAAGGTCAGAACTTTCCAATTCTGTTTCAAGCATGTCATTTAAATTTAGATAGGAACAGGGAGGCCGTCAGCCAACAGGTTAGTTTATGGTAGGAAAATTCTTGGTAATATATAGCTAGGCCTCAAGCTCGAACCCGGTACGTTAGTGTAGGCAGTAGGTTGTATATTCCTTGTTGGTGTGGTTATATTTCATTTCGATAGTATTATATTGGTGTACGTGTAATCTTCATGGGTCAGGTCGAACTCCCTTGGTCATGTTAGGTAAGTCTGACCGACAGGCACTGTTTATAGTGTAGCGTTTAGGCATATGTCTCTGCAGACGTAGGTTGTGTATTTGAGATCAGGATTTACCCCGTAACTCACCTAGCTTATCCGACAGGGTGGGCAAGTCCGTGTGTTTGAGAGATTTGGGCATTATGCATGTAGCTGATTGTATGAATTGATATGAGAGAGCCCCAGCACAGATTAAGAGTGTATTAGATGCATATGAGGTGCCTTATTATGGCTATGTGATGATAGCTTACTGAATTGTGCCTTTGTATTATTAAGGATGAGCCCATTGGAGGTGGAAATGAGATTTGTTGTATTGCTGGTGGCATTGAGATGAGGGCATGTAGCCATGTGTATTTAAGAGAGCGCTTTAGCAGCCAGATTATGCGAGATACATTGAGTAGCGAAGTTTCCTTGCACTCAGCCTACAAGTCAGTCAGCTGAGCTCATAAATTGTGTGGGCAGCCACCTGTCTAGTGCACAGCTGGTGAGGGTTGTTGTGTCTGACGTCACAGTCTTGAAACTCGGTTATATTGCTGTCCGCAGCTTGTCGAGTGTGTAGAGGGAAAGGACGACCTTGATGTTTTTACGCAGGGAGAGATTTTAGTTCTGTTTGTTCTGCTTTATTTTAACGCTTGCCCGTTTTATGTTGACCCCTGGACAGGATGGTTGTGTTCCTTTTTAGATTGTTTTTTAATATGATTATTCAACGCCTTGCTCTTCATTGGACCAGGGATCGAGACCGGGTCAGGGCACTGTACATTATGTGTTTATATTTGTGTGTGCCGGGGTTCGATGGTACGAGGCATAGTAAAATTTTATGATGTGGAGATTACTGTTAGATGTGTATTTCAGCAGATATCCATTTTCTCTTTATTTCATTACTTACACAATTGTACCATGCTTGTTACACCAAAGCTGTTTCGTGAAGGCAGTGAACTGGTAACCATCAGCTCAACATTATCTTTACCCCAGTCACATTTGAAAGCTCTTATATTTGTAAATAGTATTTTTATGTAATAAATCCCTGATTGTAAAACTTTGAATGCAGCGATGTTTTCTGTTAGATATTTTTGTTTTGGTAAGATTTTTCTCTTACCCTGCATCATTTCGTATCCACCTAAGTTATCTTTTATGCCCTCATTTTCTATCCAGATACCCTGATTCATGTTCTACTGAGCTGCGGATTGTGGATACGCCTGTAAGGTAAGACATGTGCCGTACATACATCTTTTCTTGGACGTATGGGTCACTATGATATTCTTGGTTCGAATTCGGCATTTGCCTGACGGGAATCAAAAACATTATAGGGCACAATATGTCGGTATATTTGTTTCCCATATTCACCTGATTTTCAATTGGACCTGCAGAGGATGCTTGTGAAGATATAATACTGGACTCCAAAGCGCTAATAGAGAATGCTCACTAGCTGTAATTTCTCCTAAAATAATAATCACAATCACGAAGCACTTCACACGAGAATTAAATTCTGTACTGTACGGGAGCGATCTGGCTATGCGTTTTCGGTCACATAGCTCAGCAAGCTTGCATTCGCGGCATAATAGGTTCCAACCCTCAAGATAGTTTTATTAAGACTACGGCCGCTTCCTTTTCCTAACCCATCATCACCAAAAATCCAACTAAGACGATGCGAAGTTAAAACACTTGCAAAACAAAAAGTACTATTCTCTGTAACCTCCTGAGGGACAACGCCACTCGTTCATCAGTGCTTGTCATTGTTCAGTCTTCAGATCGACTTGGACAGCTAGCATCAACACAGAGCGAAACAACTTTGCAGCCAGATTGCTCCCCGCAGTTGAGGAACGAGAGCAGCTGAGCGAGCACGGAGGGGAAGTGCATGACATAATTCGTACTGAAAGCCGGTGGGGATGCACGTTATTCTCACACCATTCGATTTCCAAACCTTTATTTTCTTTCAATAAGTACAAGTATCCCAAAACTTTAGTTATTTAATCGTGAAAATTTGTTTACTTATTAGCACACTACTGTATTTTTCCTTTGTCAATAAATAATTGTCTTGCCCTGTTATACTCTATAATATGGGTCCTGTTCGTTCCGCATGAACCATGCTTCAAATTATTATTATTATTATTATTATTATTATTATTATTATTGATGATCATATGATAATATTATCCCCGTGTGGTTAGTGCAAGTAGCTCCACGGTATGCAACTCGCCTGTCCACTGCTCTCTTCTCACTTGGGAGCCAGTCGTCCCGAGCAGTGCAATTAGCGCCAGCTCCCTAGATCAACTACTTGATGACGTCTGGACTAGGACATCTAAATGAAATGAAAGGAAATGGCGTATGGCTTTGAGTGCCGGGATATCCCAGGACGGGTTCGGTTCGCCAGGTGCAGGTCTTTCTATTTGACTCCTGTAGGCGACCTGCGCGTCGTGATGAGGATGAAATGATGATGAAGACAACACATACACCCAGCCCCCCGTGCCATTGGAATTAACCAATTAAGGTTAAAATCACCGACCCGGCCGGGAATCGAACCCGGGACCCTCTGAACCGAAGGCCAGTACGCTGACCGTTCAGCCAACGAGTCGGACCATCTAAACGATGAGCTTGGATATAAACTATACACAAGACGATGCATCAGCAAGATTCCATTGTCCCAAAAAGGTGTCCGCAGCTTAAAGAGGGTAAGTTAACCGAAGACCATTTTATGACCTCAAGCTTCGCGTGCAATAGTTTTGTATTCCCTTTCTGGCAGACGACAATTCGATATTTCCCCTAAGCGGACCAACGGCTTTGGGCATTTGAGGTATGGTGCTGGAGAAGGATTTTGCGTACACCTTGGACAACCAAGGTTCATTCAAAACATTAAACCAGGTGTATCTCTAGAGGCATTCATTATGAGCTTACAGGTTATTTTGAGCATACTATGTGGAAGTCTGAATCCTTAGAGAAGGAAATCATGCTTAGAATGGTGGAAGGGACTCGGAGACGAACACGACCGGTGTTGAGACGAATAGATATTATCAAACTTGCAATGAATATGTCCTTGCAAGATCTGGAAGGTATTGTGGAAAACAGAAGCATAAATATGGAGACACTCCATCCATATAGTTACCAGGAGTCCACGACTACTCGATGGCAACTATACCCGTAATATTAGAGGAAGCTTTCTGACAGGTATGGCTGGAGGGAGGAGAATTGTCCGTGCCCTTGCACGGTGTTCCCACATTCCTTCATTCCTTTCTCCATCCCCTCACTTCCGGCTCACTTGTTCGTTCGTTCAGACCGTTGTACGTAACTCAGAAGTGAGACGTTCGTCAACTTCGAGCAACACGAGCCATACAGCAGGCTTATCTCCATGGTAACCGCAGTGGGTCCGCCCATGTTTCCATCGTAAGCATGTTCCCCACCCAAGCAGGCAGTAAACGGACCTCCCTCTAAGAACTGTCAGAACGCATCTTTCAACATTACGACTATAGTCAAGTCAAGAGGTAAATTATGTGAGAAAACGCAACACGTTGGAACAGTGAGATATTCAAAGTTAAGTAATATTAAACGAAATGAACACTCGTATAGGTGACCGGTTGCATGTCCAAATGACGTTGATAAAATGAGGTGAAGCTGACTTTCTTACCACATAAAAATTCCATTTTCAGGAGATACACTCTGATCACAAATGATTATACTGTACCATAAGCCATGAAAACCATTACCTTGCCGAATGAAAATCTCCAATATTAACACAATTCAAACAATTTGACTAAAACAGGAATGCAGCGAGCATGTTAAAATACACCTTTGTAGATTTTTTGTTACCGTTCAGTCAGTATAAAAACTCTTTCATACAGCAGTGGAAATTACCGTAGTAATTTCGTTGCTTCCCAGAGAAGACATGCACTGAATGATTTCCTATAATTTTGCTGTTAACGACATGCTTTCTCCATTTTCTAGATAGAGTCATGTTTTATGAATAGATTTACCCCGAATTGGCCTATGATTTTCCTACAATGAATAACAGTAATTGTTAGTGCTGTCAGACCAGATATAAGCTTGTAATTTAGGTCAGTGGATGAGTGTACGGTAGTTGATCCGGACTATTATTACGAGTACGGAGCACGCGACCAATTGAATCAATACGTCAGTGCTCTTATTTTGTTAGAGAAGTAATTTATACTCTAAAACAGGGGAGAGATGTCGCTGTAATCAGAGAAATGCACCACACGAACATGGCTTTTAGTCATTTCTTGATAATTTAAAGCAGTTGTGTGGACTTAGAGATTGCTGCTACTAAAAGCAAGAAGCTGCCAGGAAACGAATAAATAGTGAAATTCTTCTTTTATTCTTCAACTTATTCTGGAGATCTCTCCTCTCAGAACGTTGGGGGCCATCATGGAGTAAAGTGTTCTACTCTGCGTTGATGTCATTAGCATGACAAGGGCAATTTGGGGAAAGATATATTGATAAAGGAAGATAAATTTATTTTGACTTGGAAACATCTTTCGACAGGGTACAATGTACCAAGGTGATGGACATCTTGAAGATGAAAGGAATAGACAGGAAGGCGAGAAGACGTGAACACGCATGCACAATAATGGTGTTCCAACATAAACAATCAACACTGTCCCACTCCAGTGCTGAAAAGGAGGAGAGAGAGTAAAAAGAATAGAAATGGCGTATGGCTTTTAGTGTCGGGATATCCCAGGACGGGTTCGGCTCGCCAGGTGCAGATCTTTTGATTTGATTCCCGTAGGCGATCTGCACGTCGTGATGAGGATGAAATGATGGTGAAGACAACACATACACCCAGCACCCTGCCAGGGAAATTAACCAATGATGTTTAAAATTCCCGACCCTGCCGGGAATCGAACCCGGAACCCCTGTGACCAAAGGCCAGCACGCTAACCATTTAGCCATGGAGCCGGACAGGGGAGAGAGTGAAGAGTTAGTGCTATATGCACAGTGTGTATATTGCTATATATCCACCATGGTGCCCATTTCAATCACAACAGTCTTCGAGGAGAGGGGGACTGTTTTGTTTATATCTGGACACCATTTCCGTGGATACGTGTTCACAATATATACAGGGTGTCCCAGAAGGAATGGTCAATATTCAGGAATATGTCAGGAACGATCATTTGAAGCAAAAAATTCCATATGAACATATGCCCTATTCCGAACGGTTTCAGAGATACAACGCATTTAATGTACATATGTCTCTTACCACACAAACTCTTTGACGTTTTTATCTAGCCCAACCTACCTCGTTGCTTCCAATCTCTTTGCTCAAGATGTCTTTCTGCCATTAAACTAGTCCGTTGAAACGAAATGTCGTATATCCCAGGACGGGTTCGGCTCGCCAAGGTGCAGGTCTTTCTATTTGACTCCCGTAGGCGACCTGCGCGTCGTGATGAGGATGAAATGATGATGAAGACAATATATACACCCAGCGCCCGCGCCGTAGGAATTAACCAATTAAGGTTAAAATTCCCGACCCGGCCGGGAATCGAACCCAGGACCGCTGACCGTTCAGCCAACGAGTCGGACACTAGTCCATTGAACACTCAGTTGTCCATTATGTGTTGTGAGTGAATCAGTTCGAGAGATTGAGAGTGTATGAGAGAGAAACATCGGTGAACTGTGTTTGTACACGCGCTGGCTAAAATGCCACACATCTACACAAGTGAAGAATATGGGGTGTGTTTACGGCTTCTGCAATGGTAATGCTCCAGCTGCTGTCGAAGAATACCATCGGTGCTTTCTGACACGTCGAATTCATGATCGTAGAGTATTTACAAGAGTTTTTGTCACCTGCGTGAAACAGGTATTCTTGCAAGTTCCCATTTTTCTTCTGTACGTGTAGTCCAACAACCTGTGCAGGAAGAGCAACACATTGTTGAAATGGTGCAGCGTAGTCCTACTACCAGCACATGGAGACTTTCTGCACGTAGCAATGTCCCACGAACACGTGTATGGCGAATATTACATACGGAAACCTTGTACCCATTTTAAAACGTCAAAGAAGTTGGGTGTGTAAGAGACATACGTGCACGCCACTAGCCAAAGAACAAATGCACTTATGGTATTTTTTTTTGAAGTTTTAATAACGAACAGAAGAGCCTCCATGGCTCAGACGGCAGCGCGTCGGCCTCTCACCGCTGGATACCGTGGTTCAAATCCCGGTGACTCCATGTGAGATTTGTGCTGGACAAAACGGAGGCAGGACAGGTTTTTCTCCAGGTACTCCGGTTTTCCCTGTCATCTTTCATTCCAGCAACACTCTCCATTGTCATTTCATAGCATTTATCACTCATTAATAAATCACCTTGGGAGTGGCGACCCCATTGTAATAACAGCCTATATATGTTTCATTCATTACATCCCTGACCCGGTCAATGACTGGAAAACAGGTTGTAGGTTTTCATTTTCAATAACGAACAGAAGAAGAAGTGTTATCTCTTCTCCCTCAATAGCATGTATTGAATACAGATCAGGTTGGCATTCTACGAGACGCAGCGCTCCTGTCGGCTTTGGCTACATGATCTCCACGTGTGTTTATGCGCGATATCTGAAGTTTTGTATTTGGTTGGAGTGTTTTGGTGGTGTTCTGTGCAAACTTTTATAGACATAAAAGTGTTTACACTATTACTTCATAGTATGAATACCTGAAATGCTATTGTAGTAAGAATTAAGTGAAAGGGAATTGAATTTCTTGTCCTGTGTTGAGATTATCTTCGTGTGATAATTTTCTTGTTATTTAATGCAGGTAAACAGCAGCTTAGCCCTTACATTTTCCTGAATGCTAAATGTGGGTAGTGAAGATGCCTTGCTGTTTTGTACAAGGACGCAGATCAGGCTTCAGGGACTGTAAAGAGGGAAGACGGGTTTTCAAACCACTTAGGATAAGGAACATTTTATCAAATGGAAAAGGGCCATACCAAGGAAGGATAGGGAACTTACTGAAAAGTCCAATATCTGTGATACTCATTTTCCAGAAGAACTAATTGTTAAATTTGACAAATTTGTGATTAAAGTAAAGGAGGTACTTCTCCCAAGAACCAACCGGCCATTAAAATACTGTTCTGTTCCATATATATTTCCAAACCCGCCTAAGTATTTGTCTAGTACAGTAACTTAAAGGAAATACCACACAAAATGAAAATCGTCTGATAGTCTTCCGGCAAAGACATCCCCCAAATGTTCGAAATTTCTTGGTTTTGAATCCCCTTTTGATACCAGAAATATCCAGTTCACCAGTACGCCTAAATCCGATCATTCTAAATATGAAGTGTTAAAATTTAAACAGTAATTAAGATACCTAAAACGGAACCTCTAGGGGAAACAAAACGATTACGTTACAGAGGGCTAAAATTTATGTTCTCCAAAGTGAACTTGGTAGAATGAAACAGGCTTTCAGGACAACGTGACGGTCAGTGTAAAGGAAATAAAAAGTTATTGTGGACAATATGTTCCAGAAGTGTCAGGAAAAGAATTCCAAAGGTATGAGGCATGACAGGGAGTTCCTTTTAGATAGCTTTTGCTACACATAAAATCACCCATGTGTTATATACACTGCTTGAAACATGGTTTGTTGCCCCTTACTTCTGTGGTGTATTTAAAGAGGTTGTTAAAGGGTTTAGAAAGCTCATATGGTGTAAATAAAAATGCTCTTGATGCCATTAAAGACTACTTCATGGAAGAAAGGGATGAGAATGAAAAGACAGGGATTGTCATTTTGATGAGTTGAAACTAAGAGAAGATATACAGTTTAAAGGGTCCTCTTTGTTCATAGACGATTTTGTGGACTTCGGTAATATAACACCTAAAGATCAGTGTAATGCGTTAGCTGACCATGCCCTTGTATTTATGTTTGTACCTCTATTACACAGTTGGGTTCAACCAGTTTCTGTCTTTGCTAGTAAAAATTGTACTCCTGGAGAGCTTTTGGCAAAAATATCAATACAAATTATAATCCAATTTGAACAGGCAGGGTGTAAAGTGGAAGAGTTCACATGCGATGGCAGGCAATCAAACAAACAGGCCTGTAGGCATTTACAAAATATCAGAAAAGAAAGGATATGTTAAATGTTGTTTCTCTAACCTTGTTGATGAAGTAGAAAAGTATGGGCCTTTTCAGACTCAGTACATATTTTAAAATATATACGCAATCACTTCCATGACAAGCGTGCTGTCGTGTCTGATATAGACACAGTGGACTATCATTTTTATGAACTTGTGTTTAATACTGATAATTCATCATAACTCGCCGGCGTCCGACTCGTTCGCTGAACAGTCAGCGTACTGGCCTTCGGTTCAGAGGGTCCCGGGTTCGATTCCCGGCCGGGTCGGGGATTTTAACCTTACTTGGTTAATTCCAATGGCACGGGGGCTGGGTGTATGTGTTGTTTTCATCATCATTAATTCTCATCACGACGCGCAGGTCGCCTACAGGCGCAAATAGAAAGACCTGCACCTGGCGCGCCGAACCCGTCCTGGGATATCCCGGCACTAAAAGTCATTCATTTCATTTGTAATTCGCCGGTGTAAAGGCATGCGGTTAACTGACATTTGCACAGATACATCCAACCTACTTCCAGCGAATGAACGCCCAACTTGCCTTTCAGTTATTTAGCACTAGCATGGCAAAAGCCTTACATTTTTTTAGAGAAACTGGCATTCCAGGTTTTGAAGACATTGAAGCGACTGAAAGATTCACGCAGGTATTGATTGATATGTCTGATGCTTGAAATTCCACCACACTATCATTTGCTTTGAGGAAAGATTCGAAACACCATCAAATTTTACTAGACATGTGTGTAATTCTAAATAATTCAGACAGAATTATTCAGATGCTTCCAACAGAATATTAGAATCACTAAGAGTTACTATTCAGAGCGCACTGGAAATTGCTGTGTATTTGTGGAGTCAAGGTTTAAACTATGTATTGACAGGCAAATTTAATCATGATGCACTAGAGAGACATTTTGGCATCATGCGATCACTGACCTGTGATGTCCATCCTTCAACAGTTGATTTCTTGCACATACACTTGTTGCAATCTATTTATATTCCAGTAAGAAATACTTAATCAAAGGGAGGGAATTGTGAACTAAACATCATATGTCAACCAGATCAGAATTCCGGTAAAGAAGACTGAGAAGGAAAATAGGGATATAAAAACATCAGTGTTGGGAAGTTTAGAGGTTAATATTGTTTTTTGAAAGTGGTCGTGAAAGTCTTTCAGTACAGGGAGAAAATCTACCCATCAGTGCCCTTGTTAGATAGATGTTTGGTTTACAATTTATCTGGTTATATTGTAAATCAGGCCCCCGGAATTGTGAAGTGTGTTACCTGTGTTGATGTTATCAGGACATCAGCAGTAAAAATTAATTATTTTTGCCATCTTTACAAACTTACGCGACTATGGCTCTCAACTGGGACAAAACTATTTGTGCCACCCTTCAGAGGCATTATTTTATATCTTTCTTCAGGCAGAAGAGACAATAAGTGCTCACCTCTCTTCTCCCTCTGGTTTCTGGGGTGACTTGTTATATGATCGCTTGGAGAACATGGAGAACATTACAATTCAATCTTCAGGCTTGGGGTGTAATGAACAACATGCCATGGAGACAGTACCGAAACTGACCTTTCACTACATGAAGTGTCCTTTCTACTTCAAGATGAAGGAACTCTAGAAGGAACTGAGATCAGTGAAAATGTCAAAAACTACCAGGAAATTTTCTAAGGTATCGAACTAAAGGTAAGAATTTAAAGAAAGAATATGACTCCCCAACTTTTTTTTACACATATTTTTCTCTCATAAGTGTATACATTTTCCCTTTTTTTTTGCATGTTGGTAAGTTTATGCTGCATTTAAGATAAGGTTGGCCTACATAACTTTGTGATGTGGTATTTTATTCGTGTCCTGTTGACTTTCATCCAGTTTCCTATAATTTCTTATATGCTTTTATGTCATCCTTGTTCCAACAGTATTGGTTTTGATTCATGAAATGGAATGGAATGCCTGTGTTAATGTTCTTATTTATCAAGTGAATTCCGTCAGCAATTATACTTAGGACCCAGTTCCATCAAGAACATACTTGCCCTACAGATTTGATCATTTGATTTCAGGTCACGAAAGGGTGATACTTGTTGAACTTCATTTACTATTCATTTGCAACCGTTGATATCACCATCATCATCATCATCATCATCATCATCTCAGCTCTCTGATTCGTTGAGACATGTATGCAGTCTTACTGCTGTCCCTGAATAATTGAACTATATTAAGATATTATTTTTTCTATATTGAACTTAGATTAATTAATATGTGTGACTGCTTATGTGTATATGTGTGTTGATACTTTAATATAGTCTTTTTAATAAAGACAATTACAGTATTGTAAAGGTGGAATTATAAATTAAAATTTTCACAAGTTGACATTATAATTGGGCAAAATAAAGTAACTGGAGATGTCGAACTTATTAGCGCCGAAGAGCATCTCTTACGGTGTTTTAACATGTAAAACAGGTCGCAAGCGTTTAAAAGTCTCGTAAGCGCTGGTGCTAATTTGAAGCCAAAGTCGGAGCCAGCGCTGCGCTGCAGCGGACGAGGCATTCTACGCCAGTGATATCACTTCTTCCATTCATTGTGTTATTATGTTAATTAACCACGTAAGTGTGCAGCCTAAAACTTACAGATATATATTCATCAATAAAAAAAAGAAAGACCAGTTTGTGAGACTGTCACCTATAATGACCGTTGATTGGTGGTCCCTTCGCAGTAGTTATAATCAGTTTCGATTGTAAATAAATAAATAAATAAATAAATAAATAAATAAATAAATAAATAAATAAATAAATAAATAAATAAATACGTCTACGTTAATGCCATTCTGAGCGGGAAAGGTGACGTAATGATGCTTTTGTAGAATGGGTTGAAAAAGATTGTGTTATAATTAGCAAGTAGATGTCAGGTGAATGCATCAATCTGCAATTATTATCATGTAGCACAGCCGCTCTCTCGCAAAACGAACTGATTTTTTTAAAATCATCATGACAACCTCTGCGACTTGCTTAACAAAGCGGGGCGTAGCCAACGTGAGGGGGGGGGGGGTTACTGGGGGTTAGACCCCACCATGGAATTTTTATAAAAGAAAATAATTTGAAACTGTCAACAAACAAGTGAACGTCGACACAAAGTATTGGCTCTTTTGAATATTCAGAGACAACATTGCAAAACCAACATATTTCTTGAACCTATTTTCAAAGAAGACTCAAAATTTGGATTTTAGATTGTAGTTTGAACATACCATTTAACGTAAAACTATTTACTTTCAACATATTATTCTTATCCTATATTTTAATTTAAGATTTTGGAATGTACCGGTAATGCAATAGGGGCTGCCTGGCCGAGGCGGTAAAGGCGTGCTCAGTTCGCCCGGAAGGACGGGGGATCGAATCCCTGTCAGGAAATCGTAAAATTTAAGAAACAAGATTTCCACTTCCGGAGGTGCATATGGCCCTGAGATTCACTCAGCCTACACCAAAAATGAGTACCAGGTTAATTCCTGGGGGCAAAGGCGGCCGGGCGTAGAGCTAACCACTGTATCCCGTCACGTGCCGAGGTTAACAATGGTGGAAGCCTTTACCTTCCACTCCTCCAAGGGCCTTCATAGCCTGTACGGAGGTGACTTTGCTTTTTGCTTTGCTTTTACCGGTAATGCAATCTCAGTATCAACATTTAGTTGTGTCAGTGTCCTTATCATACATGCGCGCACCACACACGCACAAGTACCTTCATTACAGTATGTTCTATCATCAAGCTAGTAGTAGATAACTCAATCATAGCTGCAAAGTGTTCCGGACTTTTACCAGCTTCTAACTCTTCCTGTCCCTGTTTCTTCTGTCGAACTAGAACTTATAAAGAACCAACTATGAAATGATATGGCACTAGACCGACTCACTAAAATTAGAATATGAATATGAAAGGGCAAGATCCACTGATGCTAATAAAATCAATACTTTTGCATCCCTGAAAGCACGCCGCATGGCCCAGTTTCATTAGACTCTGATGTGTATAGAGTCAAGTTTTAACCCTAAAAAGGATCTAGTTGTTTAAAACAAAATATATGAATTAGGTTTGTAATCTTCGAGTTCGTCTTTTGCACATACTGTACTGTAGTAAACCCGGTCTAGAAAGCCAAGACTTACGGCCGAGATGACTCGCCGTGCTGACCACACGACACCTCGTTATCTGCAGGCCTTCGGGTTGAACAGCGGTCGCTTGGTAGGCCAAGGCCCTTCGGGGCTGTAGTGCCATGAGATTGCTTAGTTAGTTAGTACTGTATTAAAGGGATGAAGTTTGCATTAAAGTTTTGTTTGTATTTGCTGCAGTTAAATTTATTGATAGATTCAATACAATTTCTCTGAAAGGACCCGACTATAATTGCTGGTCCGTATCATATTCGCTACACTTATAATGCTATTATACGCACTGTTAGATGACTCCACTCAAGATTTCCATAGCATAAAAGATAACTTCTCAATGCTTTCTCTCCTAAGGAATAGACCATAACATCGAGAATAAACTCGCCCTCCAGAAGTAATTTATTATATGATCATTGTGTTGGTATACGACACCCATTCATTGGAACTACCGTCCACCGTGACAACAGCGTTTGTGGTATTTTAGTTAATAACATAGCCTTACATATTTTGGCTAGCGGGGAGTTGTCAAAACTGTAGCACGCGTATATAACATGCACAGTAGTTTGTTTGTTTGTAGATATCATTTTCTTCAGGTAAGTTTTAGACTCTATAACCTACACAATGGCCTTACTTCATATTTTAAAGTTATTTTACCTGTGTGTATGTATATTTGGGGCATTCTTTCTTTAAACAGTGTATTTTCACTCCCATAGCACTGAGACTAAAATTCGACTTACTTTATGTGGAGAAACATTATCATAAAATACCGTGAAGAGGTAACAAAAAAAAGGGTACAATGAAAGAACACCACACTTAAGAACTTTTAGGTATTAATTCATTAAGAAATAGAATACACAAGTGGACAAATAAATGAAAAGGAAACCACCCCCAAAATACAACTCATAGCCCGTTGAGTACGTTAAATTTGCGCACTTAAATCCACTATGAGAAGTCCCCACTCAGCCTTCCAAAGCATAGAAGAGTACCTTCTGAATGGCCTATGTTGTCTCTTAAGAACGGAACATGAAAATGGGGAGAAAATGTACCTTCAGGAATAAATGACATCATGTTCACTTAGTTAAAAATATGCAGTTATATGCACTGTTTGACATATCAACCCAAGTTTTCCATAGCATACAAATAACTTCCAAACGCTTTACGTCTATCTCCTAACTAATATAAAATAATAATGAGAATAAATTCACCCTATAAGAATAATTGATAATATGATCATTGTTTAATGCAGTTATATGCGCTGTGACACACATTTTCTTACAGTATAAAAAAAATGATTTCTGAATGATTATGAGTGTCTTTTAAGGAGTGCAACATATAAATGAATATAAATTCTCCCTCTAAAATTAACTGATAACTTGTTAATGGTTAGATGTATGCACTGTGAGACTTCTCTGCTAAATCTTCCACTACAAAAGAGATACGTTCTGAATACTTTTGTCTGTTTATTAAAAAATGAGAAGAAATTCGTCCCTCAACAATAAATGGTAACATGTTCACCACACGGTGAGGTGAGGACATGCAGTCTTCTACAGTATGAAAATATGCCTTCCGAATGCTTACGTCTGTCCCCCAAGGAAGAAATATAGAAATGAAAACACAACCTGCCTCTACAAATAACCAATTATATACTCGTTGGGGACCGGGCTTGTTTGGATGAGTGAGGTGTTAGCTTTATAACTCCACCTTACTGGGTTAGGTCCTGCCGCAGATCGGAGGTATTTTTTGGTACTCAAATACGCCAGCTCTGTATCGGTAGATTTACTAGCAAGAAAAAGAACTCCTTGGGGACAAATTTCCGCCACCTCAGTGCCTCTGAAAAGGTATAGTATAATAGTGGAACATAAAACCAGTAACATTATAATTGTCACTCACTGAAGTGGTCGTATATATATGGACTGATTATAAAGACGTACAACTGGGTATAAATAAGAAACTGCACTCAACATATACACCAAAAGTTGCTTTGATATACAATCGATCTAGTAATAAAATTAATTTTAGATGATCGGCGGTGATGATGGGTCATTCTGTGAGCCATTCTTTATATATGTATTCGTGAGATGAAGGTAAGGTTGAAAATACGGAAAGGATTGCCTGAGGAGAAATGTACAAGAGATGAGGTGCGTATTCTTCGGAAATCACAGCTGTTCTGAGCTGCATTATTTTGATTAGGGGGCAATTTCCATTCGTTCTCCCCAATCACTCCTCCTCTCATAAACCAATACTGTGGTTTATCCTCCTACACCAAACACACCCTAAAAGCAGGAGGCATATCATTTATTGCATTCAGGCGAGGAGGACTGTAAGCAATATACTACATAATATTACACGATATTGAACGTCATCACTAGGGGGCGGATTCCTATGACAAGCCATTTCTTCTTAACGTTATATCATGTAGTCTTGTATTTTCAACACGTTTCCAAGTATGATAATCAAAATTAATCAGGTTTTATCTTCTATCTATATAAATAAAATTTCAGGGGATCAGCTGTCCGCAATTTTGTTTTAAGTATTTATCCGTTTTAAGTCAACACAAGACGATATCAGTGGTTTTCAGCTTTCATATCTGTTTGTCTGTCCATCTGTTCCACCATCACGGCGAAAGATATCGACCAAACTTCACATTTACAGACAGGTTTAGATATGCGTATAAATTTAAAATCGCTGAATAGACTGGGGTTTATACAAAGAACAGAACAGATTTTTCTAATTTTCTCTCATACTATTGATTTTCTGTCCAATCCGTAGATTATATGTGAAACACCCTTTCATTTTAAACAACTTTTGTTCTGTACATAATTTCGCGAATTCTCAAATGAGGGATGAAATTCGTATTTTCTGCGGGCTTCATGCACTACATTCGGTGACGGACACCCGCGCAGACTCACAACGAAGTAACCTGTTACCATAGCAACGTCTCTGGTTGCTTGCCAGCAGGAAATTAACGTAATGCAATTTTCGCATTATTCCTGTAAACTAGTGGTTGTTCGTTGGGTAGAAAGCTAGATAGACGCCAAGCTGCCATTCTGCAGGATATTTGCGGAATATCCTTGGAGGTTACAATCGTCTTCGAATTGTTCGAAGTGTGGCTGTTAACATTTCAATAGCACTGCGGAGTGCAGCCCATTATTTCACACCGTACGGTGTTTTCTAGGATATGCTATGATTTTCACTTTATTTCTCTTCTATTCTCGTATTCTGCTTTAATTTCTTGCCTCTGAATTGCCTATTTAGGCTTAAGTAATAACACCGTAAATCACATTCTTATCTAAAAATCCATGCACCTAAATTTCTCCTCTGTTACCGCTTTCTGTATGTAATGTAGATGTTATTCCTTAAGTCATATTTTGAATTTTATAGGTCTTATTTTTATGTTTTAGGTCACAAATGCATATTTATTTCATACATTTTTAGGTCATAGAAATCTACCCCCCTCGCATCACTATTGGTGGAGATAATCGCATTTAGAGAGAGTAAATTAGCAACACGTGCACTTACAAGGAAAATGTTTGGGTTGTATCGGTTATATTTCAGTGAAACATGGGAGAATGATAATTTATCATATCCTAAATTAAATGGTAACAATCAGTTTGCCCTAAATTAACGGTAAGGTCAATGGCAGCAAGTACAGGAGCAAGGACAAGCTTGTTTGGTTCAGACAAGTGTAATATTGTTTTAATTTTCAGAAAATTTGGTACCAGCTGAAACTGAAGAACTTGACGGTTAAAAATGGCTCTCATGGTCGGACGAGATTAAGAGTAGAAATTCCGATGTATGTGGAAAGTCTTAGAACTTTAGCAGTGTAAATGAGGATTTAAGGAAAGGAGAAGTTTTCATGAACTGAGCAGACATCATTTCAAATTTTAGTATATAGTGTCTAACTTAACAGGTTTTATTCATTTTATGATTTGAAAATTATTCTGTTATTAAAGTTTTTACTAAATGACATTGTATCCGTCTGTCGGCACAGGCTAGAGCAAATTGTAGCTTCTATCGAAGTCCCAGTCTCATCCATGGCTGTAACAATATGGAAGCTGCTGCGGTGTGGGTGGTGCTGATTAATGACATTCAGAGTATAACCAATGTGTCTGAGTGTCATGAAAGGTGTTGCTCAATTGGGTTAGTCGTGCTGCAATAGCACTGTCTGGCCCAGTGAGGAAAGCAATGGCAAACTACCTCACTCCTCGTCTTGCCTAGTACGCCTCATTTTGGTATTGCCATTGGTTTTTGTGGTTTCCCTATAACTGCAGAGCCTTTGGTGGTGCTATTTGAGGATCCAACCAGCCTCTGGGCTGATGATCTAACAGGCAGACTAAATGACATAGTGAATATAAGTGAACTGTTTAGACCATCAAGATATTTTAACGATTTCAAGATTTATGTATAATTTGTTTTGTTCATGACTGTATTGTACAAACGTGTCAAGTCTAAGGATTTTTGTTTGATGTTTTGCACCGCTCATGAAGAGAGCAGTTGAGCTCTCTAAATATGTTATGGCAGGTAATTATTATAAAATGTGAAGTACTGACAAGGCGGAAAAGTGTTTCATAGAAATTGAATGTACGTCAATACGGGCAAGACTGAACGGTCATGGTGATAACAATAATTATTTCGTGTGGCTATTTGTAGCCGAGTGCAGCCCTTGTAAGGCAGACCCTGCGATGAGGGTGGGCGCCGATGTTGGGTACAGCACGAACAACCAACCCCTCGGGACACTGGGATTAACCAATGAAGGTTAAAATCCCCGACCCGGCCGGGAATCGAACCCGGGACCCTCTGAAACGAAGGCCAGTACGCTGACCATTCAGCCAACGAGTAACCATCATGGTTAAAATAATTAATTAACGGCAGTGTTATAATTACTGTAAAACCTATCTAAAAGGAAACTGTTAGGGACCAGAAAAATATTTCCGTTTTAGGGGGTGATGCAAGGTTAAACAATATTTTAAGCTTACTGTGTTCCTATTTCAATTTGGAAAATTGTCTTTGAACTGTGTACGTTCTATTTTCATATTCTCCACTTTCTTCTTTTCTCATGTCTCATAGACCTGTGTTTTTCCACATTGAAGTAACAAGAGATTTCACAGACTGCTTCTGATTTTCATTTGTTTCCATGAGCTAAACGTTTCCATCAAGGGATAGAGATTTATGTTTATTCCCTGTTATATTCTCTTACAAACTGAAGAACAAGTACAGCTCAACAACACTCGCTACAGAACAAGCTTGCTTACAGGGCAACTGTTGAAAGTGCTCTACTATGTTGAGACACGCGTTGTCCAGCATTCCAGCGCCCGGCAGACAGTAGTGATGAAGCAGGAGAAAATGACAGTGATAATTTCCTAGGACGAAATGGAATTCCTAACTGGCGTAAATCTAATCCTCCTAGAAATGTTCAAACCCTGTGACACAATATCGGCATGCATTTATCTGGTGTGCAAAATGTTGCGGAGCTTGTAAAAATTCTTAATTAATGCTGGGAACTATTCTTTGATGGCACATTGCTATCTACTATAGCGAAGTGCACAAACGAGAAAATTGAAGAGGTTCAAACTAATTACAGCAGATAAACGGACGCACGATCACCCGACATATGTGAAATAGAGGCCGTAATTGACATACCGTACTTATGTGCTGCAAGGAAAGAGAACCTCACGAGTGCCAAGGATGGGTAAAGAACTGTGTCGCTGGTTATGTTAGAGAAAAGTTTTTTGTTCCTTACTGTATTGCCTAACGTTTATCTTCAGTTGCCTTTATATCAATAAATCGTCCGGCTCCATGGCTAAATGGTTAGCGTGCTGGCCTTTTGTGCAGGGGATACCTGTTCGATTCCCGGCCAGGTCAGGGATTTTAACCTTCATTTGCAAATTCTAATGGCGCGGGGGCTGGGTATTTTTGCCGTTTCCAATGCTAGCCGCACGCCAAAAGAGACGAGACAGGTTGAGACGAGTCAGTTTTGTCAAAGAAAGACTCGATAATGAAGTTAACGGGGTTTGTTATGGATCAGCCGTACATCCACCGAGACGCCTGTCTCTGACTGTCAGAGACCGTTTGAAACAAAACTGTGAAGGAACCTGGAATTACGTCTCGTCTCGTGACTGCTCGAGACATTTCGGTTTACGCATGCGCAACGTAGGCATCTGCATTACTGCAATACATCATCACTACAGAAGTCTGCAATTGGTACTAGATATGGGTTACAATAACAATGTATGATGACCACCGTATTTGTACAGTTTGATGAGTGTGTCTTCTATCAGTGAAGTGAATTTCTTATCCTCTCGCAGTACATCCAAAAACCTAGCATTTTTACGTGTTTTTTTTTGTTCAACTTCCTAAACCAAATCCCATGGCGCAATAACCCCGAAGGCATCTCAGCCCGAAGGCCTCAAGATATGAGATGTCGTGTGGTCAGCACCAGCCTCTCGGCCGTTATTCATGGCTTTCTAGACCGGGACCGCTATCTCACCGTCAGATAGCTCCTCAAATGTAATCACGTAGGCTGAGTGGACCTCGAACCAGCCGTGAGATCCAGGTAAAAACCCAGGTAGGAGGCAGGCACGCTACCCCTACACCGCGGTGCCGGCTGTCTGAACATAGGAGACAGTAATACAAAATAACAACCAATTCTTCATCGTACTTACAATGCCAGGTAAAACCAGGCACGTCACGTCCCGTCCCCGACTGTTTTGTCTCGAGACATTTGTCACTGAAAGTTTCGTCTCCTTTGGGGAGTGCCCAGCCAGAATTCATCATAGATAGGTCCCTCACAGACGGGCCAACTACTGTACTCGAAAGACCTGCACCAGGCCTTATCATTATTATTATTATTATTATCAACAAATTAGATTCAGCCCGCCTCTGTGGTGTAGTGGTTAGTTTGATTAGCTGCCACCCCCGGAGGCCCGGGTTCGATTCCCAGCTCTGTCACGAAATTTGAAAAGTGGTACGAGGGCTGGAACGGGGTGCACTCAGCCTCGCGAGCTCAACTCAGTAGAGATGGATTCGATTCCCTCCTCAGCCATCCTGGAAGTGGTTTACCGTGGTTTCCCACTTCTTCTCCAGGCAAATGCCGGCATGGTGAATAACTTAAGGCCACGGCCGTTTCCTTCCATCTTCCTTGTCTATCACTTCCAATCTTCTCATCCCCCCTCCCACAAGGCCCCTGTTCAGATAGCAGGTGAGGCCGCCTGGACGAGGTACTGGTCGTCCTCCCCAGTTGTATCTCCCGACCCGACCCAACGTTTCAGGCTCCAGGACACTACCCTTGAGGCAGTAAAGGTGGGATCCCTCGCTGAGTCCGAGGAAAAAACCAACCCTGGAGGGTAACCAGATTAAGAAGAAGAAATTAGATTCAGTAATTTATATTCATCCTTTCAAAATGTTCCAGGGTTGGCTATTCCCTCGGACTCAACGAGAGATCCCACCTCTACCGCCTCAGAGGCAGTGTCCTGAAGCATGAGGTCGAGGAGATAAAACTGGGGTGAAGGACCAGTACCTCTCCCAGGCGGCCTCACCTGCTATGCTGAACAAGAGCCTTGTGAGTGGATAGGAAGATTGGGAGGGATAGGCGGCCGTGGCCTTAAATTGGGTACCATCCCGGCATTTGCTTGAAGAGGTGGAAAACCACGAAAAACCACTTCGAATTTGGCTGAGGTGGAAATCGAACTCCTCCCTCTACTCAATTGACCACCCGAGGCTGAGTGAACCCCGTTCCAGCCCTCGTACCACTTTGCAAATTTCGTAGCAGGGCCGGGAATCGAGCCCGGGCCTCCGTGGATGGCAGCTAATTACACGAACCAGTACACTACAGAGGCGGGTGTCATGAAATTCATATAAATGATAATTGAAACTTAGGATAGCATAATTGTTTCAGATACGAAATGACATCTCTCAGTTGGGACGTGACATTCTATGACATAGAACTGTGTAAGACCACCTGCAGAGTTAAGATTTTCGGGTCCGTGGGACCTCAGTATGTTATCTGTGAAGCAAAAAACGTGGGTATATGCAAGTTTAAGTTACTGATGATATCGTGGTCATCGTCACAAGGTTACACAGTTATATGAAGTTTGAAAGATTGAGAATAACATACCTTAAAAATATAAAAGACTGGAGAGACATAAAATGTACTGAACAACTGTACCGTGTTGCTGAAGACAGAAAATCACTCTCCACATTGAACGCCAACGTCTGGGAGACTGGGCAGGGCACATAGAAGAAGAAGAAGAAATCTCACTGACCGAGATTCGAATACGGCCACTTTGTTTAGCAGCTACCGACGATGTCATTGACAACCACGGCTGCTCGAAGGAAAAAAGAAAGAAAGGGGGAAAAAAGAAGAAAGAAACACCAGGCTATTTTTCCTGGTGTCAGAACACAATACTAAGCTATTGTTCCCTTCATCAGTTATTAATTTACAATAGACTAACTTCTTATCCTAACAAACACATACACACGCTGTCTTGTGTTTTCTAATGAAGCTTTATGCATTCTCGCTTTCTTCCTTTTTGTTTCTCTCGTGAGAGGGTCAAGGTCAGAGGACCCCCAGCTTGACCGCGTCACTCTCCGGCATTCCCCCCCTCTCTCCTCCTCACAGCACCTTCTATTAAAAACCTCTGGTAATGGGAATAGGGAGGGGAAGAAACGGCAGAGTAATTTTCGACTGAAAACCAAATGGTGTTATTGCACGTAGATTAGAAGGGAAAAAGAAAAGCAAGAAAATAAGCACGAGGGTTTGAGGATTTTTGAAAAGTGGTTTGATTAGGTACGTGTATACCACAGGTTGGCTCAACTTGATAGTTGCTAGTTGGGAGCAGGACTGTTACGCTCTGGAAGAATGGCTAGAGATGTGTACTAGTAACTATCGAACTAGTCGATAGGTTAAAATATCGTAAAAGTCGACTGAATTCAGTCACACTACCCATCACTGCGATTCGGAAGTGAATTGAACTACCAGATTATAGTCACTTCGTATATCTCCGATAGATGTCTATACATTAAAAGAGGTTAATAAACAGGTTTGGCAAATCCATCCGTCCATTCTGCTGGAACGATTTCCTTCATTTTTGTTTTATTCTCTCTGAAATTACCTGCCGGTGAATCATGAGGCATTGATAGGTCTCTAAGTTCAGCCGACTTGGAGTAATCATAAAATCAAATCAAATCATTAAATGATCACTCCAATAATTTCAGGCGAAGGCTTGCCCTAACCCGCAATACATTATGTACTCAGCAGGTTGCTAAGCGACTAACACTTTCATTAATATTCTGATATATGTGATTTTTATCCTTAGTAATGTCAACGCATGCAGCCATGTTTGATTACTACCTGTGAAGCCAGAGAGTATACGCTTCCTCTGGTAACGGAAGTCACGGCCACTTTGATGCGTCGCTCTAGCTAGGGAGCGCAGCGAGGGATCCAGCCAGCAGTGCGGAAGTACTATTCCCTGCTAGATACTCTTTGATTCTCTAACCTTTCCCAGCTTCCAAATGTATTCAACAGGTGGAAAAGCGTTCCTAATAACGTACATGCTGCAGGGAGAAAAATGTCTACGTACAAACCGACCCCATCATTACATACACCTTAGACATAATCTGAGAACACTGATGGAAGGATAATCTAGCTACACTAGAAAGAGTGAAGCCCAGCAAAAAACGCTCCTTCGAGACGAACCCATGAGCTCACAAGACAACTGTTGTATATAGTAGAACTACGTTTAAAATACCTTTGCCTTCTACAACACAATACCAAGCTTTACATCATGATCTGCAGGATGAAATAGCGAACAGATGGATAGATTTTTACCAAACAGACGGCATGATGACGTCAGAATGGATGAACGGATGGCATTGCACAACGCGCTTCTTATTAAATATTCATAAAATATTTGAAGAGGGCAGGTAAAATAATATGACTACGACAGGCTTATCACGACGAGTTATCCGACCTATTTATAAGGAATGTTGCGGAGTAACGCGGGTCCTCTATTTCCCATTAAAACATTTAGGCCACTCGTATGATTTTTTTCTAGTTGCTTTACGTCGCACCGACACAGATATGTCTTATGGCGACGATGGTGCAGGGAAGGGCTAGGAGTGGGAAGGAAGCGGCCGTGGCCTTAATTGAGGTACAGCCCCAGCATTTGCCTGGTGTGAAAATGGGAAACCACGGAAAGCCACCTTCAGGGCTGCCGACAGTGGGGTTCGAACCTACTATCTCCCGAATACTGGTTCATTTTTTTTTTGCTAGGGGCTTTACGTCGCACCGACACAGATAGGTCTTATGGCGACGATGGGATAGGAAAGGCCTAGGAGTTGGAAGGAAGCGGCCGTGGCCTTAATTAAGGTACAGCCCCAGCATTTGCCTGGTGTGAAAATGGGAAACCACGGAGAACCATTTTCAGGGCTGCCGATAGTGGGGTTCGAACCTACTATCTCCCGAATACTGGTTCATTTTAGAGGCATATATGTTTATTAGTCCTGAATGCGTGAATCGTTTGATAACCGTTGTTACTTATTTGATAGTATGTGCAACTGTAATTATTTAAGTCCAAGATAGGGATACATGCCCAAGGTACAGTACTATCGTGGTATTTTCCAGGAGCGCGTGTAGAAAAACTAAACCAAGTGTAGCCGCTGTCAGTGATGGGATACGAACCTCTCCAAAATAATGAAGTGGAAGGAATTAAAAAGTATAATTTAATACACAATTACAATTATGTTTCCATAACTTACCTTCGCTGTGCTTGTCATCTTCCGGCACAAAATAACATCTCACAGAGTTTGTGATCTGACTACATGTAGCTTGCAATGAAATTACTAAACTACAGACCTTAAACACATAACAAAACTTGGGACAATAAGAGTATCCATAAACCTTAACGGGCTCCTCGCAAATTCTTCTAATAATTGTACAGTCCACCTTATAGACTCATTCCGTTTTATGAATGTATTTGTGAGCATATTCCATGATGCGCCGGGCTGAGTGGCTCAGACGGTTAAGGCGCTGGCCTTCTAACCCCAACTTGGCAGGTTCGATCCTGGCTCAGTCCGGTGGTATTTGAAGGTGCTCAAATACGACAGCCCCGTGTCGGTAGATTTACTGGCACGTAAAAGAACTCCTGCGGGACTAAATTCCGGCACCTCGGCGTCTCCGAAGACCGTAAAAGTAGTTGGACGTAAAGCAAATAACATTATTAAAAAAATATTCCATGATGCAAAGCCAGCCAGTCAAAACGGGAGTATCCCACTTGCAGCGCTTCCAAGTGGCATGGCATTGAAGTACGGCCTGTTGTTGTTTTGTCATATCTCATTTCCACCCGTCGATGGATATCGTTAGTCAGTAACCTAATAGATTTGTAACACTGTAATCGTTCATTTGAAATGCTTTTACTACTAACTTACTATTCAATGTTTTCATTCCTTCCCTGAAGGGGGAGGTGGGCCTCCTAAATGATGACGCCGTCTCTTTGGCCAGGAAATTTGTATCGGAGAAGGAAATGTGCGAATAAGTTGAGAGGGTTGGCAGCCGTGGCCACTTGTGGGCCGAGACCGACTCTGCATCCACCCGAAATGTTTTCATTTCTCCCTTCAAGGGGGAGGTGCGCCTCCTAGACGGTGACGCCGATTCTCAGGCCAGGAGATTTGCTATGGTGAAGGTGAGAGGATTGGCGTCCGTGGCCTATACTAGGAACTGTCCCTGCATTCGCCTTGGTGCAGAAGAATGAAAAACCATGGAAAACCATTCTCAGAAAAGCCGACGGTGAGGAGCAACCTCTCTCTGTCCCCCGAATACAGAGGCGTAGAGTCACGGTAGTGCAGCGGCCACCCCTCTTCTGCTCGGTTGAAGTGCAGAGCTGTCGGACAACCCGAAGCCCATTCTGCAACCGCAGATTGGACTTCATTATTACAGCAGTAATGATACATACCAGAGGTAAGTGGCAACAGAGGAGTCAGAACAATGTCATTGTTAGTAAGTTTTAATGGCTTACTTTATTGTTCGCCGTAACATGTTGTTATGTTGGATACGTGTTAGTTATTATACAACTGCAGCGGCACTGCTATCTACTGAAGATGAATGGCAGCAGAAACACAAGGGCACAGCATAAGTCAAATAACAACAGCCAGTGTAATATTACTGTGGATCAGTTTGATGGGTTAGAGCAGGGCCTCTCAGGGTGCACGTAGCGGTGAATTGCGCGGCGCAAGATACAAAAGACGACTTCGCTAGGTTGACCAGAGCGCAGACCCCACTCCTCAATTTTGAGCAATAGCTGTCTCTCTACCTTTCCCTATGCCTGTCTCCCCTTTCCTCACTTGCTCCTCAGCGCTCCGTCACCCGAGTCGAGATTAGCCTAGTCGCCTCGAGACAAAATGCTGGTCCGAAAAGAACCGAGTCGAACTTATGCATTGTGCACAGAACATCTGCTCCTCGGTTTGCACGCGTGAGATTTTGGGCGTTTGTGAGCCCCTGGGTTAGAGCATGGTAAGTCAACACATTTAGTTTCCTCTCTTTTCGACAATATTTGGGCTTCTCACGTAAAAGGCGTCTTTAAATTTCCCCTACTTCCATGACTCCCCGTTCTCTTATTACAATGAAATGAAATGTCGTATGGCGTTTAGTACCGGGAGTGTCCGAGGACATGTTCGGCTCGCCAGGTGCAGGTCTTTTGATTTGACTCCCGTAGGCGACCTGCGCGTCGTGACGAGGATGAAATGATGATGAAGACGACACATACACCCAGCCCCCGTGCCAGCGAAATTAACCAATGAAGGTTAAAATTCCCGATCCTGCCGGGAATCGAACCCGGGACCCCTGTGGCCAAAGGCCAGCACGCTAACCATTTAGTCATGGAGTCGGACTCTTATTACAATGAAAAGTTTGAAACTACTTAGTGGGGCGCAAAACCATATTATTATTATTATTATTATTATTATTATTATTATTATTATTATTATTATTATTATTATTATTATTATTATTATTATTATTATTATTATTGTTGCGAGTTGACTGTGCGGTTGTGGGTGCGCAGCTGTGAGCTTGCATCCGGAAGATAGTAGGTTCGATCCCACTGTCAGCAGCCCTGCAGATGGTTTTCCGTGGTTTCCCATTTTCACACCAGGCAAATGCTGGGACTGTACCTTAATTAAGAGAACAGCCGTTTCCTTCCCACTCATAGCCCTTTTCTATCCCATCTATCCCTATCTGTGACGGTGCGACGTTAAGCCAATTGTAAAAAATAATAAGTAAAAAATTATTATCAAGGAAAGTTTTTCATATTCTTGCTTAATGTACTTTTCCATTTTTCTTCAGGTATATACATTACGAGTGTATACAAAAAAGAGCTTCATTCATATATTTTAGCAGTTTATTTGAAGTTCTTCTGCTTTCTGCTAATAAAACAAAGTACTTGACACATATATGTAACGGAGTCCCACTCCCAATTGACAGACGGAGGACTCCTTGGAAATAACTCGGCAAACGAAATGGAATTCGATGGGGAGCTATTGATATCAATGGGGCTTATGAAAGAAATAATCTACAACTGGCTGAATCAGCAAAGAGGATGCATCTGAATGTGCTGGAAGTAAATGCTATATGTTCTTCGCTACACGGAAAAGCAGAGGATCATGAGCATATATATATATTTGCTTTACGTCCCACCGATTGGCGACGATGGGATAGGAAAGGCCTAGGAATGGTAAGGAAGAGGCCGTGGCCTTAATTAAGGTGTGTAAATGGGGAAACCACGGAAAACCATGTTCAGAACTACCGACAGTGGGATTCGAACCCACTATCTCCCGGATGCAAGTTCATAGCTGCGCGCCCCTAACCGCACGGCCAGCTCGTCCGGTATAGGTTTGTTTCGTGGCTTGGTAGACGAGAGAGAGTTCAGATTCTTCGGTTGTTCTCCTCTTAGCAGCCTCTTACTACATGCAGGGATTACAGATAACGCATGCTCTGACTTAATACAGAGGAGAGATAAATGTTCCGATAAATCGAAAGAAGAATAATTAACTCATATTACAGTAAGAAGTAATCACCGTATGCTTTGTGAATAAATAAATAAATAAATAAATAAATAAATAAATAAATAAATAAATAAATAAATAAATAAATAAATAAATAAATAAATGAATAAATAAATAAATAAAATTATAAAACAAATAAAATAAAATAAAATACATAAAATAAAGAGGAAAGTCGAATCGTGTAATGCAAAATGACAACATTACAAGATGGATTGTTTTGCTGGAAGCATCCATACGCCTTAGAAACCATATAGAGATCACTCTAAAATTGTAGAAATGGAAAAACAAGAAAATAAAATTCTCCGGAAAATGTTTGGTCCCGCGAGAGAGTATGGAACGTGGATTAAGAGGAGAACAGCGAACCTCTATTCATTAACTGACAGGTTCACTGATGCCGTACGCAAGAGACGCCTGAAATTCTATGGCCATATCTACAGAATTGACAGCGACAGACTCACCAAAAGATTATTCAAAGTAATCAACTCAAAAAGGTCAAACGAAACTGGCTACAAGAAATTAAGGCCAACCTACAAGAAATGATAATAATAATAATAATAATAAATATAATGTTATTTGTTTTACGTCCCACTAACTACTTTTTAAGGTCTTCGGAGACGCCGAGGTGCCGAAATTTAGTCCCGCAGGAGTTCCTTTACGTGCCAGTAAATCTACCGACACGGGGCTGTCGTATTTGAGCACCTTTAAATACCACCGGACTGAGCCAGGATCGAACCTGCCAAGATGGGGTTAGAAAGCCAGCGCCTTAACCGTCTGAGCCACTCAGCCCGGCAACAAGAAATGAACGTCACGGGCGACATCATAGAAGATCGTGGAGCTTTTAGCACAATAGTAACCAAGCAAAAGTTCGTGGAGAAATTAAAAAAAAAAGAAAACTGTTAGGAAGCGGTCCACTGAACGCAACACAGTGCATTCATGAAGATATTTTGGAAAAATAAGAAGACGAAAAACCATCAGTCCAACGAACAAGTTCAAATGCGCTCTTTGAATGGGCATAACGAAGAATATAAATAAATAAATAAATAAATAAATAAATAAATAAATAAATAAATAAATAAATAAATAAATAAATAAATAAATAAATCATCCATTTATAGCAGTCGCCCAGGTGGCAGATTCCCTATCTGTTGTTTACCTAGTATTTTTTTTAAATAATTGCAAAGAATTTGGACATTTATTGAACATCTCCCTTGGTAAATTATTCCAATCCCTAACTTCCCTTCTTATAAACGAATATTTGCCCCGATTTATCCTCTTGAATTCCAACTATATATCCTATTGTGATCTTTCCTGCTTTTGAAAACACCACTCAAACTTATTCGTCTACTAATGTCATTCGGCGTCATCTTTCCACTGACACCTCGGAACATACCACTTAGTCGAGCTGCTCGTCTCCTTTCTCCCTACCCTTTCCAGGTCAAACTTTGCAACATTTTCGTAATGGTACTCTGATGTCATGTCTTTGATGGCGAGATGTAGTGTTTACAGTGCGCTATGTCTTCTGGTATGGGCTATATCAAATTTGTTACTTTAATTGACCTGTCTCAGTCTCATCCTTGGCTTTGACAGTACGAAAGTGACTGAGGTATGAGTGATGGTAGTAATACCATTCCTTATGCAGCCAGTCCCTGTTATGAATGGTGTGAAAATATCACTCATAGGGTCGGTTGGTGCATGCATTTCAGTGGGCTTGGCAGACTGATATGTAACAGCAGCGGCTAGCTCGGTGAGAAAAGCAACGGAAAACTACCTCACTCCTCATTTCCCTAGTACGCCTCTTCAGTGACGCCTAGGCTATTTATGACAGCTCTTGGCGGAGTTGCAGAGGATCAAACCAGCCTTCGGGCTGAATACCCAACATATATACAATCTTTTGTCGGAAATCACCTACAACAAATAGAGCTGCTTTCCTTTTGTATAGGGGGGTGGGGTTGGGTGTGTAGATTTTTTCCAGTTTTCGAATCATGTAGCCCTGGTGAAGGTCCCACATACTGGAACCATACTCTAGTGAGGGTGTTATGTCCTCCCGTTTGCATCCTTACTAAAATCCCTAAATGCCCTCGTAACCATATGCAGAAATCTGTACCCTTTATTTACAATCCCATTTATGTGATTACCCCAATGAAGATCTCTCCTTATAGGCCTGTTACCACTTAGGTACTTAACAGTGATCGTCATATGAACTTTCACCTCATCAACGCAGTAATTAATAACAGAGTACTTAGTCTATGCTATTAGTGAAACTAAAAGTATATATGTTTTCAAAACCACTTCAACCCGTTTCGAATGTAGACTCCGTGTAGCATGCCATACGAATTGATCTCACCATATCCCCGCCGGCTATTTCTATATTACTAATGGGATTTCCAGCTTTTCGGCTAAATGGTCAGCGTAGCGAGCATCAGTTCACAGAATCAGATGTTCCATTTTCGGTCGAGTTGGGAATTTCAGCTACTTGTGGTTCAAGAAATGTTAATTATCCGAAAATAATATGGAATATCTAACCCTTGAGAAGGTTCACAGTCATGCCGGAGTATCATGCGATATCTTAACCATCGCGAAACACAGGAAGGTAGTCTGTTCTGAACACACATTCATAAATGCAAACAGGACCTGATAGAATTGATCATAAAATATAAGGTAGAAAGTAAACGTGAGTGAGAGCAGAGAAGATAATGTAAATCAGAACGCAAAGTAATCTTCGTACAGGACATGGAAGGGTAGAAGGGAAAGGCATTCACTTCCCCTAACCTCGGCACTTGTAGGGGTAGAACTTTTTTTTTGCTAGGGGCTTTACGTCGCACCGACACAAATAGGTCTTATGGCGACGATGGGATAGGAAAGGCCTGGGAGTTGGAAGGAAGCGGCCGTGGCCTTAATTAAGGTACAGCCCCAGCATTTGCCTGGTGTGAAAATGGGAAACCACGGAAAACCATTTTCAGGGCTGCCGATAGTGGGATTCGAACCTACTATCTACCGGATGCAAGCTAACAGCCGCACGCCTCTACACGCACGGCCAACTCGCCCGGTAGGTAGAATGTTTAGCCCTACGGCGACCACGTTTGCCCTCAGAAATTAACCCGCTACTCATTTTTTTTGTATAGGGCCAGTGAACCTCAGGGCCATGTAAACCTATGGAAGTGGGTTTCTTAAAATCATTTTCAACTTCCTGACGGTGAATCGAACCCACTTCCTTCCGGTCGAACCGAGCACGCCTTAACCGCTTCGTCCAAGCAGCCCCTAGAAGATTGTCCAAGGAAGGATAATTCATGATAGTAGCCAGCCTTCTGTGAGAAGACGACACCTCAAGCAGATATGGAAATATCTTCTTCCCGACCTTTTTCATAATTTATTGCAAATTTGGCTAAGTTTTACGGCCATGTGCACTTCCTGACACCTAACCTGAAGAGAAGTGTATTAAGACTAACACAAACACCCGATTTACTGGTGCATAAAAGAACTCCTGTGGGACAAAATTCCGGCACCTCGGCGTCTACGAAAACAGTCAAAAAGTAGTTAGTGGACAGTAAAAATAATAAAATTATTTTTATTACAAATACACAATCCCCGAACAAGAGTAATTAATCACGCGTAGTTAAAACTATCGGCCTGTCCACGAATTGAACCCGAGATGCTTTGAACTGATAGCCATGCTAACCAAACAATCAAGAACCCTATAAATATTCCTCAAATGAAAACCATATTCTGGATACAAACAGCCTCGTAAATGATGCCATGAAGCAAATTGAACGGCCATAACTAAATGAGTTTATTTTTCAGCGGGAGTTACGTTAATCATTTTAAAAACTCCGCTCGACATAGAAAACGACACTAATTCACAATTTCCTTCGAATACTTTGGACAAATCATACTACCATCGGGACTAGACAGTAGGGCCAACGTAGAAAGTTCTACCAAACTTCATAAGGCGTACAGACTAACGTGGAATTAATACAACTAAAGAGTCGTGTAATGCAACATTACGACACTATAAGACTACAAGTTGTTTTGCCGGAAGCCTTATACGCCTCAGAAACCATATCCCTTGGAGGTCACTCTAAAATTACTGAAATTGAAAAACAAGAAAAGAAAATTATCCAGAAAAGGAATGGTCCCACAAGAGAATATGGAATGTGGATTAAGAGAAGAGCAGTGTACCTCTAGTCATTAACTGACAGGTTCACTGATGCCGTACGCAAGAGATGCTTGAAATTCTATGGACATATCTAGAGAATGAACAGTGACAAAGAGATTTTTTAAAGTAATCAACTCAAAGAAGGTCAAAATTAACTGCCTATAAAAAACAAAGGCGGACCTCCAATAAATGAATATCACGCACATCATAGAAAATCGTGTGGAGCCTTTAGTATAACAGCAGCCAAGGCCAAGCACAAATTCATGGAGAAAAAAAAAAAAAAACTGGTAGGAAGTGATCCACAGAACATAAGATGCAACACACTACATCCATGAAGAGATTTTGGGAGGATAAGAAGGCGAAAACCATCAGGCCAACGATCAAGTTCAAACGGGCTCTTTGAATGGGCATAAAGAAGAGATAATAATTGTAATAACAATAATAATAATAATAATAATAATAATAATAATAATAATAATAATAATACCGGGCGAGTTGGCCGTGCGCGTAGAGGCGCGTGGCTGTGAGCTTGCATCCGGGAGATAGTAGGTTCGAATCCCACTATCGGCAGCCCTGAAGATGGTTTTCCGTGGTTTCCCATTTTCACACCAGGCAAATGCTGGGGCTGTACCTTAATTAAGGCCACGGCCGCTTCCTTCCAACTCCTAGGCCTTTCCTATCCCATCGTCGTCATAAGACCTATCTGTGTCGGTGCGACATAAAGTCCCTAGCAATAATAATAATAATAATAATAATAATAATAATAATAATAATAATAATAATAATAATAATAATAATAAAGCCTCCGTGGCTCAGGCGGCAGCGCGTCGGCCTCTCACCGCTGGGTCCTGTGGTTCAAATCCCGGTCACTCCTTGTGAGATTTGTGCTGGATAAAGCGGAGCCGGGACAGGTTTTCCTCCGGGTACTCTGATTTTCCCTGTCATGTTTCATTCCAGCAACACTCTCCAATATCATTTAATTTCATCTGTCAGTCATTAATCACTGCCCCAGAGGAGTGCGACAGGCTTCGGCAGCCGGCACAATTCCTATCCTCGTCGCAAGACAGGGGCTTCATTCATTCCATCCCTGACCGAGGTCACTGACTGCAAAACAGGTTGTAGGTTTCCATTTCATTCAAAGTTAATAATAATAATTGTACCGGGTGGTACACCTCCATGCCGCTAATTCAAACTTTGCGCCAGTTGAAACTCCTCTACTGGAGGAAGTCTGAACTTTATCTACTGTGTTAATTTTCTAGTTTCTCAGAAGATGTCACTACTAGTAAATTTTGAAGTTTCTGAACTGGGTCGTTTTCGATGTATTTTTGTTTTGCCTGTAGTAAGAAGTGTGGACATTCTCTTCCAGATGGCACTTCTGAAGAAATACAATTATGCACCCTAGTGCGAAGTGAAAGAACTATGTTTTTGAAGAAATTTTGTGTTTATAAGTTTGTTCTTTGTTAAATTTAAATTTCTTTCAGTTATTGTTTATGTTGGCAATATTAACCCCTTCCTACCGCCCGGTTTGAATTTAGCCAATCCCGAATTTCTTTAATTAATTTATGACCAATCAGGTGTATCTTCTTCAACTTGGATATGTCGCTTAACCCTAGCCAATAAAATTCTTGTGGGAGGGTGTTCTCATTCCTGAAACGCCTCGAACTTTCCGCGAGAGTATATAAACTGCTGATTTTCGTGTCTCCGCGCCACTTCAGTAACATCTTTCAGTGTGTAAAGTACGTAGCAGGGGGCGGGAAGCGCCTCTTTCTTCGGGCAGCAGTTCATACACAAGGTAATGGCCGTTTAATAACTTCTTTTCTTGCTAGCTCAGCAGTTTAACTCTCGGGGCAGGTCCGAAGCCTTTTACCATGTAACTTTCCCTTAAAATGTAAAGACACTCGGTATCAATTCTGTCTGTTTAAACTATAAATTGGGATAGAGAGTGCTTTACCCTCTCGAGCTCCCACTCATATTGCTTTGAGGTGAACTTATTTTCTCAACCGTTTCTTCCAGTCTAGCGTAATGTAAATTGTCTTCTCATATAAGTCACCTCTTTAGGATGGGATTAGCCCTTGCATTAACGGCCTAGTGCCAAGTGGGTTTTAAACAAAATGTATTAGGAGTGCAAGAACGCCTCCTCTCAAATTGACATTTTAGAGGCCATATAATTGACCTGTTTCCTTACTTAATAGGCCTCAGTAGGTTGGGTATTTTTTTTTACCCCTGTTTTCATGTCCTTCGAGGACAACTTGAAAGTGGAGTTTGGTGTGGCCTTTGATAGGCCGGAACTTAAGAGCAGGTAGCTCTTTCTTAAATTTTGTTTCTGCGCGCCTCGAGGAGGCTTTACGGTGTAATTGGGAGCAAGTGCTCCTGGGCATGATTGGGGTCTTCTGCCCCTTTGTTGAATTGTGTATATTGTAAAGTTGGGCTTATTATTATTATTATTATTATTATTATTATTATTATTATTATTATTATTATTATTATTATTATTATTATTATTATTATTATATAGCTCAAGAATCCTGTAATCATTGTAACTGTACATTTTCGAATTGTGATTCGGCTACTGAGTACCTGTTCTATTTGTTATTTCTTAATCTTTAAAAGAAAATATAACCTTGTTAAATTTTATCTTAACTTTAATTTCGTATTATGGGACCTGTTCACCCCCGCACCTTCTTTCACCTCTGCCGTTCCACAGATACCTCGGAACAATAATAATATCCGTATATCTTCCGAAGTTCGACTACAGGGCAAAGAATTTCAGAGATTACATTCACAAGGTACAGTATCGCTGTAGTCACTCAGCCTACATTGTTTAAGTCATGTTTACCAAACATGGGTACTTCATGTCATCACGGCCCATCATCAGACTCCGCTCTCAGGCTCGACTTAATTAGTCAGAGCCGGGAGGGGGAAGATGCCAAGAGAGTTGTATGTGTAAAGAGATAATAAACATTCCTGAAATGTAATTACCATATGATGCTAATAAACTTGACTATAACAGGTTGGAGTATCCTCAAGTAAATTGAGATGTTTTCCATGTGTACTTTATTCTCCGCACGTGGTGAAAAAAGAGAGTCTAAAATAGATTTACACTGCTGAAGGATGATCCAGCAATACTTTGAAAACTGTTACGTAGCATAGAACTGAGCCCAACTGTATATTAAATTATTTTTATGTTTGATCATTTATTATACGTGTCTTCACATGAATAACACCAGACTTACTTATCGCCTACACATATTTCTGCAAATCAAACGTACATGGTCAAAGTGGTATAAGCAAGTAGAAAAAGACCACACTGAATTAGGATCACCAAATCTGCAGGACAGAAATGTAACCAGGAAAATTACCCACACAAGGGGATTTGAGGAAGATGAGAAAAACGAACACGACGGACTTGGTCGGAGAAATAGAAATTACAAAAATCGATGATGGTGATCATTTTTATGCCCCAATAACTACTTTTTTGATGGATTTTGGGGACGCCAGTAGTATAATATACGGGTTCTGCCGCCACCTCCACCTCAGGCTCCCAGTGGCCACCTCCACCTCCACCTCAGCCAGAGGCCTCCCAGTGACCACCTCCACCTCCACCTCAGCCAGAGGCCTCCCAGTGGCCACCTCCACCTCCACCTCAGCCAGAGGCCTCCCAGATGCCTCCTCCACCTCCCGCGGGAAATTTGAATTTGTAAACAAAGCCACGTGCTTTTTGACAGCTGTCATCGACAACAACGCATCGCTAACCTCAGTACTGCCATCTTGACGGGCCTAAACCTCAGTAGTGCCAACTTAACCTAACTAGCATGAGGTAAACAAAGCCACGTGCTTTTTGACAGCCACGTGCTTTTTGACAGATTTGTAAACAAAGCCACGTGATTTTTGAAAGACAACAACGCATCGCAAACCTCAGTACTACCATCTTGACGGGCCTAAACCTTAGTGGTACCAACTTAACCTAACTAGCATGAGGTAAACAAAGCCACGTGTTTTTTTTGACAGCCACGTGCTTTTTGACAGATTTGTAAACAAAGCCACGTGCTTTTTGACAGCTCTCATCAACAACAACGCATCGCAAACCTCAGTACTACTATCTTGACGGGCCTAAACCTTAGTGGTACCAACTTAACCTAACTAGCATGAGGTAAACAAAGCCACGTGCTTTTTGACAGCCACGTGCTTTTCGACAGATTTGTAAACAAAGCCACGTGCTTTTTGACAGACAACAACGCATCGCTAACCTCAGTACTGCCATCTTGACGGGCCTAAACCGCAGTAGTACCAACTTAACCTAACTAGCGCGAGATAAACAAAGCTACGTGCTTTTTGACAGCCACGTGCTTTTTTTGACAGCTGTCATCCGCCATCTTTAAACTACAGAGCACCGTGCTGCCCTCTTTCGTCACCTGTCATCGGCAGTGCTGCCATCTTGACGGGCCTAAACCTTAGTGCTACCAACTTAACCTCACTAGCTCGAGATAAACAAATCCACGTGCTTTTTGACAGCCACGTGCTTTTTTGATAGCTGTCATCCGCCATCTTTAATCTATAGAGCACAGTGCTGCCCTCTTTAGCTACTTACCTTTGAAATGTGGTGGCGGATAATTTGAAAAATGCTTTTCGACAAGCAGCCATCTTTAATCCAGAGAGAACAGTGCTGCCCTCTATGTGGTGGCGGCAAATTGAAAAATTCCACATGCTCTTGTTTGAAAACAAACTCACGTGCTTTTTTGACAGCTGTCATCTGCCATCTTTAATCTATAGAGCACAGTGCTGCCCTCTTTAGTTTGAAATGTGGTGGTGGTAAATTCCACGTGCTCTTGTTTGGAAACAAAGCCACGTGCAACTGTCATCCGCCATCTTTAATCAACAGAGCACTGTGCTACTATCATGCGAGCAATTTCATCACCTGTCATCCGCCATCTTTAATCCACAGAACACCATGCTGCCCTCTTTGTGGCTACTACCTTAAGCACGTAGTAGCGGGCAATTTGAAAAGTTCTGTTAGCTATCATCCACCATCTTTAATCAAGAGAGCACTGTGCTGCCATCTTTAGCTAGATACCTTTGAAATGTGGTGGCGGCAAATTGAAAAATTCCACGTGCTCTTGTTTGGAAACAAACTCACGTGCTTTTTCGACAGCTACCATCCGCCATCTTTAATCAACAGAGCATAGTGCTACCCTCTTTAGTTTGAAATGTGATGGCGGCAAATTCCACGTGCTCTTGTTTGGTAAACATAGCCATGTGCTTTTTTGACAGCTGTCATCCGCCATCTTTAATACAGAGAGCACCGTGCTGCCCTCTTTATCGCAGTAGATGTAAATTCGTCACCTGTCATCCGCAGTGCTGCCATCTTTAGCTAGATACCTTTGAAAAGTGGTGGCGGATAATTTAAAAAGAAAAATTCTACAGCAGCCCTCTCTCGACGCTAATTGCATAAGATGGCGGCTATACATGACTCCTTAAGGGTGCTTACGCAAGATGGCTGCTATACACAGGTTCTTATGAGACGCCCTTGGGATGCTTGCGCAAGATGGCAGTTATACATGGCTCCTTATGAGATGCCCTAGGGATGCTTGCGCAAGATAGCGGCTGCTCTTATGGGACGGCTTAAGGGTCCTTGCACAAGATAGCTTGAGACGCCCTAAGGATGCTTGCGCAAGATGGCGGACACAAGATGGCGGCTATACACAACTCCTTATGAGACGCTTTAAGGGTGCTTGCGCAAGATGGTTGCTACTCTTAGCTTAGAGGCTAACGTGTCGTGATAGTTCGATTCATTAAATTTAGGGCTTAAATGCAAAATGTTAAATATATCGAAAACGGTGCACCGTAGAGCAAAACGGACAAAATTTTTCTGCCTAATACCTAGGTTCGCAGTATGAGGAACAAGAAAATCATAGTCTAATGATGGGATCAACGGTTCGGTTCCTACTTAGGCCCTTTGGCATTTGCTCTGTTTTAGCTTGTATTGAAGCGAGTCTTCGTAACATGATCAGGTCTAGCTATGGTAGAGAGTATAACGTACCGTGCAGGTTCGATTCATTAAATTTGGAGGCTTAAATGCAAAATGTTAAATATCTCGAAAACGATGCATCGTAGAGCAAACCGGACAAAATTTTTCCGCCTAATACGTAGGTTCGTAGTATCAGGAACAAGAAAAAACATAGTCTAATGATGAGATCAACGGTTCGATTCCTACTTAAGCCCTTTGCCATTCGCAGCTATCTATTTCTACAAGATGGTGGCTGCTCTTATGAGAAACAAGATGCCTTGAGATGGCGGCTACTCTTATGAAGAAAGCTAGCTTAGAGGCTACTGCGCAAGATAACAGCTGCTGTTATGCATGTGGTGGAGGGCAATTTGAAATTCTATGTGCTTAATCAACAGAGCACCCTGCTGCCCTCTTTAGCTGAAATGTGGTGGTGGAAAATTTGAAAAATTCTTTTGACAGCTATCATCTTTAAACAAAGGCGACTATACATAGGCTGTTAAGGCCTTATCATTCTCCTCCTCCTCCTCCTCCTCCTCCTCCCCCTCCTCCTCCTCCTCCTCCTTCTCTACCTCCTCCTCCGCCTCTTATGTCAAGGCATAGCTTTATATCGAACAAGTTTAAACCTGCATCGCGAAGGCAAGCGTGTGCAGCGATAACATTATTGTGCATGTTTAGACTTTCGAAACATAAGAAGAGTAGAATCAAACGCTGTACTCGATACGACATGTGATCAGAACATTGATTGATGCGTTCAGAAAACAAAATAAGTGATCAAGACTAGAATCGAACAATGTACTCAATACATCATATGTTTAGAATATGTCAGGGGATACGCTTGTTCTAAGAAGATCAGATTGAAACATAACAAGACTAGAATAGAACACTGTAATCGATGTTGTTAACTTCAACATGTGATCAGAACATTGATTGATGTGTTCAGAACACAAAATAAGTGATCATGACTAGAATCGAACACTGTACTCGATACAACATGTGATCAGAACATTGATCGATGTGTTCAGAACACGAAATAAGTGATCAAGACTAGAATCGAACACTGTACTCAATACAACATGTGTTTAGAACATGTTAGGGGGTACCCTTGTTCTAAGAAGATCAGAATGAAACATAACAAGACTAGAATCGAACACTGTAATCGATGTTGTTAACCTCAACATATGATCAGAACATTGTTTGATGTGTTCAGAGCAAAAGTACAATTTTGATGATTTGCGCAGCTAACTCGCTCGGTAAACGATATAGCCAAAGTATATCTTCAAATTATTTACCTTCCATCATTCGTCTTGTGTGTAAAAATCAGTCGAACAAGTTATCGCATAAACATGGCTGAAAAAAAAATCGTGATAGGGTATGGAACCCAGGGGTTACATCTTATCAGAAGGGCAAAAAGGATGAAAGGACTCTTCCTCCTCCTTACCGCACATTCCTTGGCTAAAGGGCTAACGGGCTAAAGGGCTAATGGGCTAAAGGGCTAAAGGGCTAATGGGCTAAAGGGCTAAAGGTGCAACAACCTCATCGATCGCTATCAGCAAGAACGCTTGTACTTTGTTAAGTGTAGAAAATTAATCTTTATTGGTAAATGGTTTTATGTTCAGAACAAGGAATGGAACCTAGGGGTTACGTCTTACCTAATAAAATCCCCGAGGTGCGATGAGTTACGTTTTTCGAACTAGTGTTTGGAACACTGAACTTTTCAAGATGGCAAGAGTGAGGTTAGCAATGTTCTGTTGTTGGATTTTAAATTCCGCGCTACAACATGCATAAGGTGGCAGCCCTTGAGGTTTACTCCCGTAAAGATGGCAAGAGTGAGGTTAGCAATGTTCCGTTGTTGGATTTTTAAAATTCCCCGCTATAACATGCAAAAGGTGGCAGCCTTGAGGTTTACCGCCGTAAAGATGGCAGCAGTGAGGTTAGCGACGCTCCATTGTCCTTCAAAGTGAGGTTAGGGTTCGTCAAGAAGACAGCTGTCAAAAAAGCACGTGGCTATGTTTACCAAACAAGAGCACGTGGTCGTGACGTCACGGTCACGTAGTATGCTGCCTCAGCATGCAAAGTTCAATGTCTACACCTACGTAGTTAACACTCTGCTATGTTCACAAGATTTTTATACATCACTATTCTTTATGCTTTAAGTTCATTCACATAGGCTATGCTAAGATAGCAGCACAAACACATGCGAACTTTGTACATTCTAATGGAATAAGTTTAGTACTGTGTGCGTCATGGATACATGATGTGTGCACGCATTTAATCTTGACTATACGTAATGCTGCTGCTTTGTTTACAAGATTTTTATACATTGCTATACTTTATGCTTTAAGTTCGTGCACGCACAAGCGATACTCGTACGCTCTAGCAGGAGAAGTTTAGTACGATAATCGATACATACATTATCGATAGGTGATGTGTACACGCTTTAGAACATAGCTCATCTTTATTCTTTAAGTTCGTGCACATGGGTTAGGGATACTCAAAAGCGATTGCTACATGCTCTAGCGGAAGAAGTCTAGTACGATAGTAGATGCATGTAAAATCGATAGGTTATGCTAAGATAGCAGCACACTTACATGATTTTAGCACAATCTAGTGGGAAAAGTTTAGTATGATAGTCGTTTCGTGCAAAATCATTAGGTAATGTGTAAACGCTTCGAAACAAGGCTATTCTTTGTACTTTAAGTTCATGCGTACAGGTTATGCTAAGATAGCGGCACAATCTAGCGCAAGAAGTTTAGTACGAGAGTCGATGTATGTAAAATCGATAAGTAATGAGTACACGCTTTAAAACATGGTTATTCTTCGTACTTTCAGTTCATGCATCTTAGTTATGCTAAGATAGCAGCACAATCTAGCGGAAGAAGTTTAGTACGATATTTGTTGCATGCAAATCGATAGGTGATGTGTACACACTTTGAAACATGGCTATTCTTTTTACTTTAAGGTCATGCGTATAGGTTATGCTAGGATAGCAGCACAATCTAGCGGGAGGAGATTAGTACGAAAGTCAATGCATGCAAAATCCATAGGTAATGTGTACATGCTTTGAAACATGGCTATTCTTTGTACTTTTAAGTTCATGTGTATAAGTTATGCTAAGATGCCAGCACAATCTAGCGGAAGAAGTTTAGTACGAGAGTCAATGCATGCAAAATCGATAGGTAATGTGTACACGCTTTGAAACATGGCTATTCTTTGTACCTTAAGGCCATGCGTATAGGTTATGCTAAGATACCAGCACAATCTAGCGGAAGAAGTTTAGTACGAGAGTCGATGCTTGTAAAATCGATAGGTAATGTGTACACACTTTGAAACATGGCTATTCTTTTTACTTTAAGGTCATGCGTATTGGTTATGCTAAGACAGCAGCACGATCTAGCGGAAGGAGTTTAGTACGAGAGTCAATACATGCAAAATCGATAGGTGATGTGTACACACCTTTTTACTTTAAGGTCATGCGTATAGGTTGCGTTAAGATAGCAGCACAATCTAGCGGAATAAATTTAGTACGAGATTTGATGCATGCAAAATCAATAAGTAATGTGTACACGCTTTGAAACATGGCTATTCTTTGTACTTTAAGTTCATGCGTACAGGTTATGCTAAGATAGCAGCACAACCTAGCGGAAGAAGTTTAGTACAATATTTGTTGCATGCAAAGTCGATAGGTAATGTGTACACACTTTGAAACATGGCTATTCTTTTTACTTTAAGGTCATGCGTATAGGTTATGCTAGGATAGCAGCACAATCTAGCGGGAGGAGATTAGTACGAAAGTCAATGCATGCAAAATCCATAGGTAATGTGTACATGCTTTGAAACATGGCTATTCTTTGTACTTTTAAGTTCATGTGTATAAGTTATGCTAAGATGCCAGCACAATCTAGCGGAAGAAGTTTAGTACGAGAGTCAATGCATGCAAAATCGATAGGTAATGTGTACACGCTTTGAAACATGGCTATTCTTTGTACCTTAAGGCCATGCGTATAGGTTATGCTAAGATACCAGCACAATCTAGCGGAAGAAGTTTAGTACGAGAGTCGATGCTTGTAAAATCGATAGGTAATGTGTACACACTTTGAAACATGGCTATTCTTTTTACTTTAAGGTCATGCGTATTGGTTATGCTAAGACAGCAGCACGATCTAGCGGAAGGAGTTTAGTACGAGAGTCAATACATGCAAAATCGATAGGTGATGTGTACACACCTTTTTACTTTAAGGTCATGCGTATAGGTTGCGTTAAGATAGCAGCACAATCTAGCGGAATAAATTTAGTACGAGATTTGATGCATGCAAAATCAATAAGTAATGTGTACACGCTTTGAAACATGGCTATTCTTTGTACTTTAAGTTCATGCGTACAGGTTATGCTAAGATAGCAGCACAACCTAGCGGAAGAAGTTTAGTACAATATTTGTTGCATGCAAAGTCGATAGGTAATGTGTACACACTTTGAAACGTGGCTATTCTTTTTACTTTAAGGTCATGCGTATTGGTTATGCTAAGATAGCAGCACGATCTAGCGGAAGGAGTTTAGTATGAGAGTCAATACATGCAAAATCGATAGGTGATGTGTACACACCTTTTTACTTTAAGGTCATGCGTATAGGTTGCGTTAAGATAGCAGCACAATCTAGCGGAAGGAGTTTAGTACGATATTTGATGCATGCAAAATCAATAAGTAATGTGTACACGCTTTGAAACATAGCCATTCTTTCTACTTTTAAGTTCATGTGTATAAGTTATGCTAAGATAGCAGTACAATCTAGAGGAAGAAGTTTAGTACGATATTTGTTGCATGCAAAATCAATAAGTAATGTGTACACGCTTTGAGACATAGCTATTCTCTGTACTTTAAGTTCATGCGTATAAGTTATGCTAAGATAGCAGCACAATCTACCTGCAGAAGTTTAGTACGAGAGTCGATACATGCAAAGTCGATAGGTAATGTGTACACGCTTTAAAACATGGTTATTCTTCGTACTTTCAGTTCATGCATCTTAGTCATGCTAAGATAGCAGCACAATCTAGCGGAAGAAGTTTAGTACGAGAGTCGATGCGTGCAAAATCGATAGGTAATGTGCACATGCTTTGAAACATGGCTATTCATTGTACTTTAAAGTCATGCTACGATAGCAGCACGATCTAGCGGATGAAGTTTACTTCGATGGTCGATGTATGTAAAATCGATAGGTGATGTGTACACGCTTTGAAACATAGCAATTCATACTGCTGCTCTGTTCCCAAGACTTTTAAGCATAGCTAATCCTAATGCTGCTCTTAGCGACGTCGAGCTAAGGATTGATTACGTGACCGTGACGTCACGACCACGTGCTCTTGTTTGGTAAACATAGCCACGTGCTTTTTTGACAGCTGTCTTCTTGACGAACCCTAACCTCACTTTGAAGGACAATGGAGCGTCGCTAACCTCACTGCTGCCATCTTTACGGCGGTAAACCTCAAGGCTGCCACCTTTTGCATGTTATAGCGGGGAATTTTAAAAATCCAACAACGGAACATTGCTAACCTCACTCTTGCCATCTTTACGGGAGTAAACCTCAAGGGCTGCCACCTTATGCATGTTGTAGCGCGGAATTTAAAATCCAACAACAGAACATTGCTAACCTCACTCTTGCCATCTTGAAAAGTTCAGTGTTCCAAACACTAGTTCGAAAAACGTAACTCATCGCACCTCGGGGATTTTATTAGGTAAGACGTAACCCCTAGGTTCCATTCCTTGTTCTGAACATAAAACCATTTACCAATAAAGATTAATTTTCTACACTTAACAAAGTACAAGCGTTCTTGCTGATAGCGATCGATGAGGTTGTTGCACCTTTAGCCCTTTAGCCCATTAGCCCTTTAGCCCTTTAGCCCATTAGCCCTTTAGCCCGTTAGCCCTTTAGCCAAGGAATGTGCGGTAAGGAGGAGGAAGAGTCCTTTCATCCTTTTTGCCCTTCTGATAAGATGTAACCCCTGGGTTCCATACCCTATCACGATTTTTTTTTCAGCCATGTTTATGCGATAACTTGTTCGACTGATTTTTACACACAAGACGAATGATGGAAGGTAAATAATTTGAAGATATACTTTGGCTATATCGTTTACCGAGCGAGTTAGCTGCGCAAATCATCAAAATTGTACTTTTGCTCTGAACACATCAAACAATGTTCTGATCATATGTTGAGGTTAACAACATCGATTACAGTGTTCGATTCTAGTCTTGTTATGTTTCATTCTGATCTTCTTAGAACAAGGGTACCCCCTAACATGTTCTAAACACATGTTGTATTGAGTACAGTGTTCGATTCTAGTCTTGATCACTTATTTCGTGTTCTGAACACATCGATCAATGTTCTGATCACATGTTGTATCGAGTACAGTGTTCGATTCTAGTCATGATCACTTATTTTGTGTTCTGAACACATCAATCAATGTTCTGATCACATGTTGAAGTTAACAACATCGATTACAGTGTTCTATTCTAGTCTTGTTATGTTTCAATCTGATCTTCTTAGAACAAGCGTATCCCCTGACATATTCTAAACATATGATGTATTGAGTACATTGTTCGATTCTAGTCTTGATCACTTATTTTGTTTTCTGAACGCATCAATCAATGTTCTGATCACATGTCGTATCGAGTACAGCGTTTGATTCTACTCTTCTTATGTTTCGAAAGTCTAAACATGCACAATAATGTTATCGCTGCACACGCTTGCCTTCGCGATGCAGGTTTAAACTTGTTCGATATAAAGCTATGCCTTGACATAAGAGGCGGAGGAGGAGGTAGAGAAGGAGGAGGAGGAGGAGGAGGGGGAGGAGGAGGAGGAGGAGGAGGTGGAGGAGGAGAATGATAAGGCCTTAACAGCCTATGTATAGTCGCCTTTGTTTAAAGATGATAGCTGTCAAAAGAATTTTTCAAATTTTCCACCACCACATTTCAGCTAAAGAGGGCAGCAGGGTGCTCTGTTGATTAAGCACATAGAATTTCAAATTGCCCTCCACCACATGCATAACAGCAGCTGTTATCTTGCGCAGTAGCCTCTAAGCTAGCTTTCTTCATAAGAGTAGCCGCCATCTCAAGGCATCTTGTTTCTCATAAGAGCAGCCACCATCTTGTAGAAATAGATAGCTGCGAATGGCAAAGGGCTTAAGTAGGAATCGAACCGTTGATCTCATCATTAGACTATGTTTTTTCTTGTTCCTGATACTACGAACCTACGTATTAGGCGGAAAAATTTTGTCCGGTTTGCTCTACGATGCATCGTTTTCGAGATATTTAACATTTTGCATTTAAGCCTCCAAATTTAATGAATCGAACCTGCACGGTACGTTATACTCTCTACCATAGCTAGACCTGATCATGTTACGAAGACTCGCTTCAATACAAGCTAAAACAGAGCAAATGCCAAAGGGCCTAAGTAGGAACCGAACCGTTGATCCCATCATTAGACTATGATTTTCTTGTTCCTCATACTGCGAACCTAGGTATTAGGCAGAAAAATTTTGTCCGTTTTGCTCTACGGTGCACCGTTTTCGATATATTTAACATTTTGCATTTAAGCCCTAAATTTAATGAATCGAACTATCACGACACGTTAGCCTCTAAGCTAAGAGTAGCAACCATCTTGCGCAAGCACCCTTAAAGCGTCTCATAAGGAGTTGTGTATAGCCGCCATCTTGTGTCCGCCATCTTGCGCAAGCATCCTTAGGGCGTCTCAAGCTATCTTGTGCAAGGACCCTTAAGCCGTCCCATAAGAGCAGCCGCTATCTTGCGCAAGCATCCCTAGGGCATCTCATAAGGAGCCATGTATAACTGCCATCTTGCGCAAGCATCCCAAGGGCGTCTCATAAGAACCTGTGTATAGCAGCCATCTTGCGTAAGCACCCTTAAGGAGTCATGTATAGCCGCCATCTTATGCAATTAGCGTCGAGAGAGGGCTGCTGTAGAATTTTTCTTTTTAAATTATCCGCCACCACTTTTCAAAGGTATCTAGCTAAAGATGGCAGCACTGCGGATGACAGGTGGCGAATTTACATCTACTGCGATAAAGAGGGCAGCACGGTGCTCTCTGTATTAAAGATGGCGGATGACAGCTGTCAAAAAAGCACATGGCTATGTTTACCAAACAAGAGCACGTGGAATTTGCCGCCATCACATTTCAAACTAAAGAGGGTAGCACTATGCTCTGTTGATTAAAGATGGCGGATGGTAGCTGTCGAAAAAGCACGTGAGTTTGTTTCCAAACAAGAGCACGTGGAATTTTTCAATTTGCCGCCACCACATTTCAAAGGTATCTAGCTAAAGATGGCAGCACAGTGCTCTCTTGATTAAAGATGGTGGATGATAGCTAACAGAACTTTTCAAATTGCCCGCTACTACGTGCTTAAGGTAGTAGCCACAAAGAGGGCAGCATGGTGTTCTGTGGATTAAAGATGGCGGATGACAGGTGATGAAATTGCCCGCATGATAGTAGCACAGTGCTCTGTTGATTAAAGATGGCGGATGACAGTTGCACGTGGCTTTGTTTCCAAACAAGAGCACGTGGAATTTACCACCACCACATTTCAAACTAAAGAGGGCAGCACTGTGCTCTATAGATTAAAGATGGCAGATGACAGCTGTCAAAACAGCACGTGAGTTTGTTTTCAAACAAGAGCATGTGGAATTTTTCAATTTGCCGCCACCACATAGAGGGCAGCACTGTTCTCTCTGGATTAAAGATGGCTGCTTGTCGAAAAGCATTTTTCAAATTATCCGCCACCACATTTCAAAGGTAAGTAGCTAAAGAGGGCAGCACTGTTCTCTATAGATTAAAGATGGCGGATGACAGCTATCAAAAAAGCACGTGGCTGTCAAAAAGCACGTGGATTTGTTTATCTCGAGCTAGTGAGGTTAAGTTGGTAGCACTAAGGTTTAGGCCCGTCAAGATGGCAGCACTGCCGATGACAGGTGACGAAAGAGGGCAGCACGGTGCTCTGTAGTTTAAAGATGGCGGATGACAGCTGTCAAAAAAGCACGTGTCTGTCAAAAAGCACGTAGCTTTGTTTATCTCGCGCTAGTTAGGTTAAGTTGGTACTACTGCGGTTTAGGCCCGTCAAGATGGCAGTACTGAGGTTAGCGATGCATTGTTGTCTGTCAAAAAGCACGTGGCTTTGTTTACAAATCTGTCGAAAAGCACGTGGCTGTCAAAAAGCACGTGGCTTTGTTTACCTCATGCTAGTTAGGTTAAGTTGGTACCACTAAGGTTTAGGCCCGTCAAGATAGTAGTACTGAGGTTTGCGATGCGTTGTTGTTGATGAGAGCTGTCAAAAAGCACGTGGCTTTGTTTACAAATTCAAATTTCCCGCGGGAGGTGGAGGAGGCATCTGGGAGGCCTCTGGCTGAGGTGGAGGTGGAGGTGGCCACTGGGAGGCCTCTGGCTGAGGTGGAGGTGGAGGTGGCCACTGGGAGGCCTCTGGCTGAGGTGGAGGTGGAGGTGGCCACTGGGAGCCTGAGGTGGAGGTGGCGGCAGAACCCGTATATTATACTACTGACGCCAACATGCCGAAATTTTGAGTTCTGTTACGTGCCAGTAAATCTACGGACAATACGCTGACGTTTCTTAACACCTTCAAATACCACAGGACTGAGCCAGGATCGAACCTGCCAAGTTGTGCTCAGAAGGCCAGCTCTCCACCGTGCGAGCTACTCAGCCCGGCAAGACAATCGATGAGAATGAAATTTGAGCAAGGAGGAGAGGTCAACAAATGTTCATTTCGCGTGATCCCAAGTGACCCATTCGCGAAGAAGAAGATGTATGTGATTTTTTCTAAAGTTGCTTTATGTCGCACCGACACAGGTAGGTCTTATGGCGGCGATGGAACAGGAAAGGGCTAGGAGTGGGAAGGAAGTGGCCACCGCCTTAATTAAGGTGCAGACCTGGCATTTGCCTGGTGTGAAAATAGGAAACCATTGTAAACCATCTTCAGGGATGTCGACAGTGGGGTTCGAACTCACTACCTCCCGAATACTGGATACCGGCCACACTTAAACGACTGCAGCCATCGAGCTCGATAGATGTATCTTCAACTAACGAACAACTCATTTTGAACAATTTATTTCGTTTAATTTTAAAGTAAGTTTCTCTCCGTTAGAATTTCGCATCTACCATGGCATTCATATATACCACACAATTTTCTATCTTTCTTTCTTAATCTGTTTAACCTCCAGAGTTGGTTTTTCCCTCGGACTCAGCGAGGGATCCCACCTCTACCGCCTCAAGTGCAGTGTCTTTGAGCGTGAGAATTTAGGTCGGGGGTACAACTGGGGAGAATGACCAGTACCTCGCCCAGGTGGCCTCACCTGCTATACTGAACAGGAGCCTTATCGGGGGATGGGAAGATTGGAAGGGATAGACAAGGAAGTGGGAAGGAAGCGGTCGTGGTCTTAAGTTAGGTACCATCCCGGCATTTGCCTGAAGGAGAAGTGGGAAACCACGGAAAACCACTTCAAGGATGGCTGAGGAGGGAATTGAGCCCCCCTCTACTCAGTTGACCTCCCGAGGCTGAGTGGACCCCGTTCCAGCCCTCGTACCACTTTTCAAATTTCGTGGCAGAGCCGGGAATCGAACCCGGGCCTCCGGGGGTGGCAGCTAATCACTCTAACCACTACACCACAGAGGCGGCAATGATTTAATCATAAATTAATTTTTAACCTTATTTCATGTTAGTTAAAGTACTGTTCAGATTAAAACGTTATTACGGTAATCATTAAATGGGGATGCAACAACTTCAACAGCTGTTTTAATGTATAATAAACGTAATTTCGATACTTGTTAATATTAAGAAGGATATTCAAATAAAAACGAGCGGCCGAATATAGAGAAAACTATCCCACCGAACAGGGGCGCAACTAGACCTCGACCCTTCGAGGATCGACGATAATCCTCAGGGGAATGTTTTGACCGGTTTTTTTTTTTTTTTTTTTTGCTAGGGGCTTTACGTCGCACCGACACAGATAGGTCTTATGGCGACGATGGGAGAGGAAAGGCCTAGGAGTTGGAAGGAAGCGGCCGTGGCCTTAATTAAGGTACAGCCCCAGCATTTGCCTGGTGTGAAAATGGGAAACCACGGAAAACCATTTTCAGGGCTGCCGATAGTGGGATTCGAACCTACTATCTCCCGGATGCAAGCTCACAGCCGCGCGCCTCTACGCGCACGGCCAACTCGCCCGGTATGTTTTGACCGTAGGCCCAACTCGAACGTGTCGGGAAATTCTAAGCTAACTGCAGGCGGTAAACAACAACATAGGAAAGTTCAATGAATCACCGGTGTTGACGCGTTTAGGAAAGTTGGATGCCTCTATAAGGGTGTGTTTGTATGTTCCAATTACAGTTTACAATATCTGAAATGTTTCCTTGAAAGGCTATCATTGTTAAAAGTCTGCGATCTGCTTTTACGGCCTGGATGTATTCCGAGGAGAAGAAGAATTGTGTTTTGATAAGTTAATCATATTGTTTAAACAGTGTTCAAGTCAGTCGGAAAGGTTCAGTATTGGAGATAATACCTGAATCAACATACCGTGTGCCGATGGCACGATCCCTGTCACATGTGAGTGGTTACAGTAATTCATCGAAGTGCATAGCCTTTGAACTATACGCCGTTGTCTATCGATTACCAGAAAAGTTAGTAAATCGTAATCATTCGGAGTAGCTAAAGAAGAGAAGCCACTTTTCATTCAGGATTAAAAAAGCAAGGTCACCTCCGTACAGGCGATGAAGGCCCTTGGAGGAGTGGAAGGCAAAGGCTTCCACCATTGTTAACCTCGGCACGTGATGGGGTAGAGTGGTTAGCTCTACGCCCGGCCGCCTTTGCCCCCAGAAATTAAACTGGTACTCATTTTTTGTGTAGCCTGAGTGAACCTCAGGGCCATATGCACCTCCGGAAGTGGAAATCTCGTTTCTTAAATTTTACGACTTCCTGGTGGGGATTCGAACTCACGTCTTTCCGGGCGAACCGAGCACGCCTTTACCGCCTCGGCCAGGCAGCCCCTTTCATTCAGGATTAGCTTTGTCGTAAATGTTTGAAGTTAATCAGAAACTTACCAGTCTTGTTCTTCCATCGCTTTCCCACACATGTGGGGTCGTGGGTGGGAACTGTGTCGCATATATGGATTTGGTTATGTTTTAGGGCCGGATGCCCTTCCTGACGCAACCCTATATTGGGGGATGTAATAGCTATTGCGTGTTTCTCTGGTGGTTGGTAGTGTAGTGCGTTGTCTGAATATAAAGAGAAAAATGTTGGGACAAACACGAACAACCAGTCCCCGAGACAGAAGAATTAATCAGACACGATTAAAATCCGAACCCGGGTCTCTCTGAACTGAAGGTCTCAATGCTGACCATTCAGCCAATGAGCCGGACTTAATCAGAAACTTTCTAATGTTTTTTATAAATTTAAATAGAGACAATTGATATGTTTGCTTTATACTTAAATTCGTTGTGGAAAAGTTATTTCAGGAGACTAACCTCTGCGCCTTCCCCCATCCTTCTAGTCACTTTCAAGGTTAGGTAAGGCTCGAGTCAGATGTACAGTACTAGAATACGGCCGTCAAGCAGCATTGGTAACACGTAACACTTCAGCTGGAAAAGATCCAAAGAAAAGCAACACGATTTGTTCTGGGTGATTTCCGTCAAAAGAGTTGCACACTTACTCGACTAAGCGATATGTTCCGAGCTGTCAGTGGAGAGATGGCGTGGAATGACATCAGTAGACGAATTAAGCTCGAGTGAAGGTTTTAAAGGAAGTATCGAAATATGAGGATGAAGTTCGAATCCAAGAGGACAAACTGGGGCAAATATTCATTTATAAGAAGAGGAATTAGGGAATTAAATAATTTATCGAGGGAAATGTTCTGTAAGTATCCAAGCCCTTTGGAATCATTTAAGTAAAGAATGGTAAACAACTGATAGGGGGCTACATACTTGCTCAAACCGTGAGGTTTGAACTGAGTTCAGACCTGCTACATGATGGCGGATTGAATTTCCGCAAAACAGCCTAGTTTTCCGCAAAACAGACCATTTTTTCCACAAAACAGACCAGTTTTCCATAAAACAGCCTCTTTTTCCACAAAACAGCCTAGTTTTTCTGCAAAACAGCCTAGTTTCACCGCAAAATTTCCCGTTTTCATTACAGCAAAATTACACATATTTTTACAGCAAAAATTAGAAATCCCTACCGCAAATATAACGTGTACAGCGAGCTTACCTTTTAAAACTGGAACCGACGTGGAATTCTTTTTACTTACTCCAGTAACGGTAATTCCCCACGTTGATAGTTGTCCCACAATTCAATAGCAGCACGAAGTTTTCACGGTCATGCGTATTTAGGTTTCTTTTATAAAGCACTGTGTTAAAACGCTGGTAAGTTTCACTTTGCAATTGCCTTAAAGCTTCCGTAAATTTGCGAATAGGAGGATGGGGTTTGTAAAATTATTGTTTTACATGTCGATGAAACTACTCCACGACATCGGTAGTTTTGATTTCATCTGTTGGTATAATGGCCCATAAATTAGAGGGAAATTTAGCATCTTCGCTTAAATACTACTAAAATGTTTTATTGCTCCCCTGAAGGGAGAGGCTGGCCTTCTAGACAGTGACGCCGTCTATCAGGCCAGGAGATTTGTTATGGTGAAGGAGATGTGCGCAGAAGGTGAGGGGGTTGGCGGCTGTCCCGGTATTCGCCTTAGTGGGAGAATGGAAAACCATGGAAATCCATTATCAGGACAGCCGCCAGGAGGGGACCAGACCCTCTCCGTCTCCCGAATACAGAGGCGTAGAGCCACGGTAGAGCAGTGGGGACCGCTCCTCTGCTCGGCTGGCCGGTCAGAGTGCAGAGCTGCCGGACCACTTTTGTATCGTGACCCAATCTGCATCCATCGACCTCACTTACATAGTTTTCATGTACATAGTCTAGAATTTTTTTAACTGATTGTGATTCGGAGCATTACTATTCAACTCAACGAACGCATCCCCGACTGTACTTGGAGGTAGGAATCTTTTGCGTTAATGAAAAAGTACTTTTTGAGGTGATGAAAATTAATTTTTGCGGAATTTCTTTTACATTTTTGTGAACCTGCTATCCAGCACCACAGGTGGTTGACAATGAGAAGAAGGCCATCTACGAGTCTACAGTGCCCTACTATAAAAACCAGTACAACCTCGAACGTATTGAGGTGTTTGGATTGATGGTGGGTGCTTCAATCAATCACTATCATTCACTACTGATCTGCATTTCGGGCAGTCGCCCAGATGGCAGATTCCCTATCTGTTGTTTTCCTAGCCTTTTCTTAAATGATTGCAAAGAAATTGGAAATTTATTGAACATCTCCCTTGGTACGTTATTCCAATCCATAACTCCCCTTCCTATAAACGAATATTTGCCCCAATTTTTCCTCTTGAATTCCAACTTTATCTTCATATTGTGATCTTTTCTACTTTTAAAAGACACCACTCAAACTTATTCGCCTACTGACGTCCTCCCACGCATTCTCTCCACTGACAGCTCGGGACATACCACTTAGTCGAACAACTCGTCTCCTTTCTCCCAAGTCTTCCCAGCCCAAACTTGGGTGCTCGTTGAACGATACCGAGCCTTTCTGTAAAGACCTGCAAAATGCTAGGCATTCCTATTAATACCATAAAAGATATTGCAATCTTGGCAGTTAAGGAATGTGTCCCGATTTTACGAAATCACTTATATGCTACACAATAATGTGTTATTGTCAATCTCTTCTACTATTTTCTTATCTTTCATCAGCACTTGTATAACCATATTTTGTGTCTTTGTTGTGCTTTAGTCCCTGTGGTAGCCTTGATAATGTTCAGAAAGCTAATAAATATAAAAATCGGCCACCTAACCGACAGCTCTAAATGCTGCATGTCAGTGGTCATCGATTGACGACATATCAACGAGTTTCGTTTTGGAGATTGCGTTTTTCTTCAAAAAAATTATTTATTCTTTCTCTAACTCTTGAGACTCTAAAAAAAAACGAAAATGAAAAAAGAAACAAATAGGCATCATTTATTCGGTCCGTGAATATGAAGGAACCGCGTAGCTAATTTTTGGAAAGGCGTCTTTGGTTTACCCGTAAGGTCGTGGGTTTGATTTCCCGTCAGGAAGTCGGAAAATTTAAGAAACAATTTTGCCACTCCTGGGGCGATACATGGGGCAGAGGTGACTCAGCATGCGCCAAACATGAGTACTAGGTTAATTTCTGGTGGCAACGGTGACCGTATATAGACCTAACCACTATATTCACTTATGCCGCAGTTACGTGAAGTGGAAGCCTTTATATTCCTCTCCTCCAAGGGCCTCCATGACTTATACAGAGATGGCTTTGTGTTGTTATAAGGATATATCAGTAATGTTTAAAACTAAACTGAATACAGGAGAGTTTTCTAACTGATGGAATAGACGTAATGTCGTATGATGGATATCCCATCTTTCTATTCCATTGCACCGCACAAATAAAATTAATAGATCGTTTGTAGTGACCGACGCCAGATTATGGAATTCCCTGCCAGATCAGGTCAGAGAAACTAGCTCTTTACAAAGATTTAAGGTCACCTAACGACACTTACCTGCTGAGGATAGCTGACTGAATGGTTGAAGTATGAATGTGTGAGCGCCTGAGGATTAGTCATTATTAAGAGTCATTATTAATTAGTTTTACTATTAACTTAGTAATGTATTTAAATTTATTCTCTACGTTTTGTAGTTGTAACTATTTTAAATATGATTTTGATTAGTATGTGGTTAAGTGGAAGAGAGGGGCCTCGAGCCACTGATAAATAAATAAATAAATAAATAAATAAATAAATATTCAAACTTTCAGCCTACAGATCGTGAACTTCTTCGTGACTCGCTGACTAATTTTACAAATATTATATAAATTTGGATTTAAATTGAAAAATCTGAATATCTGCATTTAAAATGGAAATTATGAAAATTAACTGCACAATCGTCGAACCCTGGACTCACACTTACTTCATACCTGCTTACTTACACATATGTTATTTGAAGGGCGCCAGCTGCCACTCAGTGCAGCAATAATAGAATGAGAATCTTGACTATCTCTAGGGTGTGGGGTAATAAGCTTACTTTTGACAACATACCATATAAGTTCTGGGAAAAGGAGATTAGCGTTCGGTTTCCCCATTAATTTTGAGGTTAAGATATTTTACTGTCATTGAAATAAAACTATGAATTCGTTTGATAGAACAAAATATATTCTTTAAACAATATATAGAAAATAGTGAGTCTTGTTGCGATAAAACAGACGAGAATATGAAATTATGACATTGCAACTGAAAGAAACTAGGCATGAATTTGAATTCTTCTTGACCGGTCATTTAACAATTTATACGAAATATTTCCCTCACTGATTCACTTGACTGTACCTTCAACACTTTGAGTGTAATTACGACGTATTCCTTTGATCTGGTGTTTACTGTAGATGTGTCACGCCTAACTTGGTGATACATCCTTGTGACTGCTTCTTCTCCATTTCATCCGACTTCTTTGTAAGTCAATATGGTATTACCTCATAGCAGGTGGTATCCCTCTCTGACTCCATGGTAAGCCCTTGCGTCCGTGTCTTCAACTAAGTGACCGACCAACCTTTGGCCTCACTCTCTCAATGACCAATGATTAATGGCTCACTGAGTCTTCTCCATCTCTCGTTCACACTCGTTGACTGACCGACTGAGGCCTCTTCATCTAGGAGACTTCTTCACTGTTCAGCTTCCGTTTAAATAATGACTGACGCTACAATATGCACCCACCTTTTATAGACGCTGGTTGACACAGCTACGTAACCTCCAGAAATAACAATGACATACTCCCACAACGCCTCAAATTGTTGCATGTAATGGTGAAATCCCCCGGGGCTCCCTAAGAAACTCAAAGGAACAGAGCTCAGTGCTAAGTGAGCACGATGACGTAGCCATGACGTGGCGATGACTCGACAGAAATGTCAACAGTATTGCACAATATAACAACGTCACATCCACATCTGATACATCGAAACTTTCACTGTACAGGTATTTAATGTTAATCTACATATACGTGTATATGCATACACTCAATTACAAATACGCAAGCGACAAGAATTGCATAATGGAATTGAATAATAATTATAACAAAATAATAGTAATCTCACAGATAAAATAATAATAATAATAATAATAATACGGACATAATAATAATAATAATAATAATAATAATAATAATAATAATAATAATAATAATAATAATAATACCACAGATGCAATAATAATAATAAAATACAAATATTACCTTGTAACGGGATTTGAACCGGTACAAGATGCCACGTTTTATTTCATTCCGCACACCGAAACGTCTAAGCATTGTGACCAGTGGTTTTGGAGTAGTTCCTCTCATTCAAGCATAAGCCCTGTCACCTCACTACCTTCTAACTTATGCTTACCTATATAATATGGGACAGGTAGGTATTTCCGAGCCTCCGTGACTCAGGTGGCAGCGCGCTGGCCTCTAACCGCTTGGTTCCGTGGTTCAAATCCCGGACACTCCTTGTGAGATTTGTGCTGAACAAAGCAGAAGCGGAACAGGCTTTTCTTCGGGTTCTCCAGCTTTCCCTGTCATTTTTCATTCCATTGACGCTTTTCAATGTCAGTTCGTGTGTCATTCATTAAGAGGGCCAGGATTTTTATGGCCTAAAAATTGGCAACAATCCAGTAAAATCATCCGAAAACTTTACGAAATTAAAAATTTCAAGTGAAATTTTACATTCAATTTACTAATCGAGTTTGTATAGACTATATTAATGTTACAGATATTATAATAAGTTCTTTGGTATTTGCCATGTCAAGAAAACCAGATGAAATTCTTTACGTTTTGCAGAGAACTTTGATCCGCATCTTCAGAAGATAATCTCGACTGTCCATGAGGAACACTTTTCCAATTGGGGGTGTCTCTCCTGGAATGTGGACATTTCCAGGGAGTAAGTGGTGAACAAAGTTTCTTTAGTCCCCAGACTGACAAAGCGTTGTTTGATTCTCAAGTCTCCGTATTCATCCCCACTTAAAATACCACACGCATAGGTACTTCACAAGCCTCAAACTTGTAAGAAAATGACTCAGCAAGTGTATAGTAGTCTAATAAATTCCATAAAATGACCAAATGATGACGTATAATTTTAGAAAATGGGCTAAAAATAGTAACATTTCTACAATGTGCGAACTATGATAAGGAATTTTGTACAAGCTAGCAATGTCTGTTTTGAACTAATTAAAAGAGGACATGATATCAAAATCCTAGTCCTGCTCCACTAATCACTGTTCCTGAGGAGTACGACAGGCTTCGGCAGCCGGCACAATTCCTATCCTCGCCGCTAGATGGCGCTTCATTCATTCCATTCCTGACCCGGTCGAATGACTGGAAACTGGCTGAGGATTTTCAGGTACGTATTTCCATTTCTTTTCCTCTTCCACTTTGTGAGGTTGCTGTTTAGATGACTCGAATTTGATAATCGGATCGGGAATTAAACCCTTCTTGTCACCAGGTTTATCTTGAAGAAGTTGAATGTATATTGCGTTGGATCTGTTCACAATTTGTAAGGTTGTTAGGTTAGAAATCATAACAGGTGAAAATGAAATAATTTCAAAATGCAAGGTGTTATCAAGTCTTAATTAATTAGTAAATGAAAGCTTTTACAATGTTTAATTCATTTATTTGAAGTCAGCTTCAAAACGTAATATAATAGAGCTTTGATTTACAAGTAATCTCACACGGGACACGAGTTTCCTATGTGTGTTATGAGTGTAACGAAAGGTCGGTTCATTATTTTAATGGAGGCTGGAATTAAATATTGCAATCCTGCTTTATAAAAGCTCTCGTGGTGAACCAACTACCGTAATGAAAATACAAACCGGATTAAAGTAACGGGAGAGATGTCTCGGTTAATTTCAAAAGTCAGGGACCAGTGTAGAAGTTTGGCGGTTCTACTACTAATGTAATATTGGTTTGTTGGATTGGAAGCAAGCCGAAATCAACTCTCAACTTGAAATTTCGGAGTGGCAATAATGTCGCCAGCATTGTCTTCACTCAACGGTGGGGTTCGAAGCACCTAAATGTGAGCTTGCAATCGAAGGATACTGGGTTCGAATCCCATCGTTAGCGGTCCTGATAGTTTTTCGTGGTCAGCATAAAACTACTGTGTAAGCAAATAAAGATTTTAAAACTAGTGCATTAAAATATGGATTTCGTACTTATCGTATTTTCGTATTTTAATTTCCGCCGAATACTGGAGCTGTATCTTAACTAATGTCACGTCCACATGTTTCCCAAACCAAGCCCTTTCTCATCTTTCTACGTGTCCGTGCGACGTTATAACTTTCCTATTTCCTACATGCACATTGTGCGCTATCCTCCTATAATAATTAAACCGCTAGTAATAAAACCCACTCACTTTTGTCAGTCTGCTTACTATTATCTTTCCGAAAATCAAAGGATATTCGATACATTTTATTGAATTTTTACTGATTCCGTTCACATTAGTGAATTGATACAGCGATCCGACACATGGCACATTAGAGTGCAGTGGTAGGTAACATCACAACATACAATGTTTACTGTTCCCATCTCGTCCTCATCCTATGATCTGCTTTCCTATATATGTCATCCAGCCTTCAAATTCAGGTTTTACTGGGCAAGTTGGCCGTGCGGTTAGGAGCGCGCAGCTGTGAGCTTGCATCCGGGAGATAGTGGGTTCGAATCCCACTGTCGGCAACCCTGAAGATGGTTTTCCGTGGTTTCTCATGTTCACACCAGGCAAATGCTGGGGATGTACCTTAATTAAGGCCACGGCCGCTTCCTTCCCATTCCTAGGCCTTTCCTATCCCAGCGTCGCCATGAGACCTATCTGTGTCGGTGCGACGTAAAGCAAAATAGGAAAAAGAAAAATCAGGTTTTCTTCTGCAGCCACATCTTCGCATCAAGTTCGATGTAACAAAGCCTTTTTCCTCACTGTGACAACTCCATTAAATAAGTATACAGAATTAGTTTTAAAAATATCTGTGATCTCGTGATTCGATGATCGAAGTCCTGTGCAATGATGCGATATACAAACTGAGAGAATGCTAAGCAGTTCTTCCCAGTAAAAAACAAATACTTCTAAGTGGTCATGAATATGACTCATAGTATGTAGGCTATTGTCGAATGACAACTAAGTTATAACATCAAGATTCATTAAAGTAAGAAGACCCTAGGATTACCCTATCTACTAACAAACTACTGTGTAATTATCATTTACCTATATTTATGACACTGCAAATGATTCCTACTACAGTATATTTAAACCTCCCTGTTAGTTGAAATCCAAGTAAGAGTATTTTTTTCAAATGAGCTGGGAACGAGAGTCTTAATAAAGGCACACACGTGCGATTCTTTCTGTGAGACATGGATCTTTATGTCTCGCTCACAGCAGAAGTTAGACTCTCCGCCAATGTCCAGGGTTTCGATAATGAACCGTGCCTATGTTGTATCTCACTGATCCTCGAGTATGCCATTCACTACTGTCCGCTGTGAATCAGCTGACTCGTGTGCCGTGAGCTCGCCGTTTCTGTGATTCGATTCACTCTGAAGTTGAATGAATAGATACATTGCTTTGAAGCATGTACTCAATATTTTCCGATAGGATAAGTTTCTTTTCCCTTCCGACATTGTCAGGTTTTATATTTTAAAATGCAATTCGCGCCATCAATTCACACCTCATCACTTATTCACAATACAACGCACTGAACTACAACGATCACACAATCCATATATTACACTTCAAAATCTTTTTGAATATTGTGGGATTAGGCACGTTATGTGGTAGGACCACGGCCGACTTAATGCGTCGCTCTAGCTAGCTCCGGAGCGAAGCGAGGGATCCAGTCGGCCGTGGGTAGGGCATGTGGAGTCCTGTTGTCAAGTGGTAGAGAGCACTGTATAGACGCAAATAATTCAATTGCTTGTTTACAATACTGCAGAAATCGCTGCCTAAGTTCTGTGTTGAGCATAGCGTAAACGATTCCATTTCAGGCGAAGACTGATATTAATGTTTAAAGTGCAGTACGAGCCTCAGGTAGTGTTTACGTTGGATCTGAAATGCGCATTTCTCAGTTTAACCAAGCCAAAATTGTAGCATTAATTCAGAGTATACATACACAAGCAGCAGTATCACACATCGTTGGCGTTGCCCAAAATTCAGTGTCAAAAGCGTAGAAAATGTGCCGTGCAACCAATGATGTAACTGACAGTCCGCGGTCATAATCCTACGCAATATTCCAAAGGATTTTCAAGAGTATTATTAGACTGTGTGATCCTTGGTAGAGCAGTACGTTGCATTGGAATAGATGGCGAGGAAATTCATTTTCACACCTAAGAACTGTCAAGGTCAGAAGAGGAAAAACCTGAACATATCGGATAGTAGTGTTGGCTACTGAGTGTACGCTTCTGATCAGTGTACCGATTCATTCAACTGTCCGAGTGAATTGAATCACAGCAACGGCGAGCTCACGGCACACAAGTCAGCTCGGCGCCACATCACGATCGGTATATCTGCGTAAGAGCGCAGAGGAGACAAACTTCAACTGCTCAACAATCACGAGATGACTTCTTGAGGGCAACCGGTATCCAGGTATCCTCACAAACTGAACGCATTCCGTTGCATAGTGCCCAGTTAAGGTGTTCCGCTAAAAATCGTCATCGTGTTGAGAGAAGAAGGTGGGTCATCCCACATCTCAACTGAGGGTTGGATGAATGGCGTAATGTCATGTTTGCAGACGAAAGACGGATATCACTTAAGGCAGGTACATGACGACAAAGAGCGTGGGGACATAAAGAACATGGTGGAATGTACCAGCATGCGTTTGGAGGTGGCTGTGTAATGTTTTAGGCTGGGATTTTTTATGGACTTCGTTCACCTTTGATACCATTTCGAGGGACGCTTACTACCCAGCAGTATACGGATTAATCGACCATCTATCGAAGCCTTTAGGGATGAATATGGTGCTAAATTCATTTTCGTCGACGACAATTCTCATCCTCAGCGACGTGGTTCAGTGAGGATCTTAATAATGAATCATATAAATTGGCCAGCTAATCCACCGGAAATGAACTGCATTGTGCATGTATCAGACAGGTTGGAAACGGCTGTTTTTGTTCGTCCACAATCTCTACAGACACTCGCAAACGTCATTAGAGATGCCCAGATGGAATGGGATCTTCTTCCTCGTGATGTACTAATCGCAATCATGCCACAGTGTGTCAGAGATCTGAATAATGCGAGAGGAAGCTATACACGGTACTAAAGCCGAGTGAAGAAGGGACAACCATCACTAATTACTGTGATTTATGTTTATTTGCTGTAGATATTGGAAGAAAAACATTTGAGTTTGTAAAAGTTTGTATTTCTAGGAGACGTTTCTCTGTCATGCGGTAACTGTATTATTATAATACTTCCTTCATATTCCAAACCTTCTTTCTTTTTGCGGTTTAACTTCAAATACAGTACATTTCAGACCAATATTGAGAGAACAGTTTGACATCTGAAATGGGTACCACATATACAGAGTGGTTGAGAAAACCGTGAACGGGTATACCAGCATAAGAGGGTTGATCATGCTGACAAATAAATTGTAAAACGTAATTCGATATTCCTCGTCGTTGTCATTTGATCAAATTATGAAATTAGCCAAACAGAGCGCTTCCCGGGTGAAATCAAATGGGCTTTGCATGGCGGTGTTGCTTAATCTCCACCTGGCTTAAGACCGGCTTGAGAGCCATGTCGAGAAATCAGCATCAAACATAAACACACCGTGGGCTGTGTTGCCGTATCGCACTTGCTATGGCGCAATCCTGCCAGCTCGCAGGTCCATCCTGAAATCTCTCCCCTGGCAAAGTTGTTTTTCTTCGCTTGGTACTCCCAAGCCATTCTTAATCCCATCACCCCTCAACCCCATTACGGCTGACATCTATACCCTTAGTTATCTGTCCTATGTCTTCTCCTGATCTAGGAAACATAAACATAACTGTCCATTCCTTTCGTAACCGTTTTCAACAACTTGACACACACTGAAAATCTGCTCCTGACAGCAAAGCTGTGGTCTGAAAACACACTGGTTTTCATCCAGTTTAAGGTGCGATTGTAGCCACACGGCGACAGCAGTCTCGACCTCCGCGCATGCGCAGTTTGAGTTTGGTCTGCGACTCGCGGCGATTGCGGCTTGAGCCACCACACTGGTGCAGTGAGCAGTGCTGGCGGCCGCAGTCGCTGCGACAGTTGATATAAGTAATGTATCTGTTGTGTAGTAGTTAATTATTGACTTTGGGTACGATGTCGAAGCAGAGAAAAGTCGAGGGAGAGTTCAGTAATTCGCATGATATAGATCTTAGACTCTTAGTTTCCGAACATAAATGTGTGTACGATTTAAAGCACCCACAGAACAAGGGTATGTATGTGCGAGACAATGTTTGTGATGAGATTGGTACAAAAATGACAGTAAATGGCCCTTTTCTTCATATTCTTTCATTAAAATGTCAAGGTAAGCCCTGCCACTAACGAAATCGCCCATGCTGTCGTCCACTTCTGACGGACTGGGCTGCGCGACTGGCGGCTGGAGTCGTGCCTAGGAAAATACCCCACGTGCCCGTCGCCTGCGGTTGCTGTCGCTAACGTATATGCAGTGACCCCAGTCGTGTGGCTCTGGCCGCCGCACCTTCACCTTTAATCGCACCCTCCTTTCCAAAATATCCGTCAACGCCTTGCTTGGTACACTGTGTTAGATGTTCCTGACTCTCTTACTAAATTTTACAAACATATTAAACTGCATTTATATTGAAAATTATGAATATCTGCATTTAAAATGGAAAATCTGAAAATTAACATTCATTAAATAAATTACACACTCGTCGAACCTTGTACTCACACTTACTTGTTACCTGCTTACTTACACATACGTTATTTGAAGGGCGCCAGCTGTCACTCAGTACAGCAATAATAGAATGAGACTCTTGACTATCTCTAGGGTGTGGGGTAATAAGCTTACTTTTGACAACATACCATATAAGTTCTGGGAAAAGGAGATTGGCGTTCGGTTTCCCCATTAATTTTGAGGTTAAGATATTTTACTGTCAATGAAATGAAACTATGAATTCGTTTGATAGAACAATATATATTCTTTAAATAATATATCAAAAAATAGTGAGTCTTGTTGCGATAAAACAGATGAGAATGTGAAATTATGACATTGCAACTGAAAGAAACTAGGCATGAATTTGAATTCTTCTTGACCGGACATTTAACAATTTATACGAAATATTTCCCTCACTGATTCACTTGACTGTACCTTCAACACTTTTAGTGTAATTACGACGTATTCCTTTGATCTGGTGTTTACTGTAGATGTGTCACGCCTAACTTGGTGATACATCCTTGTGGCTGCTTCTTCTCCATATCATCTGACTTCTTTGTAAGTCAATATGGTATGACCTCTTGGCAGGTCCAGGGTTGCCCTCTCTGACTCCATGGTAAGCCCTTGCGTCCGTGTCTTCAACTGAGTGAGCGACCAACCTTGTCCTCACTCTCTCAATGACCAATAATTAATGGCTCACTGAGTCTTCTCCATCTCTCGTTCACACTTGTTGACTGACCAACTAAGGCATCTTGATCTAGTAGACTTCTTCACTGTACTGCATCCGTATAACTAATGACTGACGCTACAATATGCACCCACCTTATATAGACGTTGGTTGACACAGGTACGTAATCTCCAAAAATAACAATGACATACTCCCACCTACGCGACAGATATTACAGACAGTGGTGAAACCGCCGCCGGCTCGGCTGAGTCCGTGAGCGCATTGCTAAATAAATACGATGACGTCGCCATGGCACGGCGATGACTTGGCAGAATCGCCACCAATCTTGCACAATGTCCCAACGTCACACCCAATCTCTGATATATACAACAATTCTCACTGTACAGGTATTGAGTATTATACTACACATACGTATATATGCATACATCTAAGTACAATTTTGCAAGCAACAGGCAATTGCAAAATCGAATTAAATAAGACTGATAATTACAATAATAGTAACAATATCACAGATAACATAATAATACGGACATAATAATAATAATAATAATAATAATAATAATAATAATAATAATAATAATAATAATACAGATAAAATAATAAAAATACAGGTATCATCTTGTAACGGGATTTGAACCGTTACAACTGATAAGTGAAACAACTCGACAGTTGTGGCTGTCTTTCCTGTTTACTTCCTTAGTGATAGATTTAATAATTGCTGTTTTCAACCAATCAAAAGATATCTTCATGTTCCATGTTAATCCTGTTATTCCCTGAAGCTATTTCATCCCTGCCTCAACCCTATATTTCACCATTTCAGGTCTAACTTCATCTGCTCCTGTTACTTTATGACAATGTAGTTTATTTACCATTCTTTCCACTTCCTCTAGCGTAATTGACTGCTATCATTGTTCTCCTTCCCAAGAACGCCATTGTTCAAATCTTTCAAAAGAAAGATATTCTTTTACACTCTCAATATTTTTAAAATAATCCTCCCGTCCAGTGATTACCTGGGATCTACAATGAGTTCAAATGATTTACCCAAAGCAGTACTCATTTTTCCTTCTCCTCCATTTTTAAGATTCGGTTCCTTAATACATTTTAGAAAGGTTTCGATACCGCTTGACCAAGCCTTTCCAGGTTACTACAGATATCGTCCCAAGATCTCTTCTTTGATAACATGAAGATAAATACATAGAAGGAAAATTTATAGGCCATGAAATCCCATGGAGTAGTGATAAGTTTTTTCTGTCTGAAGAGCAGTATAATGGTAACTCCATGACAGATTGCTTTTTCTTACATGCATAATAATCACGAGGTACTTACCTATGCTACAAGCTGTCGGTGAGATGAACTGGTGACGACGTAGATGGACCAATCACGTCTTCAGCACCTTAAATAAATAAATAAATAAATAAATAAATAAATAAATAAATAAATAAATAAATAAATAAATAAATATAATGAAGGAAATCAATTATCATTCCATTTTAATAGGATTATTATACGTCTTTAATATGAAAAGTAGGATACAAATGGCACGCACTAAATGCATACATTATGATTAGAACTTACTGTCTACTGAGACCGATTGTGAACATAACGAAAGTCGTAGCTTTGTCGAGTTAGAAATTACACTGAGCAGAAGTTTCCAGACGGCACAAATCGATTAGAAAATGGCGGTGCGCACTATTCCATGCCATTGGGACATCACAAACCCCACGGTAAAATAAGCCACCATCTAGACGCAGAAGGATGTGCGCATGCGAACTGATGTTTTGACTTGGTATTTCTTCGAGTATAAGTTAAGCCAACATCTTGTTGAGATTTTTTCTAAATCAAGTCAGTAATAATAAATAGTAATAATTGTATGGTATCATTTATCGTATGCAAGCATTTTAATTTGACGCCATCTGGACGCTTGAGTGTCAATTTCGACGTTCCGTTTTACTCTAGCCAGCTAGATGGCAGAATGAACCGAATCCCTCTTAGGCATCTGCGACTGAATTTTTTTTAATTTTGTCGGGTGAACCCCAAATGTGTCACAGGAGATCTTTCACATGCCGACATCGTACGACATGGAGTGTCGAATGGACGTTTACCCGCTCTTTAAAAATCTGACTATCTTAGCCGGGTTTGAACCATAACGAGTCAAAACACTAAATATCGGCGCTGCCGCGACAAAACCTTTTATGTGATATATTTTAGCTTAGAACTTTGACCGGTAACATTCTGTCATTTAAGGTGCAATTTTGTGTGAATATTATCAAGGCATTCTCGCTTTTCATGTTCTATGCACTGCGGGTTAGTATATCTCCAAATATGTTATCACATAGGAGGTTTCGTCCCGGCAGCGACGATATACAAATTACGATTAGAACAAGCATCGTAGCTTCATTGAGTCGGAAGGTATACTGAGTGTAATTTCCTAGCCACCACGAATCTATAACATAATCCAGCATGTGTACTAAAAATCCAGTTTTCTACAAAACAAGTCGTAATGAATTTTCTTTTCAGCTCTAACGGTTCTCCAGGAAAGTGCACATTTATGGGTTAAAGCACTCGCTCTAGAATCTCTAAAACTGTTCACCATAATCATCAGCATAATCTCATCATATTTTAAGGCTAGGGCTTTATACATTAACAGTTTATAGAGCTTTACCGGGGCGATTTTAGCGACATTTATGCTATTCGGGTCGATTCCAAAAAAAAGTCTAAAGTGATATGTTTTCCTGAAAGACCCATCTGAAAAGTGCAGAAAATTCTTAACTCTTTAAGTGTAAAAGATGTGGAGTTCAGTCTTCTTTTGTACGATTCTCCAACTCAGAAAACCGATGAAATTCCGTAAGAATCGCAGCGTACTTTTCCAAAGAAATATTTTGTAACGATAAAGGTTAATTTGAAGAAAGCCACTGGAAGCGTTTCTTCTGTTGTCAGTTGGCAGTGGAACCGAACACCATGAAAACTATGCTGAGCGACGTGATGTCACGTAATTACAACGTAACATGAAGTATTAGGAGCCTATTCAGTCAGTATGGTCTTAAGAAGAGTGTGCAGAAATCTCCAAAAATTGCTGAATGGTATGGACAGAGGCTTAGAGAAGCACAAGATGAAAATAAATCAGTCCAAAACAAAAGTAATGGAGTGCAGTCCAACTAACTCAGGTGATTCAGGAAATATTATATTAGGAAGTGAAGTCTTACTTGGGTAGTAAAATAACTAACGATGGCAGAAGTAAGGAGGACATAAAGTGCAGACTAGCACAAGCAAGGAAGGCCTTTCTTAAGAAAAGAAATCTGTTCACTTCGAACATTGATACAGGAATTAGAAAGATGTTTTTGAAGACTTTCGTCTGGAGCGTGGCGTTGTATGGATGTGAACCATGGACGATAACTAGCTTACAAAGGAAATGAATAGTAGCTTTTGAAATGTGGTGTTACAGAATAATATTGAAGGTGAGATTAGTTAATCGAATCACGAATGAAGAGATACTGAATCGAATTGGTGAGAGGAGATCGATTTGGTTAAATTTGGCGAGAAGAAGAGAGAGAATGACAGGACACATCTTAAGATAACCAGGACTTGTTCAGTTGGTTTTTGAGGGAAGTGCAGGCGGTAAGAATGGTAGGGGTAGACCAAAGTAAGAATACAACAGGCAGTTTGATTAGATGTAGGAAGTAGTAGTTAAGTAGAAATGAAACAATTAGCACAAAATGGGGTGGTATGGAAGCTGCATCAAACCAGTCTATGGACTGATGACTCAAACAACAACGTGGTCTGAACTGTATTTAGATGACGATGCGATTGTTTCTGTTTCTGCTCAAAGGGCTAAGAACGAATAAAACACTGAAAAATAAAAAAATCATGTAAATTATTTTGAAATGAGAAAAATGCTCGAAAGGAGCTACACTCCCTTTTCTGTTTTAGGAAAATATTCAACCATTTTCAAGGAAAACCTTAAATTAATTATGAACTTTTATTTACCATACGATGAATTTACTGAAAATATTTTTCGGCTCCATGGCTAAAGGCTCGCGTTTGTCACATGGGTAAATAAATAAATAAATAAATAAATAAATAAATAAATAAATAAATAAATAACTTAGAATTATCACATTTCTTCCATGCTAACACATTTCAGGAGTATTCTTATTTCAAAATACTTCTTCGTCAATTTACATCAAGCATTCACGTGCTCTGTATTTCAGTCTTCCCTTTTCTGTTTCCCAGCTGCTCACATAGATCAAGTGGCGGTTTCGTGTGTTGAACCGCTGTGGTAATTACCGGGGGTCTTGCTTTTAATAAACAGCCACCCCTATATTACGGGTCGCACAAGATTAAAAGTTCATTTTTGCCACGTCCAGGGAGCGCCTGATAATCATTTGTCACAAAGACTGGTCGGTCTATGCTGCTAAGCCTGCCTCGCAACGCAGGCACCAGGATAAACCTTTAGCTAAAACAAGTTAAATATTGGAAAAGGGATTCCCTCGGCGTGCTCATTTCGCTTTAAACCGGCTTGTTGAATTTAAGATATTGGCATATAAGAGACTTGAGTTTTATTGGATTTAAAATGGTGATTCACAACACAATATGGGCGGACTTTATATAAAAGGAACCAAGCACAATTTCTAACTGTTTCGAGATATACCCACGAGTGAATGCATGGAAGCAGCTGATGTTTTACTGTAATTAAAGTGAACCAAAGACCATCTAGACTGTGCCGACTTTGTGGACACTTGATGTAACAACCAAACTGCATTGTTGTTTTCTACTTTCATTTTAACAGAACCAAGAGATCATTCACAGTTGCAGTTTTCGAAAGCACATTCTTGTTCATGTTGGAAGGAAAGTGATACATCACATTTTATGATCTGACTCACATGGAGGAGGATGGTTGCCCAGTTGTACTTCTTCTTTAGGTATGGATGTAAATAGAGGAGAAACACGAACTTTAATCTCGTGGATGATGGAAATGCATACAAATAAGGGATGGATTAGGGAAGAGGACAATTTCACTTGCTGAAATCTTGTATAGAAATCCTAGCGGGCAGAAGGAAATTTATGAATAGTAATGAACGACCTGTGGTAAGTAAGGATGAGAATGGATATAAAATAATCAGAATGATAAGCAAAAATGTACCAAGCCTAGTGATATTATTAAGTTATTATTAGTAATTAGTATACCTCGGATTTTTAGGTGGTAATAGGTTAGAATGCGAAGTAATTTGGTTTGTAGGAAGTGTGATACAACCCGTTGCACCACAGTGTAGGAAGAGTAGTATAAATTCAAGGAGTTGTATAGGCTGTACCCCTAATATCTATGCAAATCTCATAGCATAACCGTTGTACAGTGTAGGGTATACTTGTTACTGGCTCAAGTAAGTTTGCATTCTAACCTATCAGTACCTAATAATCCGGACTCTAGTAATTACAAATATATGATATAGAAGGTTACAAGGTCTTGAAATACATGCGGGGCAGACTACGACTATATAGCTAAAGTTTGGGCCATGAATCTGTTATTACAAGAAAGTCTGGGTTAATTGTGGTAATGAGGATATTGATTACTAGCATTTTTACACCTTTTTACAAGCGGCTTTACGTCGCACGGACGTTGCAAGACGAGGTCAAAATGCGCACGGCTACCTCCATCATACTTCTACTAAAGCCACATTTTAGACAACATAGAGAGCAGTTTAAAACTCAAAATATTCTTTTCCGATCCCCGAAAAACCGTGCCAATCACTAATTGCGGAAGAATAATCTGGCGCTTCAGAAACAGACTCGCAATTGTTAAGAAAGCTCTCAGAAGCAAGGCGCACCTGTTGAATAACAATATGTAAGCTTTAAGGCTAAAAAGAATTGTGTAAAGACTTTTGTGTGGTGCGTGTTTATACACGAGAGTGAAAAGTCGACCGCTGGGAAAACAGGGCGAGGAAGGGGAAAGCAAGGAGTGGTCGAGGTACTAGAGATTTAAACGTGTAGGAGGAGAGTCAACAAAAGGAAAATTATGGAATGAATTTCTCTTTAGTCTGATAAATATGAATGAACATAAAAGTTTTACGGTAAAATTGATAAATACAGCTTTGTACATGGTAGGTAGATGTTATTCAAGATATTACCACGGCTAGGATTTAAATGTAGAAACGCCAGCTCACATTCTCTGTTTCTGTTCGTATGGAGAAGCTTTACGAAATACAAGGCATCACAAAATACGATCTGCCATTGCTCAAGCGTTACGGGACTCGGGATTTACAGTCTTCGAGGAGGTTCATGGTATCTCTGTTACAGGCAGCACACGATAGTCTTCAAAGACCACCGAAAGGGCTTTATATTTTTTAATTATTTATTTAGTATACAAGAACAATACAGGAACCCTATTTTACCAAAATGTATCCTAGGGTTATAGTTTAAAAAGTGTCCTCGTCCCGAGGTGTGCAGTTCTTTCCAGGAACACGAGTTCTCTTCTAGTTTAAAAGGTCATAACAAAGAGAATTCTTATGAATTTCTATTACAAAATAATTTGTTAATGAATGTAAGAAACTGCACATAACAACATTGTCTCTTGAGTACACGAAAAAATTAAATGGCGTGTAACTTTCAGTGCCGGGATGTGTCCGACGACTTTGGCTCGCCAGGTGCAGTTCTTTTGTTTGGCTGCCGTAGGCGACCTGTGCGTCGTGATGAGGAAGAAATGATGATGAAGACGACAAATACACCCAGCCCTGTACCAGGGGAATTAACCAATTCTGGTTAAAATTCCCTACCCTGCCTGGAATCGAACCCGGGACCCCTGTGACTAAAGGCCAGCACACTAACCATTTAGCCATGGAGCCGGACTCTTGAGTACATGATACAGTGGTTTAGAAAGATCCAGGTTACAACCAGTCAGATGGCAATGTAAAAATATCTCTATAATAGATCCGAGGGCCAGATTAAAAACCTCCGAAGCACAGCCCAATGAGGTTCATGAGGAAAAGAAAACAACATATGAATTAACCATCCTACTCTATCAGCAAGAATTCCAGATAGATGATAACGAAGTCATCGGATTTATGGTTGGGGCTTGAGGAACAATCCCTCTCTTTTTCGCCAAGTTGTACAAATCATTTAACCTGGTCCATGCATTAATAAGAGAAGTTGCAGTGACTGCCTTGAAATATTCAATCCAAATCCTGAATAACTAGGTATATCTCTCATTTTTTTTACTAGTAGCTTTACGTCGCAGCGACACAGATAGGTCATATGGCGACGATGGGACAAGAAAGGGCTAGGAGTGAGAAGGAATCAGCCATGGTCTTAATTAAGGCACAACCACAGCATTCACCTGGTGTGAAAATTGGAAACCACGGAAAACCATATTCAGGGCTGCCGATAGGGGATCGAACTCAATATATCCCGAATACTGCATACTGGCTGCACTAGTGACTACAGCTATCGAGCTAGGTCCAACCTTTTTAATGAAACGACACAATATGTCAAATGTACTAACCGACCATTATGCAATCAACTCCTCACAATTACTTTTAAAATGTATCTTGTTCTGTATACTTTGTGCTCAGGGGCAATCTCCAGTTCAGGAAAGTCGAAATAAATAAACAAAATGGCTAAATATGTACAGTACATATACAAAGTGTATCGTAAAATGTCGGACCCACGTCATCTACGGACAGAAGACACAAAAACAAAGGGAAAACTCTACATAAAAATGTGTTTCATTGTACTGTGTTTCCGAGTTATCCTTCCAGTTCTCTTGTAGTCATGATCAAGACTCTTATCATAACACAGATGCTCAAAATGATCATTTGCGCCTTGAATGCGGGCATGAAGTCGTCATCATTTTGAGTCTCAGAACCTTTCAAATGTCGCATTTGTTGCATCTTGTATACACCTGTATTTTCCTCATTGTATTTCCAAAACCCTTTTCTCGAGGGGGAACAATTCAGATACTAAGGTGTCCTCCGTAATATTTTAATTAATATTTCGTTCGTTTTGAAATGACCCTGTGTCTTGTAGTCGTTCGTCTAATCCAATGCTTTCCAAACTGGGTGTCACATGAAGGTTTATGGAGTGCCGCGAAGTATGAGTACTCGGAAAGCGAAGGAGAGCAGATATGAAACATGCCCAAATACAGTGCATCTAATTGTAGTTGAGGAAAGAAATACGATGCTCAATTTGGAACTATCTGGTATTACTCATGGATAAGAAATCCATGTTTTCATCGTAAATTAGTAAAAACCCATTAATAGAAGAAGAATAAGTAGCAGAAGGAGAAAAAGAAGAAAAAGTATTAGAAGAGCTTAACAGTGACAGGAACTTGAAACTAAAACATCAAAGAAATATTCAGGATAAAGTCTAGATTTCACTTCAAGAAGATTTTCTGCACGACGCTAAATATTCGTTGCGTCCTGTATGTACCTGTATTTTCCTTGTATTTGAGGAGAGAAATGAAAGATTTAATTTGCAACAGTCTGCTATTATTCAGATATAAACTCAAAAGTTAGGAACTAACTCTGAACACAAATGTGTATGACTAGATAAGAAGACCATTTCTTCATCGGAAGTTAGTGGACTCTCCTGGGTAGAAGAAGAGGAAGAAGAAGAAGAATTGGCAGAGCATTAACATGGTAGTAACTTGAAATTATGACAAGGAGATTATCTACATAAAGTCTGGATTTCACTACAAGAATATTTTCCGTATCTCACTAAACAGACCATTGTACTTATGTTGCTGGTTTCGACGACATATTCTAACAAGGCAGGATTTTCTGTGATGACAAATATAAAAAAATATTCAAGCACAGCAGTTCAAAAATGCTGGTTGAAGTAATGCTAGTGAATCTGTCCTATTTTCGTTCAAACATAAAATAAATTTGTAAGACTCGCTAAACACGATTTAAACTAATGGTGAATATATATACGCACGTTTATTTTCCCCGTTATAAATTGTTACTTTTACCTCATATAAAATGTACAGTAAGTAATACTCGAGGTTTTATTCATCTTATGAAGGGTGCATTAATGTGTGAGGATACTTCATTGGAGGCGGAAGTGTCTCGCACAAAATTTTAGAGTCCGTTAGGATGTCGCCTTGAAAAAGTTTGGATGGTGCTGTTCTAAGCGCTAGAATGTTAGCTTCTCCAGAAGATGCCCGTTGAGAAATCGATTCTCGTACAGATAGACGTCATGCTTCTGCTGCATTACATGCTGCAGTTCTATACGTCAGATGCATAGTTTCCTGATTTGAGTAATCCATTTCATCATGTCTCGCGCACAACACTGTACCAAGTGATATTGTCAAGCGTACAACCTAGAACGACCCACACACTTTACCTAGTCAATAGCTCTCCTGATACGAAGTAGGGTGTGATTGGATGTGTGCAGACGGTGCTAGAAGTCCGAACAGTGCGTGACCGCTTTTCACCGTCTAATAGCTAACACTTATAGCTTACACTTACAAAGCCCACCATTATACTGTATGCACCTAATGATGACTTGGAAATGAGTTGAACGGGACACATGTCCTTACAGAGGCGTTTTGGTCTTTTCTATCCTCTGGTGGCGTGGGTTGGACACATCACAATACAACCTGCATATCGGTTAAAAGTTTCAAAATATGTAGTAAAATATGAACTAACATTTTATAAAATTGGTTGAAATGTTCATAAACTATCAATGGATCTAATAAATAATAATATTGTTTTTTTAAGTTCCACTAATTTTTTACGGTCTTCGGAGACGCCGAGGTGCCGGAATTTTGTCCCGTAGGAGTACTTTTACGTACTGAGCCCTTTTAGGTCCATAAAGGATACCTACCTTCCTGACCTATTAGCAATCGGCATGAGATCTGTCTCTTGGGTCGTTTACGGGTTCTTCGTCACTTGCTTGGGTATTAGGCGGGTTTCAGTAAGATTTAATCTATCTATGAAATTAGAAATCAAATCTATAAAAATCGTGGTTTATTCAAGAAATAATTTGAACGTGAACTTTAAACAAGACATTATAACTCGAACTCTACTTGTTCGATCAACACAATCAACACTGATAATTACAATGCAGAGGAGAGATATACTGGTTTTAGAAGTTTTAACTCAACTGCTTGATGGGCATCCTTACTAGAAACCACTGTCATAAGTTAAGACTGAAGAAAAGAAAGTCTGGAAACCCTTAAATTTGGCTTCCATGTGAGATTACATATACCATCATAATGATTCGTGTTGATCCTGCCCTCTTAACACGAACTCTGGACTCTTGGTATAATTAAGGCAGTCCAATCGGTATGTGCCACATAGTGGTTGTACGGCATGGACCCTTAATTGAATCGATGTGACCTGCGACTATGTCATGGACCAATATCTAACTTTGAAATTTATGTTAAAGTCATTGAGGATGATGACCGCAAGGAAAATGATGCTATAATGGCAGATGGCCTTAATCTAAGTCACTGAGGTTGATGACCCCATGACCATCCAAATTCTAAGCTGAAGGCTAAACACAATTAAGCTACAGTAGTTGATGACCAAGGTTTCCACTTTAATAATCCCAGCACATATAATGCTCAATCAATCAAAGTCAAATAATACAACAACAACAACAACAACAACAATGCTCACAACCTTTGTGGCAGTAAAATCCTTTACATTCGGACACGTCCCCTTAATCGTCACGTTAACAATTGAATTTTCCCAGCAAAATAAAGTAAGATTTCCAGAATACATTTTTAAGTTAATCACTTGGTTTTAAGTTATTTATAAAATAGGGTGTTACTCGGGATGAGCTTTGACTTAAACAGCATTTTGAGTGGCAAAGTTCATCTCAGTGTCCCCGAAAACTACGGATACGACACTAATATCGGTCTTTTCCGATTACTTTTACATTTCGTCCCCTCCCCTAGGGGTGGTAGAGGTAACCTGCCCCCACACTATTTATTCCACGTAGCAAGTCATATTTGTACCAAGTTTGGCTCATAAAACATGGCGGTGGCTTCCCATTCTCCTATGTACAGCATTTATTACCGGACTATCATGATGCAACCTAAGCTGCTGTCGCCTAGCGACAATCCGTCTATCAAGTCGATCCAATTTTAGTGCGGCTTTGCAATTAGATAAAATTACCTAAAATTACTCATCATAAAAGACTACCCATCGGATTTCGTTCAAAGCACTTCATGATCCCTCTCAGGAGTAATAAGAACAAACTGTGAAATTTTCAACGAAGTCCTCCCGTAGGTTTTGAGTCTATTAATCACAAATATACCAACATCCAATTTTATATATATAGAATATATAGCCTAATGTCTCTCTGCACGGAAATGATCAAGACAGTTTTGTAGAATCATACGAAATAGTTGTTTGTTGTTTTACAGTGTGTACGTAGAGGAATTGCCACTTAGTTGCACCTAGCAGCAGTTTGTTATACTGACTGCAACACATCACAGCTGCCGTCTCTCGCAGCACCGTGTCACGCTCCCCACAAAAGACCTGCACCAGATGATTGAAAACTAATTACAATAATGAGACTGATACCACATTTTGTTGATGGGTACTGCACCCGACGTGGAGGCCCCGGGTTCGATTCCCCGCAAGGTCAGGGATTTTTACCCGGATCTGCGGGCTGGTTTGAGGTCCAGTCAGTCTACGTTATTACAAATGAAGAGCCATCTGACGGTGACGGGGAGATGGCGGTCCAGGTCTCAAAATGCAAGAATAACGGCCGAGGGGATTTGTCGTGCTGACCACACGACACCACATAATCTGCAGGCCTTCGGGCTAAGCAGCGGTCGCTTGGTATGCCATGTTTTTATGCACACAATTTGCTGAACATTTAACTTTTGACACACATTTATTCGACAAGTGTGTATAATTCCAATAAGAAGTTGGTGTAGTAGCAGTCAGTCAACTCGGTTTCGACTGGCAATGGGCTCTCTCTGCGCGGACACTATGGTTCCGACGCTAATATTAGTCGTTTTCGATTATTCTTGTCGTCATTCCCTCCCCTAGATTTGCTACAAGGTGTTTTACTCCTCCAGTATCTTTTCGAAATAGTAATTCTTATTTGTACGAGGTTTGGTTGAATACTATTCTAGAAGGTACTACACACACGTACATCTACTTGGTAATTTCCCCATTCACACCTTTTACTTTTAGGATTTGTATAATCTGTTTCAAGTGGTTTTTTAAAGTTTTCTTAATTGTGACGTTGATTGATTGTTTATGAACTCTTTTGCAAATTTGTAAATTTAGAAATATTCTTATGTGTATAATTATACGTTCGAGCTTAAGATTATTTTGTTTCGCCTTAAAGTATTTCCTTGTCGCAGCCCACATAGTCTGGGAAGTAGAAGATCCTTTCAAACAAATAATAAAGATAAGTTATAACGAAATGTATTTACGCGTCGCACTGTAGGTATGATGTATACGATTCCGATTGTCACTGTGACTGTCATCAATCAGCCGATCGACACCGAAAACTGTGTAAAAACCTTTCATCTCGATGAATTTGTACATTTTCTTTATCACCCCTTCTGAATCACCATGCCGATGGGTGCTGAACTTGGACTTAAACAGCATTCGGAGTGCCAGTATTAATCTCAGTGTCCCCAGAAATTACGGATTCGACACTAATATCGGCTGTTTTCGATTATTTTACATGTCACCCCATCCCCCAGGGGTGTCTTACCCCTACGGTATCTTTACGAGATAGTAACTCATATCCGTACCGAGTTTGGTTGAGAGCTTAAAGGAATCCGGAGTATCAATATTTATCCAAGCGACCCCGAAAACTACGGATTCGGCAGTAATATTCGTCGTTTTCGATTACTTTTTATTATCTTCCCCTCCACCAGCCGTGCTCGGTGTGTCTTTCCACACGTAATTTCTTCCAGATAGTAAGTCATGTGCGCGCCAATTTTAGTTGAAAGCTATGCTGGAATATAACACATACATCCATAGTCTTTGTCATTCTGGACATTCCGCTTAGAAGGGTGCACACACACAAATCCATAAACTGGGCCATTTTGGACTTCTGTCAGCCCTTCTCACCCTCATGCCGATGGGGACTGAACTAGGACTTAAACGACATGCGAAGTGTCACTGTTCATCTTAGCTATCCCAAAACCTATGGTTTCGAAATATTTTTGATTATTTTATATATGTCACACCCTCCCAACGACAACCCCTAGGGGTGGCTTACCCCACAGTACTTTTTCCGAGACAGTCATATGTGTAGCAGAATCTCTCCTTTGCATAGCCTACATTTACGCACGTGCCTACTTTGAACAGCAGGCCTGTATTCTACTGCAGAATCCTTGAGCTGACGTTGCCATGGTTACTGCTGGTCATTTCTTCATCCATTTCGTAGAGTGGCGAAGTGTGATGCCAATATTTCCAAAACGGTTGGTTTTAGGCCCTTAAAACATGGTTTTCGAGGCCCCGTAGGGCCTTGCCGAGTTTTGTTCTACACGTCGTGAGGCTTAAAATGAGCTTTGTCTCGTCATTGTACGGCAAATTGAATATTTCTCCTATATTAGCCTATGTTAATGTACCAAGGGGCCTAAATCTAGTAAACGGAGTGGGATGTTAAAATTTCTACCCGCAGGGTCCTAAAAGTTAAGTAGAAGGATTTGTATAAGGTACAGACAGACAGACAGACAGACAGACAGACAGACAGACAGACAGACAGACAGACAGACAGACAGACATTGTGTTATATATATAGATAGATAAGACACCCTGAAGCGTACAGTCCGTCCGGTTTTATTACTGAGCTATAATATCAAATATTGGCCTTGTTGGATATTGCCCGTTTGTTCTACCAGTTCTGTGTTAGCTTGTGGGTCAGATCTGCCTCTTTATCCAGTCCGATGTGTTGTATTCATCCTTCTAGGTATTTGAACTTGTATTTGAACTTCTCTCTCCTTTCAATCTTCCCATGTTCTACCTTCATAAGAAACTTTAAGACACATTTTTTTTCTGCGATTCATGTAGCGTATGATTATATTCCCCGTTTTCGGCTAAAACGGCAAGGCCATCGGCAAAAGTTAAACAACTGATTCCTAGGTTACGTTCTTTCTTCCTCAGTGTTTTCCACTTATTCCTTCACCATTTCAGAGCTTCTTCCTAGGCTTCCATTTTTTTCTCCAGTACAGCGTTGAAGAGATCGGGGATAATACGTCTCCTTGTAGACACCTGTCGTTATTTCAAAAGGATCAGAGATTTCTCCTAAGCATTTTACTTTCGAGATGGTGTTAGGCAGTGTTATTATTATTATTATTATTATTATTATTATTATTAATAATAATAATAATAATACTTGAAAGGTTGGACCTCTTACAATTTTTCTTCTGATCAGAGAAAGGTGGACGACAATCTATACGTACTTCCCAACCATCATCACCATGTTTTCTACCCTTAAAACTCCCACTATCCCTCAAATGAGTTTCGGTAACGTAAGAACAAGAAAGGGGTAGAAATTGGAAGGGATAGACAGTCGCCATAAGTGAGATACAGCTTCGAAATGTGACTGCTGTGAAAATGGGAATCTATTGGAAACTATCTTCAGGACTGCCAACGGTGAGATTCGAACCCACCATCTTCCGAATGCAACCTCTCTGCTACACGATTCGAACCCAACAGCCAAATTGAGACCTATGCGGAGTCCATTTTTAAGGAATATTTACTGGGTGATGTGAAATGTTGTTGTAGAATATTTTATTTGTAAATCTTTTTATGGAATGTATACTACTGTATATGACGTGGAATGTTGTGGTAGAATATTTTATTCGTATTCCATTTAGCTACCTAACTTGTATGGTGTAAAAGATTATTGTAGTGTATTTTACTTGTATTCCCTTTACCAATATAAGTAACTACTAAATTGTAAATTATTGCTCAGTAATAGCTGGACCGAGCTCGATAGCTGCAGTCGCTTAAGTGCGGCCAGTATCCAGTAATCGGAAGATAGTGGCTTCGAACCCCACTGTTGGCAGTCCTGAAGATGGTTTTCCGTGGTTTCCCATTTTCACATCAGGCAAATGCTGGGGCTGTACCTTAATTAAGGCCACGGCCGCTTCCTTCCCATTCCTAGGTCTTTCCCATCCCATCGTCGCCATAAGACATATCTGTGTCTGTGCGACGTAAAGCAAATAGAAAAAAATTAATAGTTGGAACAGTCCAGAAAGGTTGTGACGCGGATTTTTTTTCGATTGTCGATTCTAGATATATGCCCTTACTAAAACTGGAAGATGGAAAGTTCGCGATTGGTGTCTGTATATGTTCTGGAACATAGTCAAAACATCGCGACTGGGTAAAGGGTTATGATTGGCGGATCTGGATGGCGATAGGCAAGCTCCTGTGCTCTGATTGGTCACTCGGTATCACACCAAGGCCAGATTTCCCTTTTTAAGTGAGCGAGGCAGGATTTCGTCGTCTTTCGTTCTCTCGTCAGTTCTACGATAAGACGCACGTCGGCGACTTCTCGCTCCCGAGATGGCCTTCCTTGGGGTAAGCACTGTCGATTTCAGTTCCACTTTAATTCACCTTTGATGTTCGCTTGTATTTTCACATAGGAGTTTGGGCTACTCGCCTAGACCCGCCACTCATTTTCTCAGATGTCTTAGAAAGCACGTTAACTTTCATTTCAATGCTGTATTTGTATCTTGTGTTTCCTCTTACCCTCAAAATTATGCTAAGATATATATAGTTAATCTCTTGGCCTAATAGCAAAGCTCTTGTCAAACAACATCTAATCTTGTATTCGTAAATTATGTAACTGGATTGTTTGGATAGATGAATTTTGTTCGAAACTTACATTGTTATGTTCATTTTGGAAATAATATCTTGAATCAAAGATCGCTGCTCATTTTTCTGGAAACCCGCAACCTTCTTATCTCTATGGCCCCGATAGGTTTGCCCAGACCCATTCCACGTTCCTTATGTTAGTCGACACGTTGCCCACCCTGATATGCTTTGTGTGTATTGGCGCAGTTTATCTGACGTTTGTTGTGTGTTAAGGTTTTTAAGTGCCGTGTAATTTGATTTATTTTTCTCCCTTTTTAACTGTGTGTCGTGTAACCGCTAAATAACGGTTACACAAATCACTCGATTTGACCATATCAGGTTCGACCCACATTTTCACACCAGGCAAATGGTGGGGCTGTAACCTATTTAAGGCCATGATCGCATTTCTCCCACTCCTAGCCCTTTTCTATCCCATCGTCGCCGTAAGACCTATTCCTGTCTGCGTGACGTAAAGCAAAGTGTGAAAGAAAAAGAACTATTCTTTCGAAATTCGCCTTCAAAAATTTCTTGATAGCACAGACAGAAGCACTGACTGTATGTAAACACAAATTAGATCTCAGCGGTATAGTCAATACTGCATTACTCTGTAATTCTATTAATACGTTAGTTCAAATGTGACGACTCGGTGAAATACGACAGCACATTTAGAACACGATTGTTAATTCAGGCGACAAGCTTGCATTTAAAAATGACAAGTGCGATTTATCGGTTTATAGAGGCATACGCCATTAGATGAGTACTTTTACCTTTTTTTATTACATCCACATTTTTTGCTTTGTAAGTCAATTAAAATTAAATAAAGGTATAATTCAATCATACGCTGATCAATCAAGGGTTTTTAATTATTTGTACAAGTGATTTAATTGTGCTCTAGTTTACTCTAATGATAGTTCTGACTATTCACCGGGCGAGTTGGCCGTGCGTGTAGAGGCGCGCGGCTGTGAGCTTGCATTCGGGAGATAGCAGGTTCGAATCCCACTATCGGCAGCCCTGAAAATGGTTTTCCGTGGTTTCCCATTTTCACACCAGGCAAATGCTGGGGCTGTACCTTAATTAAGGCCACGGCCGCTTCTTTCCAACTCCTAGGCCTTTCCTATCCCATCGTCGCCATAAGACCTATCTGTGTCGGTGCGACGTAAAGCCCCTAGAAAAAAAGAAAGTTCTGATTATTCAACTTTCTTTCATTTGGTTTAGATATAAGGGACGAAGTAGTGTCGGAAATTTTTGGTTTGGAGGAGTTCTGTAACATGATGTATCCCAACGACACGGGGTGATCGCGTTATAAACCTCAAAGACCACTAATCTCGAAAGAGAAGTAGAGTGAGCTCTCCTTTAACAGCAGCTAAAACAGTAAGTGCCACTCGGACCGCCACGTCACAAGAGCGGAAGTCGCAGCGTCTCGAATTAGGATGCCTTCTTGGATTATGTTCAAAAACTATACTCATGTTTGTGGGTTACTGTAGTCACGTCCTAGTTCGTGAACCATGGGCAACGGCTGAGTGGCCTAGTAAGTGGTCCTGAGAGTCGGGATACCAGTTGCTATGGAATGGGAGTGGGCATCTCGGACATATTCCGAGTCCTGGCCCTCCTTGTGTTCAGGCGGCTAGGACTATACAATCCACCGGTGGTCCATAACCCGTTAGAGGAGAGATCCTCACTTGGACTATGTGCAAGTAGGGCAGCATCCTGCTTCATGAATTTACCGAGCTCAGAACACTTTAAGCAAGCCTCGGACCTATGGGAGTAACAGAGTCCCACTCCCATTTGACAGGCGAGGGACTCCTTAGAAACAACTGGGCGAACGAAATGGAATTCGATGGGGAGCTATCAATATTAATGGGGCTTATGGAAGAAAGAAGGTAGAACTGGCTGAGTCAGCAAAGAGGATGCATCTGGATGTGCTAGGAGTAAGTGATATTCGGGTAAGGGGAGATAAGGAGGAAGAGATAGGAGGTTATAAAGTGTACTTGACGGGTGTTAGAAAGGGAAGGGCAGAGTCTGGGGTAGGGCTCTTTATCAGGAATAGCATTGCACGGAACATAGTTTCTGTTAGGCACGTAAATGAGCGAATGATGTGGGTAGATTTGTCAGTCAGAGGAATTAGGACAAGGATTGTGTCCGTGTATTCACCATGTGAGGGTGCAGATGAGGATGAAGTTGACAAGTTTTATGAAGCATTGAGTGACATCGTTGTCAGGGTAAACAGCAAGGATAGAATAGTGCTAATGGGCGATTTCAATGCGAGAGTTGGGAATAGAACTGAAGGATACGAAAGGGTGATTGGTAAATGTGGGGAATATATGGAAGCTAATGGGAATGGGAAGCGTTTGCTGGACTTCTGTGCTGGTATGGGTTTTGCTGTTACGAATACATTCTTCAAGCATAAGGCTATTCACCGCTACACATGGGAGGCTAGGGGTACCAGATCCATAATAGACTATATCTTAACAGACTTCGAATTCAGGAAATCTGTTAGGAATGTACGAGTTTTCCGAGGATTTTTCGATGATACAGACCACTATCTGATCTGTAGTGAACTAAGTATCTCTAGGCCTAAGGTAGAGAAAGTGAAATCTGTCTGCAAACGAATAAGGGTAGAAAATCTCCAGGACGAGGAAATTAGACGGAAGTACATGGATATGATTAGTGGGAAGTTTCGAACAGTAGACACTAAGCAGGTTCAGGATATAGAAAGTGAATGGGTGGCATACAGGGATGCTGTAGTAGAAACAGCCAAGGAATGCCTTGGAACAACTGTGTGTAAAGATGGGAAAAGGCGAACATCTTGGTGGAATGATGAAGTGAGAGCAGCTTGTAAACGTAAAAAGAAGGCTTATAAGAAATGGCTCCAAACAAGGGCCGAGGCAGATAGGGAGTTGTATGTAGATGAAAGAAACAGAGCGAAACAAATAATTGTTGAATCCAAAAAGAAGTCATGGGAAGATTTTGGTAACAACCTGGAAAGGCTAGGTCAAGCAGCAGGGAAACCTTTCTGGACAGTAATAAAGAACCTTAGGAAGGGAGGGAAAAAGGAAATGAACAGTGTTTTGAGTAATTCAGGTGAACTCATAATAGATCCCAGGGAATCACTGGAGAGGTGGAGGGAATATTTTGAACATCTTCTCAATGTACAAGGAAATCATCCTGGTAGTGTTGTGAACAGCGAAGCTCATGGGGAGGAGGAAAATGTTGGTGAAATTATGCTTGAGGAAGTGGAAAGGATGGTAAATAAACTCCATTGCCATAAGGCAGCAGGAATAGATGAAATTAGACCTGAAATGGTGAAGTATAGTGGGAAGGCAGGGATGAAATGGCTTCATAGAGTAGTAAAATTAGCGTGGAGTGTTGGTAAGGTACCTTCAGATTGGGCAAAAGCAGTAATTGCACCTATCTATAAGCAAGGGAACAGGGAGGATTGCAACAACTATCGAGGTATCTCACTGATTAGTATACCAGGCAAAGTATTCACTGGCATCTTGGAAGGGAGGGTGCGATCAGTCGTTGAGAGGAAGTTGGATGAAAACCAGTGTGGTTTCAGACCACAGAGAGGCTGTCAGGATCAGATTTTCAGTATGCGCCAGGTAATTGAAAAATGCTACGAGAGGAATAGGCAGTTGTATTTATGTTTCGTAGATCCAGAGAAAGCATATGACAGGGTACCGAGGGAAAAGATGTTCGCCATACTGGGGGACTATGGAATTAAAGGCAGATTATTAAAAGCAATCAAAGGCATTTATGATGACAATTGGGCTTCAGTGAGAATTGATGGCAGAATGAGTTCTTCGTTCAGGGTACTTACAGGGGTTAGACAAGGCTGTAATCTTTCACCTTTGCTGTTTGTAGTTTACATGGATCATCTGCTGAAAGGTATAAAATGGCAAGGAGGGATTCAATTAGGTGGAAATGTAGTAAGCAGTCTGGCCTATGCTGACGACTTGGTCTTAATGGCAGACTGTGCCGAAAGCCTGCAGTCTAATATCGTGGAACTTGAAAATAGGTGCAATGAGTATGGTATGAAAATTAGCCTCTCGAAGACTAAATTGATGTCAGTAGGTAAGAAATTCAACAGAATTGAATGTCAGATTGGTGATACAAAGCTAGAACAGGTCGATAATTTCAAGTATTTAGGTTGTGTGTTCTCCCAGGATGGTAATATAGTAAGTGAGATTGAATCAAGGTGTCGTAAAGCTAATGCAGTGAGCTCGCAGCTGCGATCGACTGTATTCTGTAAGAAGGAAGTCAGCTCCCAGAAGAAACTATCTTTACATCGGTCTGTTTTCAGACCAACTTTGCTTTACGGGAGCGAAAGCTGGGTGGACTCAGGATATCTTATTCATAAGTTAGAAGTAACAGACATGAAAGTAGCAAGAATGATTGCCGGTACAAACAGGTGGGAACAATGGCAGGAGGGTACTCGGAATGAGGAGATAAAGGCTAATTTAGGAATGAACTAGATGGATGGAGCTGTACGCATAAACCGGCTTCGGTGGTGGGGTCATGTGAAGCGAATGGAGGAGGATAGGTTACCTAGGAGAATAATGGATTCTGCTATGGAGGGTAAGAGAAGTAGAGGTAGACCAAGACGACGATGGTTAGACTCGGTTTCTAACGATTTAAAGATAAGAGGTATAGAACTAAATGAGGCCACAACACGAGTTGCAAATCGAGGATTGTGGCGACGTTTAGTAAATTCGCAGAGTCTTGCAGACTGAACGCTGAAAGGCATAACAGTCTATAATGATAATGTATGTATGTATGTTAAAATAACTTGCTTAAGTACTTTAATCCCCTTCCACAACTGGTGTGAAGAACGGATTCTAAGCTATAATAATCTAGATATACTAAAGTTAAACCCGGGCGAGTTGGCTGGCTGTGCTGTTAAGGGCGCGCAGCTGCAAGCTTGCATCCGGTGATGATGATGATGATGATGATGATGCTTGTTGTTTAAAGGGGCCTAACGTCGAGGTCATCGGCCCCTAATGGTACGAAATGAAATAACAAAAATAATCAAATTCATCCACTGACCAAAATAAAATAAAAATGTCGTGAAGAAGGAATGGATGAACATGAACCAAAAAACAAAAAACAACAAAAAACGAGCAAACAAAAAAACAGCGGATCCACTAAAAGAAGATCATAATTAATGTATGACTGACCAAGGGACCACTCATAAAGCACAATCCTGAATCGAGGATGCTTGATGTCGATAGGGGTCCAAAATCCAGATCTAAGGCCCTTCAGAGTAGTACATGTCGCGAGTAAAGTAGAACCATGGTATTTGACATGTTAGGGTACTAACCAAAAGTAGCGAAGACTCACGGTGTTCCACACATGATGGTACTATTCACAAGTATTGTACGCCGTACAGGTAACGCAGACGTATGGTGTTCTCACACAATGGCGCCACTCATAGCCAACGCAAACTGATGGGGTTCCTCACCAAGGTGTACTAATCACGGGCGCCGGTATTCCCGTGGTGTTCCTCACATAGTGAGTACTAATCACAGGTAACGCAGACCCACGATGTAGCTCATATAGTCGTACTAATCACAGGCAACGCCCAGACCCGTGGTGTTGCTCACATGGGTATGACTCACGGGTACTGGAAACCCACAGGGACCCTCTCGCTCCTGCTACTAAGCACAAACCTATTGTGTACCTAACATAGTGGCGCTACTCGCAAGAAAAGGCGACCCATGGTTTTCCCCGCGTGATGGTACTGATCAAAAGTATTTTCATGGTTCTAATTCCGTCATCCCTTGGTCACCCCTTTTAGTCGCCTCTCACGACAGGCAGGGGATACCGCGGGTGTATTCTACATGTGCGTCCCCCACCCGCAGGGGGTAGCTTGCATCCGGGAGATAGTGGGTTGGAACCCCACTGTCGGCAGCCCCGAAGTTAGTTTTCCGTGGTTTCCCATTTTCACACCAGGAAAATCCCTTAATTAATCCCTTAATTAAGGCCAAGACCGCTTCCTTCCCACTCCTAGATCTATATCCCATCGTCGCCGAAAGACCTGTCTGTGTTGGTGCGACGTAAAGCAAATAACTAATCTAAACATATGTTGCGTTGTATGAAATTCAGACGTATAAAGAGTGCTCGGATTTCCATGCTCTAATATTCATCAAAACATGGAAAATACATTACTAGCATCCTGTAAATCACGCACGCCGGGAAGTAGGATCAGAAGGAAGAACAGAGGGATATCGGCACATAGTGGAAGTGTGTTTGCTTGCCGTTCGTGTGCGCAGACGCCTCATGCTTGTCAAGGGAAACAGTACGACTTCGGTATCATAGGTTCAGAACATTATGGCAAATCGACACTCTCCGATCCGTGCGTTTATAACTCAAGAACCAATACATCGATTCTGATCCATTTTTCTTCTACGCATAACTAGGTTTTTCTCATCAGCTTAAGGCTACTCATTATAGTGCTATCTCCTAAAGAGGAGGAACTTCAAGCAAGTTCATGGAAAACACAGCGACCTTGCAAAGCAAGCTATTATCAAGTTATATTCTACCGATACTAACTGATGTGAACTTTATATTCGCGTTGCACTTCCAAACATTCAAGCGTACTATATTTGAAGTCAATACATCATCTAAACTGTTCGTCCTATTAAAAATTAAGCTCACTGGGTTTACTCAGAATTTCCCCTTATCAAACGTTCGTATGTCCAAAATATATATTTTTTTTGCTAGGGGCTTTACGTCGCATCGACACAGATAGGTCTTATGGCGACGATGGGATAGGAAGGGCCTAGGAGTTGGAAGGAAGCGGCCGTGGCCTTAATTAAGGTACAGCCCCAGCATTTGCCTGGTGTGAAAATGGGAAACCACGGAAATCCATCTTCAGGGCTGCCGATAGTGGGATTCGAACCTACTATCTCCCGGATGCAAGCTCACAGCCGCGCGCCTCTACGCGCACGGCCAACTCGCCCGGTGTCCAAAATAATGTGACGGCTTTTCACCTTATGGGAAAGCGAACATTCGAACAGGATTTTAAATGAGATTTCCTTTTTAAACCTCGTACGAATTTTCATTGTGACGCTAATAACTTGTCAAAGAATTGCAGTTGTACGTGTTAATAAAGGAATATATCGAAGCACACGACACTCTCACGTGGAGCGTAATGGTGCGGCTGCGTGGTTTAGGATGAAAACGGGTATTAGTGTCGATTAATGGCGGAAGTACACCACTGCTGTTAGATTTTTCATTCTGTGAGACAAAGTTCGTTTAGACAGCGTGCAATGAAAGAGGAAGCGTTCCAGGAATTAATTTCCCTATCTCCTAATCACAAACAAATCATGTTTTGCAGGTTATTTGGTAGAGACATACCTACAGCTAATTTCCATTTTTTTTCATCTGCACCTTCAACACCCATGCTAAGAACGACAAGTGGGCCAGAACGTATAATCTTCATTTAAATTACTTATTCTACTCTCCGCATTGTACTGTGTTTGTTGTATAGAAATATTTTGGAGCATTTAGTGAGACATGTCAACTACGGCAGAATAAAAACACTCTAGTTGCAAAAGAATCGGATCGCTAGAATGAAATATATTGTATAATTTTTAAATGAGTAATGACATTTTAATTTTAATTATTTTAATTTGGTACTTGTATTAATTATAATTAATAATTACAATTAAAATTCTCGATAATAATTAAAATCTCGTTAATAATTAAAATTCTCAATAATAATTATTAATGAACGTTTCATTTGCTTTTTAGTTTTAGATGTTGACGCTTTTGTCATACCACAACTGGTGCAAAATGTAATTCACGAGCAATATAACATAGAAAATACACTATTAGTATCCTGTACTTTATATATATGTGTGGGCAATGAGAGAGCCCCACTCCTTGAACCACGGCCGACTGGATCCCTCGCTGCGCTCCTAGAGGGACGCATCAAGTCGGCCGTGCTTGCACTAACGGCATGAGCGAGGGAAGAGCAGAGATCAGCTGATTTCTAATACTTCGTGCTGTAAAGACTAGAGTAGTCAAAGCGCAAGCAAAGCCACACCAATGTACCTGGCTAAGTATATTATATTTACGCAATACAATCCTATAGTTCGTTTGTCGTTCATTGTTTATGAAGTAGTCCTAAACAAGGACTTATGTTGGCCTACAGTATTTCTTTGAACACACGTATTAGTTAAAGGAATATTTATTTAGTTGTTACATGTCCAAATATTAACTGTGTTTTCCGTGCACAACCTAATGAAGCGAATATAATTAAACGTTTTTATTTAGCACATGGGTTTTGTATACAACAGTATTTATTTTGTTTCCACACCATAATCTAATTCACTGAATAGAACGAGACATCAGGCACGATAAAACTGTTAAAGGTTTATATCTGTTTAAATACGCACCTCTTCACTAGTTGTAACAGAGCCGTGCAAGCAGCTGCTAGGCTGCACTCTGCTCCTTTACCTGCCTGAGCTACAGCTCTGTTTATTGAGCCGAATTGTGCCCGCCCTTACTGTACGTCACCCTCACCGGAATGAGAGGGAAGAACAGAGCGACTGCGTTAGTCAGTGAAAAAATGTTTTGCTTTATGTTCGTGTGTATAAACTATGATTACGCAGTCTTCTCCCCAAAACTTCCAACATGTTTATTGATGTAGAGATGTACTGATGAAGAGAGATTAATCCGGCAGGACGCGCGTTTTCTGATGAGACGTAAGGACTCGCGATGGGTGAAAATAACCCACAAGCAAAAATCGTCCTCAATTCTAAAGTGTTATCATAGGAAATCAAGTACAAGACGATACATTTATGTAGTAAATCAACTGTAATAGTGTTGGAGTAATTATGGCAGTGTGCAACTTGTGATAATAAGAATTAATATCGAAATATCCATGTTCTTATAACGCTTACGCATACTCGTTTGTTTATATTACATCGTACATATTTTACACACATTTCTGCATCAATAGATTTACATATAGCAGGGCCTCTCAAATGCCCAATATTTCACGCGTGCAAACCGTGGTGCAGAGGTTCTGTGGGCCGTGCATCGGTTCGACTCGGCTCGGTTCGGATCAGCGTTTTGTCTCGGGGCGCCTCGGGTAAGCTCGGCTCAACTCGGTTCGGATGGTCGAGCGATGCACAGCAAATGAGGAAGGGGAGACAGGCGGAGCGAGCGAGACAGGCGTAAGGAAAGACTGAGAGAGTACTATTGCTCAAAATCGAGGAGTGGGGGTCTCCACTCTGATCAATCTAGATAAGTCATCTTTTGCACCTTGCACCGCGCAATACACCGGTGCATACACCCTGAGAGACCCTGACATATGGTAAACACCCTTTGGGTATAGAGGTAAGAGCAGAGGGTAAGATCTGTAGAGGATGTTCAAAGATCAGGCTTCATTACACTTCACTCCCGGTTCATTAGTTCTTGGTGCTCGTTCACTTGTTTAACACATCCCCCACCCACTGACTTCACATGTCCCCGGCATATTAGTTCTTCGCACAGTAGACAGCACGTTGTGGTTTTACTGTCCTTTTTACTTCAACCACTCGCTATGCTTCAACGGTCTTCGCATCTTCCTGCTTGACGCTTTCTGAGGACGGTACTTCTGATTACCTCAGATTTTCCAGAAAGCCACTGAACAAGACTTTGGAGATTTGTTAGTGGATTATTTGTTACTTCTCGATGTGAAATGTTCCTTCGTGATATCCAAGGACAGCATTTTCAAGCAATTTCGACGGAATGTAGGTTTAGAGTTGAGTTGAGATTATTTGCTTTAGATATGACTTGAGCATTTGAAATACAAATATTGTCAATTACTAATTCTTCTTCTTTCTCTTTTCCCTTTATGCCCTCGCAGGCGTCGCTTGGTTACAAATTCCTGTACACAAAATAGCATATTGGGAACGTGCCTGATCACTTTCTTCGAAATTGTCAATTTCTCAGTCATCACTAGACGCGATGTCGCTGTCTTTCTTGGGAGCTTACCATTAAGAATAATAATGTACAGTAGGACAAATTTAGTCCGCCTCTGTGGTGTAGTGGTTAGCGTGATTAGCTGCCACCCCCGGAGGTCCGGGTTCGATTCCCGGCTCTGCCACGAAAATTTGAAAAGTGGTACGAGGGCTGGAACGGGGTCCACTCAGCCTCGGGAGGTCAACTGAGTAGAGGTGGGTTCGATTCCCACCTCAGACATCCTCGAAGTGGTTTTCCGTGGTTTCCCACTTCTCCTCCAGGCGAATGCCAGGATGGTACCTAACTTAAGGCCACGGCCGCTTCCTTCCCTCTTCCTTGTCTATCCCTTCCAATCCTCCCATCCCTCCACAAGGCCCCTGTTCAGCATAGCAGGTGAGGCCGCCTGGGCGAGGTACTGGTCATTCTCCCCAGTTGTATCCCCCAACTAAGAGTCTGAAGCTCCGGGACACTGCCCTTGAGGCGGTAGAGGTGGGATCCCTCGCTGAGTCCGAGGAAAATGCCGTACCTGGAGGGTAAACAGATGATGATGATGACAAATTTATCCCTATGACTTAATAACACTGATACTGTTGTGACTATTAATAATAAAATAATAATATTAAATATTCTGTCTCCATAGTGCAACACCATCTGTATGGCGTACATAGCACGTAATTTGTAGCCTGTATGTGTGTTATAGTGATACATCTTCAATTGCTGAAGTTCACTAAAATTTCTCGTAAACTTGCCGAAACAATACACGCAAACCATAAAGTACACTTGTCTAACAATTATTATTGCACTGTTTGACCGTAGAAACGAAGTAGTTAACAATAAAGACGAATGGCATTCTGAAACGCATGAGCGCGCGCACGGTGAAATTTCCCCAGTCGAAGTTTTCCTCACACTACGAGTGGAACTAACAAAGCCGCGCAGCTGATTCAAGGCCATGATATTTGGAAGGATTCACTCGAAAGGTACGTGCCTCCTTATGGATTAAAAGTTCTTGTACTTTACGCTAACTGGGATGAGAGTGAAGAACAGAGTGACAGAGATAAGTTGATATAGGATTGATTGTTCACTATTGCTACTAGTAGGGTTGATATCCGATTTCCAATTAAGTCTGACTCCAATACAGGGAGAGTCGTAGAACTGGGAGTCTTCCGTCCTATGAGAAATCCTTTCCTGCAGTTTTGGCCCGTACACTTATTACACCCTGTATTGCATCTTGAGTAACTCAAGTTTTCCATAAAATGAAGTTACAACGTAGTAGAGGGGTGGGTCACATTATAATTATTAATGCAGGGTTTTTACTGATTCCTCAGCTAAGGACGAGAGAGGGAAAGTCTTCATAATGTACGCTTATAAACACACTGCTTCAGTTATAATGGAATGCGCTTCCAACAGCAGAATTTGCTTACTTCTCTTAGTGCATGTTTTTGTAAAGACTTAATCTTTAGCCATTCACTACCAAAAAGCAGAGTGAGAGAGAGAATGGTGGTGATGGTGAGGCGAGGAGGGTGAGGGATCCCTTCTGCAGCCACGAGGCTGGGGTATGCAAATACCTCAGCGTACCAAGTTTTTTGTGTCATAATTTCACGCTTTGGCTGAGAGACGTAACCTGTGGGAGGAGGTGAAACGTTAGGCGTACCGAAGCGTGACCAGACAAGCGCTTTGCCCACCACAGAAAAAAAAAAAAAAAAGTACATGGCAGATATTTACATATCGCTTAACAGACCGACAATGTACAGTAGGATAAATTTATCCTTATGAGATAATAATTCTGATACTGTTCCGACTAGTAATAATATAATAATATAATTAAATATTCTGTCCCAACAGTGCGACACCATCTGTATGGCGTAGATATCACGTAATTTGTAGCCTGTTGCTTCTGCACCTGCATGCGTTTGTAGACTGATTCAGTGTAATTGTTCTCTTTAACTGTTCGTGTACTTTTAAAGTCATTTGTTTAAGCAATTCGTTTACGCCCCAGGGTTGGCTTCTTCCCCAGACAGAGTGAGGGATCCCACCTCTACCCTTTCACGGGAAGCGTCCTGGAGCGTTAGACACTCAGACATTTGGTCGGAGATACATCTGGGGCGGAGGAACAGTACCACGCCCAGGAGGCCTCAGCTACTTTGCTGAAAAGGGGCCTTGTTGGGGATGGGCAGACTGGAAGGGATAGACAAGGAAGAGGGAGGAAGTGGCCGTGGCCTTAAGTTAGGTACCATCTCGTAATTTGCTTGGAGGAGATGTAGGAAACCACGGAAAGCTACTTCGAGGATGGCTCAAGTAGGAATCTTAAAGGATCGTACAGCACTCAGGAAGATGCTTAAACATAAGAAGTTCCAGGACAGATTATCAACAAAGAAGACTGGCGCCCTTTGGACAAAGGAGAGGAAGGAGCAACACAGCCTGAGGATGCGCAACTACTGGGCAAACATCAAAGCCCATTCCAAAATGCAATAGTTGAATGTCGTGGTCCTTAGCTGGCCTATACGAAACAAGAATAATAATAATAATAATAATAATAATAATAATAATAATAATAATAATAATAATAATAATAATAATAATAATAATAATAATAATAATAATAATAATAATAATAATAATTTAGTGTGCTATTGCTACTTTGCTGTAAGCCTCCGTAGCTCAGGCAGCAGAGCGCCGGCCTCTCGCCACTGGGTTCCGTGGTTCAAATCCCGGTTACTCTATATGAAGTTTGTGCTGACAAAGCCGAGGCGGGACAGGTTTCTCTTCGAGTACTCCGGTTTTCTCTGATTTCATTCCAGCAACACTCTCCAATATAATTTCATTTCATCCATCATTCATTAATCATTGCCCCAGAGGAATGCGACAGGCTTCGGCAGCCGGTATAATTGCTAGATGGGGGCTTCATTTTCATTGCTACTTTGCTGCAGATCATCCAACGAGGGTGGGCAACATACCTGTCGTGTGTAGAAATCTGCGTATTACTATGGTAGAGGATAGTGCTGTGTGTGATGTACGAGTTCCATAGATGTAGGGGACTGTACAAATACCTAGTGCCCGAGCCAAGGGATATAACCATTTAATATTAAACAACCCGACCCAACCGGGTTTTGAAGCCGGTCCCCTTCGAACGAAGGACAAATACGCTCTCCATTCAACCAAGGAGAGGAATCCAAAGAATTATATTCATTAATTTACTTCAATATTTCATTTCCTAATTTGATATTTTCCTAATTACCTTAGTTCATTCATGATAAATTATAAATTGCGGCACTATTTTAAACTTCTTGTATAGCAGATTTTTTGTGGTTTTGGTACTTGTTTAATGTCGCACTAATACCACCGAAGGATTTCGGCGACAGAAGGAGGAGAAAGGGCTAGGACTGGGAATGTAGCGGCTGTGATCTTAATTAAGTCACAGCCCCAGCAGTTGTTTGGCGTAAAAATGGGAAAGCATGGAAAACCATCTTCTGGGTTGCCGATGGTGAGATTTGAACCCATTATCTCCCGAATGCAAGCTCACGGCTGCGTATTTCCAACCGCACGGCCAATTCATTCGGGAATTTGTAGGTAATTTTGCTATCTCGCAATTAATAAATTCGCTTCTATTAGAAAGATTTTGAAGGAACATGTTTCAACATCTAATCGGAAATGTGATTGGATCCAAAATCACTCACTGCTGGAAGAGGAAGTAGATGAATAATTAGTTACACGCCTTTTTTTTAAATATTCAATAACTCGGCTGAATTTACTTGATGAACCAAACTACACAAACGTTTCTTGTATTTATTATTTCATGCACAATTTAGTACTTAGTTCCACACCGTTGCGTGATTCTCTTGGAAACCCTCGTCTTGGCTAACGTTTTAAGAGAGCCTAAGTCGCTTGCGTGCCTCTCCTTTAAAGCTTTAATGTATCGGGCTACGGAAAAAAAAAAAAAAAAAAAAAACAAGATCGTCTTAAATTCTTTCCTCACCTTTAGATGGGAAGAGACTAACAAAATGTAGCAGCCGCCTTGTTTTTGGAAGATTTACTTCTAGATATAACACACATTTACACCTGATGGCTTAGGTAATGTTACAGTTCGAGATTTCAGTTGCGTAACGGAGAGACATGTATTATTACTATACCTCGGATTTTTAGGTGGTAATAGGTTAGAATGCAAAGTAATTTGGTTTGTAGGAAGTGTGATGCAACCCGTTGCACCACAGTGTAGGAAGATTAGTATAAATTCAAGGAGTTGTATAGGCTGTGCCCCTAATATCTATGCAAATCTCATAGCATAGACGTTGTACAGTGTAGAGTATCCTTGTTACTGGCTTAAGTAAGTTTGCATTCTAAACTATCAGTACCTAATAATCCGGACTCTAATTATTACCTTCCCCTACATTTCCTCGAGCACAGAAAACAAATCTTGAAGTTTCAAAGTTTGTATCGTGACCCTATGGCATGGGTTTTTAAAATGTAGAAATCCTTTCTGAGCAGACAAAGTAGGGGTCCCGAAACTACAAAAAAACGTAAAATTAAGCAATTTCCTCAATATTGTGCAGAAACCTGAAGGGCTAAAGGCCCGGGAAGGTTTCAAATCGTGAGTCTTGGATAGATTTATCAAACTAAAAAACAAATTTCGGAAATCACCTGCGGTCTAAATGCAGTTCCGGAAAAAGCCTAAAATCGCTTGTTTCTGCACTCATTTTCTTTTGGATTCATATCCTAGCTAAATTAAGTTATTTACATAATTATTTCTGTAATGTGTTCCTTGGTTCAATGCTCTCAGTTTTTTTTATTTTTGAAAAATGTCCACTCCGAACGTAGTTATAAGGGCTTAAGTGAAACTGCATTGATTAACATTAGCGCTCGTAGTGGTAGGTAAAGGCAAGCTGCCAATCTAATAGACGGGATAACGATGATTGAGAAAATTATTGTAATTTTTTGGAATACATCAATATGTTGTCATACTTTATTATTTTTTATATATCTAAAATTCGTAGCTTATATCCTTAGGATATTTTCAACATTTAGTTGCTTCTCTGAAGGGCTAGAACTGTGGATTTTCCTCTGAGTACTCCGCCAAGCTGTGCATTCGGGAGACGTGTGAGTTGTGCTTCCTCTTAAAATAGCAATCACCACCATCACATCATACGTGTAATGATATAGGATAACAGTGCTATTTTCATCGTATCTTGCTTACAGAGAGATTTCTTTATTTGGTGAAAAACAAATCATCTGAGGATAAATGGAAGAGATAATACATGTTGTTCTTTACAGGAAGTTGGGAGGCTGTACTGGAATAAACAAGGCAGCAACGCTGTGGTGTTCTTGGTATTCTTGGCAGCGTGCAGCGTGGACCTCGAGTGGAATCCCTCAGGAATAACAAACAGGTGGCGTCTCCCCGCCAGGGATTGAGTTCGTTACAGAGGGCGGGCTTTATCCACAGTATTACTAGTGACCACAGGGCTTTAAATACTTACTTCTTTCATACACTCCATCACATCACTGGAGAGGAAGAATACATTTCAACTGGGGGAGTTGGGTTACTTTGGATTATGCAGAGGGCTGGAAAGACCTCGTTTATCTCATATTTTAAACTACAAAAGGGCATCAAAAAGATTTCGCACGCAGAAACTCCATTTTACAGGCAGACAGATATAAGGATACAGAGTAGTAGGACAATGACACGCATTACTATTCAACATAGTCCCCATTCTTGTCCAAACACTTATTCCAACGGTACACAAAGGCGTCGATACCGTCAAGTCCATAAAGTCACGGCTTGACGACATGCTGAACGGCAGAATCATCGCTGAATTACTTAGCATCCAGGTTCTTTTTCAACAGTTCGAAGAGATGGAAATCAATGAGTGCCATGTCTGGAGAGTAAGGAGGACAGTCCAGATGGTGATGTCCTCACCAGAGGATAGAGAATGTGAATGTTGCCAGTTCCTGGGACACACTGAAACATTTACGTGTAGTAATACTCGAAAATCGATCTGACTTCTCTCAATAGGCGACGCGTTGTGACACTGTACGACAACGCCAGCATGCAGCGTGAATTGTTACGGCGATTCCGGTGGGAGTGAAGTATGCAAACACCCAGTCCCCGAACCAAAGGAATTAACCATACTCAAATTAAAGTCAAGGCTGTACGTCGCACCGACACAATGGTAACGATCGGATAGGAAAGGACTAGGAGTGGAAAGGAAGCTGGCGTGACCACAGCATTTTCCTGGCGTGAAAATGGAATGATAGCACAATATACCTGCTATTGAAATACAGCAAGGGGTGAGATAAGGCTGTGTTCTTACTCTACTCCTCTTCAACACCTACTCTGAAATGGTATTTTCTGAAGCACTAGAAGGAAAATACGAGATCATCATTGTTAATAGCTGCGTCTGTGGACCAGTAGTAGGGAATTGGCCTCCTGATCCGAAGATAGCAGGTTCAAACCCGGCAGAGGTCATCGGATTTTTGGAGAGCGGAAATAGTCCATGCATTAGTCCCTGTCGTATGATGTCTGCATGCAAATGATCTCTGGTGACACATTTGGTGCTCACCCGATAAAATTCATTAAACCTCAGCAACAGACGCTCAAGAGATATTCTGTTTAGTCTGCTATCTAGTAGGCCTAGAGTAAAAAGAAACGTCGAAATTGACGAGCAAGCAGCCAGATGGTGTCAAATTAAAATGTCTGCACCCGGTAACAGAGGGCATGGGAATATTATTATTATTATTATTATTATTATTATTATTATTATTATTATTATTATTATTATTATTATTAAATAATTTGCAATATGCAGATGACACTGTTCTATCTGCAACAAGGGCTGAAGATCTACAATAACAGTGCTGCTGCAGGTCTGCGTTCAAATATACAAAAAGACCAAATTAATGACCGTAAGCAAACGTGTCATTCAACCTGTTAACTTGACAGTAGCTGGCACATCACTAGAGCAAGTCCAACGCTTTAAGTGTCTCGGATGCGTACTTAATCACAGCTGGAACAATGCTGTTAACATTAGGTCCCGGACTGAACAGGAAAAGACTTCATTCAAGAGAATGAGTAAAATCCTCTGTAACAGGGACTTTCTTATTCTTCTTCTTCTTCTTCTTCTTCTTCTTCTTCTTCTTCTTCTTCTTATTCTTCTTCTTCTTCTTCCGTTAGGGTCTACTTAGGACCACGTTCCAATTTCAATTCTTCATCCTTTGTTGTTGTTCCTTCCTTTTCTTCCAATATTCCTTAATTGCTTCACTATGTTTGTTTTCTTTCTTCAGGCCACTTTGTGCCGGTTTTCTTTGCCTCCCTCCCTTGGAATCCTTACCTCCTTAAAACTTTCTTCCTGAAAATTTTTCTTTCCATTACTTCTTCTTCTCTGACGTTGTTTCTTTCCAAGACTTTTTTGATCTCCTGAATCCAGGTGGTTGTTGACTTTTTCTTCCGAAAATACGCGAATATATTTTTGGTTAGTCTATTGTCGTCCATTCTGTAAATATGTCCAATCATTAGCAGTATCCCCTTCCGTACTGTTATAGATATGTTTTCTATGTTCTGATAAATTTCGTTACTACTTCTTAATTTCAAAAATTCTGTAGTTTTAGAGGGCCTAATATTTTTCTTATAATTCTTATTTCTGGTACTTCCAATCTTTCAAGTTTATAATTGAGTACCAAGCATTTACTGGCAAATAAACATTCTGGTTTTACTACTGTGTTGCAGTACTTTATTTTAAGATTTTTAGATAAACATTTTCTATTGTATGTATATTTTGTTATACCACATGCTCTTTCCATTTTTTGCATCCTTGCCTCTATAGCAGATTTTTCCAAACAGGGATTTTAATATTTATCTCCGTCTTCTTTTACTTCGGTGTTATGTATTTTCTGTCTTATGTTATGGTGCTGAGACCTGAACACTAACAGACAACACCACTAAAAAGCTTTGATCCTTCGAGATGGAGTCCCACCGGCGCCTGCTCAGAATATCATGAGTAGATAGAATACTAAGTGATGGTGTACGCTACTACTACATGAAGAAAGACCTAAAAGTCATACGCAACATCTAAAAGAAGAAACTGCAATACTTTGACCATATTCCATCTTTGATGATTGATCATTTTGACTTCTCAGTTGTTTTATGAATTGCATATATCAGATTAACACTATGGATCATCAATAGACAGTGGCATACAGGTTACTCTCATAAGACTCAACTTGTTCCAGATGAAACAATTTTTTAACGGTCCAATTTAAACATTTGTTTATGAACATTTTTACAACCAATATCAGGTTGTTTGCCCGCAATTTGTACATAATCTTTTGATTATTTTAAAACATTGCTAATTTTTATGACGCAGCCTGTACATAATTGCAACATTCCTATCAAGTTTTTTTTTTTTTTAAATTAGTCTATTCTCACTAATTCAGAAGACTAGTGTCAAGTGATAATTCAAGAATGGGGACTAAAGTGTTTCACATTGTATTTATACTTTTAACTCAGGGTTCACAAACCCCATTTTATTTAATGATGTGTCCGTATTTTAGCTTAACTTGTGTAAATGAATAGCTAAATATGACCGAATTATGCAGTTGAAACTAGTCCTATTGGTAGAATTAAACTTCAAGTTACAAACCAAGATTGTAAAAATGTTGGCCATATCATCCGAAATGATAAATATCTTGGCTACGTAATCTACTAGAATGGTATGGACTCAGTATCCCCAATTTCTGACGATTTTGTTGAGCAAATAAATCTCACTCATGACAGCCGAAAATCGACGAGAAAATGGTACGGTAAGACGGAGTTAAAATTCTCGACTCTGCAGGAAGCGAATCCACGGCCCTCTGAGCCGAATGCCACTACACTTACCGTTCAGCTAACGAGCCGGGCAGAGAAGCAATGGCTAAAATGCTAAGTGTAGTAACCCATAATTTCTGCCTTGTAGATGAAAATCACTACGAAGGAAGCGAAGGTACTAGTTGTCAGCAAACATTCTGAGCTAGCTCGTGAAAATATCAAATTTGCGCAACAAGAAGGTCAAACAAGTCGCAATGCTAAGATAATAGTTAGTAATTGGACCGCTCAATCGAGTGGAAGTCATGGAGTAAAATTTTGAAATACTTAAAGTACGTTTGAATTTGTATTTGACGATGTTGTAATGTTAAGTAAGGTCAACCTATAGTATTGTAAGTCGTAGTGTTAAGCACGGGTAAACACTTAAGTTGTGTGTGAATTTGTATATGATGCTGCTGGATTTAGAATGTTAAACTATGTAATATTTTCTTCCCATGGATTAGCCATTTTATTGGTCTTCAACTTCCGAGCCCCAGTAATTACATAAGGATCCTGGCTCTCCTCATGAGACATCCTGTATGTGTTCGTCTTTATGTTCCTACCTTTCTATATAATAACTTGATTTGTAACTTGTTTCTTCCATGCCATTACTTACCCTATGAGAAAGTGTACTTACGAGCAGCGAGGACGTGGAACATCTTTTGCGCCAAGAGCTCGAGTGGCTGTGTTTGAGCAAGTGATAGAGGAGGTAATGAATGTAATTAATTCGGCCTGAAGTCTCTCCGCTGCACAGTGCGGGGCTTATGCATTATTTATCAACTTAGTCCTATGTGTGTGTGTGTGTGTGTGTGTGTGTGTGTGTGTGTGTGGTATAGATCTTACTAATAACTTTCACCATCCATCTCAATTAATTTCACCTTCGCAACGCCTGTCTCTGATAACCTGTACTTATCTGTAAGCCTTCCATTACAGAGAGTATCAGTGAGGAGAATAATAGAATTTGGTGACATTTATAAGATCAATCTCCACTGACAAGTTTTCTCTCATAGCCTCACAGCTATTGAGCTCTACTTAATGAATAGCAGACTTTGACCTGACCCAAATATTATTCTCACGCTTATCACAATATCATGACACACACAAACTTTGGCTGTCACTACACATCATTGCTGTTCACTTGACTCGACTCCAGGCAAGGCCGATAACTCGCACAATCAGCTCAACACACCTATCTCACACTCAACGTGACTCACCTCTACCCATTTTATCTTAACGTTAACTCTTGATCTCTTTTGACTATAACAGCTCCCTCCGTGGATCAGTGATAGAATATCGGACTGTGGTTTCAAACCAGGCAGAAGTAGGTGGATTTTAGAAGGGCGGGGAAAGGTTAGTTTGATTTTGCATATCACACGATGTTGGCACGTTAACGATATTTGGTGATAGATCAAGTATTAATCCGACCAAATTTATTGAAAATCAGTCAGAGGTCACCAAAAGAGAGTTGCGCTTTCTCTGTCTCCTTGTGGTGAGAATCGGAACGTAGAAATCGGCATACAAGCAGTTTAAATGGCGTATTATCAAAAGGCTTGCACACGGTAGACGAGAAATGAAATGAAAGTGAATGAAACCCCATCTAGCGGCGAGGATAGGAATTGGTGAGTGTTGCTGGAATGGAATACGACAGGGAAAACAGGAGTTCCCGGAGAAAAACCTGTCCCGCCTCCGCTTTGTCCAGCACAAATCTCACATGGAGTGACCGGGGTTTGAACCACGGAGCCTAGTAGTGAGATGCCGGCGCGCTGCCGCCTGAGCCACGAAGGCTCCTCGGTAGACGAAAAAGGTTATTATTGTTATTGAATAAAACACTGTTTTATTCATCTAATTTATTTAATTTAGGATGATCCAGTTGGTATACACACAATTATACTTGTGAATGAATGACAACGGTTCGCTAAGTAGTGACTATTTAAATTATTTAGTCCTCACAGGTGGACTGTCTTCACCGGGAATGGGCGTTCCTTTCGTAATCTTGATTGACGGTCTTCACCTTTCACTTGGCTCCGCACGTATAGTCACTTCGCGCAGCAGCTCCTCGAAGACAAGGTTCGAACACACAAATTTGGCTATCATTATACATTATACTTTTCACTTTGCTCGACTCCAGACAAGGCCGATAACTCACACAATGAACTCAGCACAAATATCTGACAATCAGTGTGACTGCTCCGCACAATGAACTACCCATTACTCGACAATAACACAGCACGACGAACTCCAACAACACTTCATCGTCACTCTCCGACACTCTACCCGACAGGTTCAACAACACAATAGTGCTAATCAAAAGTCTGCTCCAACAGTCCACCACGATGATACTCATTCTGGGGAAGCACTCACCACACACACACGATGACTCCCACAATAGCAAATCAACACCTCTATGTTCGTGGCGAGCTTGCTTTTGTATACCTGGTGATAAAATTCTGGTATCTTCGGAGAAACGCCCGGAATAGGAAACTTCTAGTTTCGCCTTCCAGAAAATTCACGAAGACGTCAGCTGAAAAGCCTCTTGATACAATTCAGAGGAATATAAGCTTCCAGAGAAGTCTCAATGAAGTCTTATTTATGGCTGTAACTGTATTGCTGGACGTAACTGTTATTTTCTTCTTCTTAGCCCTTTTCCTCAATTCATTGGTGTGGTATATGACGAGAATTTGACCTCGTTTTAGGTCGGCTGCAGTTCCTGACGCCAGATACAATTACAGGGATGTATTCACTGTTATTTGTTTCCGTGGTGTTTGTTAGTGTAATGTGTTGTATCCAATGTAAAAGTAGAGAAGTGTGTAAAGTAAACTTAAATTCGTGTCCTCATTCCGAGGTGATACAGCTCTTTTCAGGTACACCCCCAATGGAAGTCAGCTGCATGTGTAATTTTAACTACATATCAGCCCTCATGCCAATATTAAATTTCTAGTAGAACGGGCTATCGAATTCGGAGCCGCGAAGACGGTAACTAATACGCTACAGAGATGTACAAGGGAAGAGTATTAATACAAACAAAAACACACAGTCCCCGAGCCATAACAATAAATCATACACAGTTAAATTCCATGACTCCGCAGGAAATCGAATCGGAGAGCGATGGTGGTGATTACTGTATTCTTTCAATATGCGTTACGTCGCATAGACGCAGATAGGTTTTACGGCGACGATGGGACAGGAAAGGGCTAGGAGTGGGAAGGAAGCGGCCGTGGCCTTAATTAAGGTACAGCCACAGCATTTGCCTGGTGTGAAAATGGGAAACCACGGAAAACCATTTTCAGGGCTGCCGACAGTGGGGTTCGAACCTACTATCTCCCGAATACTGGATACTGGCCGCACTTAAGCAACTGCAGCTATCGAGGTCGGTATTTATTTATTTATTTATTTATTGTCTTGTTTTATACGGCGGGACTCAGGCTATGAAGCCTGCTATTCTGTCCGACCATACATACACCTACATGAAGAGTTAAATATACACTAAATTATCTACAGTTTAATATCTTAAGGTAGCAATTCAATGTTTTAATTAATCTAAAACTTAACTATGATCTAATCCTACTATGTTATAAGAAATCATTATTATTTATTAACCAGGTTTGACAGAGTTTCTTAAAGCGGAGGTGGTTTGACACGCTCCTAATTTCAGCAGGTAGGGAATTCCAAATTCGGCTGGCGGTGACTATAAATGATCTACTGCAGCCAGTTGAGCGGTGAATGGGAATGCTTAGTACTGCGGTGGATGCGACGATGGGATACGAAAGGACTACGATAGTGGTGATTATTATTTTAATATAAAATCCAGCTGGGTAACTCTCCTCTATTAACACTAATGAGAGGGAATGAAATGGAAGGGACCCGACACTTTTAAAAATGAACGTATCGACCAAAGGAAAGCAAGGGCCAATGAAGGGCATGTAAATGATAGACTCCCTAGTCCTCAAATGTTCTAATAGCGTCGAGGTCCAAAAAAGAACGATAGTAGACCAAGATAGGTACGATAGGATAAATGAAAGTGAAAAGCCTTGCACAAGTAAGTAGAAACAATGCCAGAACTTAGCTAAGGGCCCCGTGCTCGCAAACCCTTGCTCCCAAGCTAACAGCCCCTTGGGCCCCTTTTAGTCGCCTCTTGCGCCAGGCAGGGGATACCGTAGGTGTTATTCTACCACCCCCACCTACAAGGTAGAATGGGCTAGGAGTGTGAAGAAATCGACCGTGACATTGGTTGAGGTACAGCCCCAGTATTTGTCTGGTGTGAAAATGCGAATCCATAGAAAATATTCAGAGCTGCCGACTTTGGGGTTCGAACCCACTATCTTCCGAATGAAATATGGCAGCTACCTGAATCAAACTGCTCAGCCACTCGCTCGGTAAGTGGTTATTAATGTCTTAAAGTAAAGCAAAACCACATATATCCTGTATTAACACTATCTTTTTTACAATTGATTTTACGTCGCACCGACACGGATAGGTGTTAATGGCAACGATGGGATAGGAAAAGGGTAAGAGAGGGAAGGAAGCAGCCTTGGCTTTAAAGTACAGCCCCAGCATTTGCCCGGTGTGAAAATGGGAAACCACGGAAAATTATCTTTAGTGCTGCCGACAGTGGGGTTCGAACCCACTATCTCCCGAACACAAGCTCACAGCAGAGCGCCCCTAACCGCACGGTCAACTCGCTCGGTACTCTAATAACACTATTTGGAGGGAAAATGAAAGAATTCTGATATTCAGAAGAATTATGATGTCGGCAAAAAAATGTGAACATGAACTACTTCCTCGATCTTGCCAACCTAATACTGTCGGATTCGGCAGAGAAAAAGAATTGGCCAAGAGAGGTCGGACAGGACAGATAATAGCGAGGAGACTAACACAAGTGGAAACAATGTCAGACCCAGTTACGGGCCCCATGTTGACCACTCGACGTTCCCAAGTTGAGATAATGGTGGTGGTGATTATAGTTTTAAGAGGAAGCACAACTGGGCAATCATCCTCTATTAACACCAATCAGAGGGAAAATGAAGGAATCTAACATTTCAAAAAATGAAGGAATCGACGAAAGAAAGATGCGGGTCCCGAAGGGTGTGAAAATGAACGACTCCCTAGACCTCGAATGCTGTGACACCGTTGGGGTCAGAAAAGAACAAGAGTTAACCAAGGAAGGTCGGAGAGGATAGATCACATTGAGGATCCTGGCACAAGTAAGTGGAAGCAATGCCAGGACTCAGCTAAGGGCCCCCTAGTCACCAAGCCTCGCTCCCAAGCTAAGCGACCCTCTGGACACTTTTAGTCTGTTCTTACGACAGGCGGGGATATCGTAAGTGTAGTCTACCATCTCCACAGGGGGTGGATTGACAGAGGGCCCTCTGAACCGAATTCCAGTACGCTGAGCATTCAGCCAAAGAACCAGGCAAGTTAAAGACAATCAACTCATCTTAAAACCAATCATAGTACGAAGACATTGTCTGTAGTTGTCTTTTGTTAGGGGAAAGATTTCTGAATCTGTCCCCTGGTATAGACCAGAACACTAAATAAATTATTTTGAAGCGTCATGCTCATTTTTTTTCTTCTGAATGCTATGAAATATGTTAATTGTGGGATTAATCTTGCCACAGTAGCACTTTGTGGTCCAATGAGGAAAGTAATAGCGAACTATCTCATTCTCCATCTTGCTTAGTGAAACTACTGCGATATCATTGTTCCTAAACATTTAAATGCAATCTGCCACACAAGTTTGTGACATTCAAGCCAAGCACCAATCTATTGGAGAGGAGACTTGCAAAACTTTAGTTTGTGTTCACGCATTAACAGGGTGTGGCACCACCGGTGCAATAACTTCGTTTCCACTATCCGTAATTCCATTACAAGTATTCCATAAATCACTTGACGAAGCGGTAAATAGATTGTCATCCATAAAGGAAATGCATACTCTTTCTCATATCTTAGAAATTTCTGACCAGTATGTTGTTCACTGCCACTACAAATTCACTACAAATATACTGTCACTGTAAGACTTCTGATTTGCCTCAAGCTATAACATGCATCAGCGCTGACCTTCAGCTTACTCGTTGAAAAATTCCCTCCTCCTTAAACCCTCCAAAACTCAAGCAATCATTATTGGCTCTCAAAAATTGTTAAGCACACTACGATACGGAACTATTCCTCCAGTTCCACTGAATGACAGTTATTCCATTCAGCCGAACGTGAAAAATCTTGGACTAACAATGAACGAAACATTAAATTGGTCTGAATATAATAAAAGTGTTTGTAAAAGATATTTTCGACACTTTATTTTCTCAAAAGAAACAGCAATATTTTTCCTTGTAATGTGAGAGTCAAACTCATACATTTACCAGTGCTTCTCATCCTTGATTACTGCGACGTCATTCTTGTAGACGCAACAAAACAGCAGAGTTCGAAACTTCATCGAACGCTTAATTGTTGCCTTAAATTTCCAGTATTTACAGTCTGAGTTATGATACACATGTCACCCCATACTATCACATTACTTCATGGCTGAAACCTTCTAAACGACGAACGTATCACATACTGTTGCACATATACTGACTGCTCAATGAAGGCAGGCCACTATACATTTCATCCCACCTTAAATATTTGTCCTCCTTTCACAGCAGTAATGCCCAATCTGGTTCCTCCCTTCATATTCATGTTCACCGATCCTCTATGTGGAACAATTCTTTGGTTGTGACGGTTTGCAGACTTTGGAATTCCCTGCCTGTCAATGTCAGAAATACCACCGCATTAAAATTTAAGACTGCTTGCCCCGAGATTACTTGCTGAATGCAGCTGACTAATTTGTATGAGTGGCTGAGTGAATTATTTAGAGATGAGTGTGTAACAGACTGTCGAGGAGAAATGACAGTAAACACAGTTTTTGAAGTTTATCTAGTGTAAATTTGGTAAATTCTGGAGCTCAGTCCCTTAGAATATAAGTGAGTGGAACAAATATGTCTTGTAAAATAGTGCACCTTCTGAGCTACAATGCTCATTCCTTGTTAACTATTGACTTGTCATAGTTATAGTGGGAGCTGACGAGTTCATCTTATATTCTTGTTCTTTCTTTCGTTTTGGCCAACTGTGGACCACGTTAATTCGATTTCAGCTGCTTCTAGGCTTTGATCTGCGCCCAGTAATCCTTCATTTTTTTTTCACTCTGTAACCTCCTTCTCTCTTCCGTCCATGGTGTTTGGATCCGCAAACTAACATTTTTTTTTTTTGAAATTCTTTGTGTTCTTTATTTTCGGCTTGTAAGTTCCCCTGTCGCTTATTTCCGATCCTTGTATTCCTATTTCTGTCAGGTGCTCCTTCACTTCCTGACGCCAGCGTGCCACAGTTTTCCTGGTCTCAAAAAACCTTTCTATCTGGTTGGTCAGTTTTTCCGGGTCCATTCTGTAAATGTGTCCAAAGAACATGGCTCTCCTCTTTCGGATGGTGTCTGAGATCTTTTCTATCTTGCGGTACAGTTCTTGGTTTGGTTTCTTTCCGCATGATCCATCCTCTGTTCTTTGGGCTCCCAGTATCTTCTATCTTCCTTAGAATTTTTCGTTCCACCAGTTCTAACTTCTTGACCAATCCTACCTTTATCAGGTTCAAACATTCAGCTGCTTATAAGGCTTCTGGACGGATCACTGTCTGGCTCATCTTATATTATTGTTTTCTATTATATTTTATGTACCTATATGAGTTAGAAAAAGTGTAATGACCGAGCTCGATAGCTGCAGTCGCTTAAGTGTGGCCAGTATCCGGTATTCGGGAGATAGTAGGTTCGAACCCCACTGTCGCCAGCCCTGAAAATGGTTTTCCGTGGTTTCCCATTTTCACACCAGGCAAATGCTGGGGCTGTACCTTAATTAAGGCCACGGCCGCTTCCTTCCCACTCCTAGCCCTTCCTTGTCCCATCGTCGCCAAAAGACCTATCTGTGTCGGTGCGACGTAAAGCAACTAGCAAAAAAAAAGTGTAATGTATAATTGTGTAGATTATGATTTACTATATTTTATTATGAACTCTTAAGAATTGCTCCCAATGATGCCTCGCTACAGTGGTTAAGAGTAAGAGAGGGCCAAGAGCCCTAACTTCGGTACTTACAAAGGCGCCATAATCAATAAATGCTTGAAACACTGGTCAGCAAACTCATTGCACATTTAGGGTGGCTCAAAATCCAAGTTGACTCTGAGTCATTCCTCCTCCACGAGTTATACCAGAACGACTTATAGTGCACTTCATAAGCGTTTGCTGAATGTTCCGGTCCAAACACCAGCCACTTCCTCTTATTCCTTCGTACAGTATAATGGCCTTTATTCAGCATTTTATAGAGTTATGGATTCGTTTTTAATGTTCTAAACACTTTTTAGCACACGAAGTACGGGTCCCCCCACACTACGAAAAATGTAAAATTAAGCATTTTCCTCAATTGTGCCAAAAGTTGAAGGGCTAAAGGGCCCGGAAGGTTTTCAAATTGCGAGACGTCGATAGCTCTATCAGACTTTAAAAAAAACAAGAAAATCGAAAATCACTTCCGGCCTGAATGCAGTTTCCGAGAAAAGCCTAAAATGGCTTGTTTCTTCACTCGCTTTCTGCCGGGCTGAGTGGCTCAGACGGTTGAGACGCTGATTTTCTGACCCCAATATGGCAGATTCGGTCCTGGCTCAGTCCGGTGGTAATTGAAGGTGCCCAAATACGTCAGCTTCGTGTCGGTAGATTTACTGGCACGTAAAAAGAATTCCTGCGTGACTAAATTCCGGCAACTCGGCGTCTGTGAAAACCGTAAAAGTACTTAGTGGGACGTAAACCAAATATTATTATTATTATTATTATTATTATTATTATTACTTTTCTTTTTTATTCTAATCCTATCAAATTACATGTTTACATAATTCATTCTGTGAAGTGTTCCTTGGTTCAATACCCTCATGAACTTTTTTTGATTTTTGAAAAATGTCCACATCGAATGTAGTTATAAGGGCTTAAGTGAAACTCTGCATTGACTCACATTAGTGCTCGCAGTGGTGCTTATGTGAAACAATGTATTGACTCACATTAGTGCTCGTGGTGGTAGAAAAAGGCAAACTGCTAATCTAATCGACCGGATAACGATGATTAAGAAAAGGATTATAATTTTTAGGAATAAATAAAGAATATATTCTCATACTTTATTATATTTTATTTACCTAATATTCGTAGCTCATATTCCTAGGATGTTTTCAACATTGAGTTGCTTGCCAGAGGACTAGAACTGTGGATACTTTTTTTTTAGTTCCAGCATTTTTCGAAGGTATATTCTTGCACATTTTACATAAATTACTATGTCCTGAACGCGTAAAATGAGTTAGCAAATGCTGAACTTCCTCTAAGTGCATTTCAAAATTTACTGATCGCTCAGATTCATGTAGCTATACTTCTTTCATTATCCCCCTCCCACCCTTTCATCTTTGTAAACTTTATTTAAGAACCAATGTCATTTTGTTTTTCAGCATAAAATTTGTTTTAATTTGATAATACATATGCTTCTTAATTTTCAAGATGGCGACCAAAAGTGCACTTTGCGCGACAGATGATGATGATGATGATGATTATTATTATTATTATTATTATTATTATTATTATTATTATTATTATTATTATTATTATTCCTTAAAGGGCTTAACAGCTAGGTCATCGGCCCCTAATGGTACGAGGTGTAACGAAATGCAAATTAAAATTTAAAAATGTATCCACTGACTAGAATTTGCAGTAAAACGAATGGTGATGAGAAAATGATCGTGAAACAAAAAAATCAGTGGATCCAATTCACAATGTCTTAATCATTGGTGTTATGCTTATTATCTAAAGGGGTCTAAAAACTAGGTCACCGGTCCCTCACAGTGGTACTAATCACAAGTAATGTAGACCCATGGTATGTCACACACAATGGCACCAAGCGCAGTTAACACAAACCCATGGTGTGTCGCACATAGGTGTAAAACTCACAAGCAACGCAGACCCCTGGTGCTCCTCACATAGTGGGACTAATCACGGGCACCGGTATTCCCGTGGTGTTCCTCTCTTAACTGGAACTAATCACGGGCACCGGTATTCCCGTGGTGTTCCTCTCTTAACTGGAACTAATCACGGGCACCGGTATTCCCGTGGTGTTCCTCTCTTAACTGGAACTAATCACGGGTCACGTATACTAATGGCATTGCTCATATAGTGGTACTAATCATTGGCAATGCAAACCCACGGTGTATCTCACATAGTAGTACTAATGACGGGGGTCAAGCAAACCCGTAGTATTTCTCACACAGTAGTACTACCCACAGGCAATGTAAACCCATGGTGTTTCTCATAAAGTGGAACTAATAGGTAACACAGACCCATTCTGAACACAGTGGAACCGACCAGTGGAATGCACATGATGACCTCTATCATAAGCAACACTCAGACCAATAGGGTCTTCACACAATGGTACTGCTCCTATATAACGTAGACCTATGGTTTTTCTTCACATGGTACTACTAGTCGCAAGTAACGTCGACCCATGGTGTTCCGCACGTAATGGTACTAATCACAATTTTTCTCATGGTTCTAGTTTCATTCATACCTTTGTCTCCCCTTTTAGTCGCCTCTTACGACACGCAGGGGATACCATGGGTGTAGTCTTCATCTGTGTCCCCCACCCACAGGAGGTACTTTGCAAGACAGCGTGATGTACATTTTTAGCATGTTGACCAGGTGCGTGTTACCTACTATTTACAACGAAAATCACTATTATCGCAATTAGTTCCACCTCAAGGTGTTTCTTCACTTATTTCTACTGCGCTGTTATCATAAGGCCGCTATCAGTAATTCAAAATTTTCTCAGAACTCCAAAGTAGTGCTACTACTTAAGGATCCAACCAACCTCTGGTATGTTGACTTAACAGACAAGCATGTTAATATCAGAATGCCGGAAGCCCTACAAAGTTTCTCCACCTTGTAATATCGCCGATAATTTATGTGTAAATTTCTCTGACCATGACTTGCCTTGTTTGTTTATCCACAGAACTTGGTCGGCTGTAGTGTATGCAATCCGGACACAGCCCACGTGGAATACGAACATCCGTAAGTAATTCCCACCCGGTAGTTACGCCAGTGGTATGGGAAACCAACCTTCTGCGTGTATTGACTGCCTTCAGCCTGATAGGCGAGAATATTGGATATCGGAGTTCATTCCCTGCTTTATCTGACACATTGAGTACAGACTTTTACTAAATAATGGATTTTAATCCGGAAATTAGAACGAGCGCTCCAATTGACTAAAAACATCTGTAATAAGAAGATGCTGAGTTTCGGAGTCTCATTAAGACATTATAACACTGTTATCGAAACCAACTTTCAACCTATTAGGTCGTGTTACGTACATTTAGTACGTGTTGAAGAGATGTTAAGTACAGAACAAAAATGGCCAACCGGACACCAGTGGGATCCGAACCCACAACCTCCGGATTTCGCGTCGGTTGCTCTACCAATTGAGCTATGGTGGCCTAGGTCATTTTTGTTCTGTTGGAAAGGATCTAAGCTACAGGTCTGACACTACTGCCATCACTCTGTAGAGTGCGTTTAAGTCGCCCGTTGAGGGCCAAGTCAATGAATATTGAATTTTCACGACCGCATTGTGTCAGACCTGTAGCTTAGATCCTTTCCAACAGAACAAAAATGACCTAGGCCACCATAGCTCAATTGGTAGAGCAACCGACGCGAAATCGGGAGGTTGTGGGTTTGGATCCCACTGGTGTCCGGTTGGTCATTTTTGTTCTGTACTTAACATCTCTTGTCCGCCTCTGTGGTGTAGTGGTTAGCGTGATTAGCTGCCACCCCCGGAGGTCCGGGTTCGATTCCCGGCTCTGCCACGAAATTTGAAAAGTGGTACGAGGGCTGGAACGGGGTCCACTCAGCCTCGGGAGGTCAACTGAGTAGAGGTGGGTTCGATTCCCACCTCAGCCATCCTCGAAGTGGTTTTCCGTGGTTTCCCACTACCTCCAGGCGAATGCCGGGATGGTACCTACCTTAAGGCCACGGCCGCTTCCTTCCCTCATCCTTGCCTATCCCTTCCAATCTTCCCATCCCCCTACAAAGCCCCTGTTCAGCATAGCAGGTGATGCCGCCTGGGCGAGATGCTGGTCATACTCCCCAGTTGTATCCCCAGACCAAGAGTCTGAAGCTCCAGGACACTGCCCTTGAGGCGGTAGAGGTGGGATCCCTCGCTGAGTCCGAGGGAAAAGCCGAACCTGGAGGGTAAACAGATGATGATGATGATGATGATGATGATGATGATGACTTAACATCTCTTCAACACGTACTAAATGTACGTAACACGACCTAATAGGTTGAAAGTTGGTTTCGATTACAATGCGGTCGTGAAAATTCAATATTCATTACAACACTGTTGTTAGACCGGTAGGCTTATAATCATGCTTTGGAGACCCTGTGCATAAAACGAAAAGGAAAATTCAATCATCTACTTAAAAGAGAACACAAGGCAACAGATGGGTTGACGAGCAGGTTCGATTGAAATCCAATAGAGAAGATGGAACCGATAACAACAATAATATTAGAAAGAGAAGATTGCTTTCTTTATGGGCACATCTTCCGTATGAATAATGACCGGTTCTCAGAGAAAATCTAGAATTTTCTAAAACCAAAGGCATCTAAGTTATGGTTCCAAGAGTGTGAGAAAGATAGGTGGGCATTGCGGAGGATAAAAATCAATGACAGGGTTAGTTTCAAAAGATGGTGAAAAGCTTCAGGGTTTTATGGTGGAGACAGAACCCAGAAGGCGGAGTGCCCTTTACCGGAGGAGCGGAAGAAACCACTTGATCGATGGACTCAAGAGATACCCGCAGAATGTCAAAGTCGGCAGACGAACAAGATACAGACACTTAAAATGAGATTGGTTGTTAACACGCAGTCCATAGAGGCTCAATACAAAGAAAGAGGCTTTAATTTCCCCAATATATTTATTTTGTTCGATCCCGCAGACCTTCCTTCAGTGATATTACGAATATTCCAAACCAAACCAAACCCCATGGCACTACTTGGCCTACCAAGCGACCGCTGCTCAGCCCGAAGGCCTGCAGATTACGAAGTGTCATGTGGTCAGCACGACGAATCCTCTCGGTCGTTATTCTTGGCTTTCGAGACCGGGGCCGCTATCTCACCATCAGATAGCTCCTCAATTCTAATCATGTCGGCTGAGTGGACCTCGCACCAGCCCTCAGGTCCAGGTAAAAATCCCTGACCTGGCCGGGAATCAAACCCAGGGCCTCCGGGTAAGAGGAAGACACGCTTCCCCTACACCACGGGGCCGGCTTACAAATATTCCATGACTGTTATTACAAGAAATGAAAGTCTTTTTTTATCCCGTACCGGTAGGCCTATTGTCGACCTTTGTGTTATGGTACTTTTAAGGAGAATTCCACCTTTACAATACAAATTAAATTGATTCCTTTCAGAAAAACATTAATTCATGGTACTCGTTTCGTCCTCACTGAAAGACATATTCAGCCATCAAAGTTGAACAAATAAAAAGAGAACAAGAATATATATTTTTAGACTTAGAAGACATTGGATATTTTGGATATCTGGTCTTTTTTAGAACCGAATAGAATACTCCCATCCCCTACTGTCGTGGAAAAAAGTATAGACACCCGAGTTAATTCATTCATAAAAAGTTTATCCTCCTTTGTCCAACATAGAAACAAGCAACACCTAACTTTAGCTTATTTTATTCTACGTCCAATTATGTGGAGTAGAAACTATTACCTTACCCACTTAAATTTTAACGCAGGTTAAATAAAAAGGTGCCGATACTTTTTCCATTTCCAACGGAGCGCTCACTTTGAAAATTCATAACTTTCAAACTATTGATCTGATCGTTACCAAACTTCAATACGTCTTCAAGTAACTTATAGTTGATTTGTACCGAGCTCGAGAGCTGCAGTCGCTTAAGTGCGGCCAGTATCCAGTATTCGGGAGATAGTAGGTTCGGACCACACTGTCGGCAGCCCTGAAAATGGTTTTCCGTGGTTTCCCATTTTCACACCAGGCAAATGCTGGGCCTGTACCTTAATTAAGGCCACGGCCGCTTCCTTCCCACTCCTAGCCCTTCCATGTCCCATCGTCGCCACAAGACCTACCTGTGTCGGTGCGACGTAAAGCAAGTAGGAAAAAAAAGATGATTTGTATACCAAGTTTCTATTTCATCTAATATTTATGAAAAAGGTTTTTGTAATTTTTTTTAAACAACATTTTCTCACTACTGGGTGATCATAGCCGAAAAAATTTCGGCTTGTTATGAAGCTCACGCGAATGTCAGGATAAAATTAAAACTGGCCCTGGAAACCCTAGCCACGTTGCAACGTTGAACATCATTTGGTCGTTCTTTGCTGTACAATAAGTGGATGTTTGTTTCGCCAATTTTTTAAAACCATTTATTGGACTAGCGTTCAATATATCAAGGATAGAATTACGTAGATTTCTCGCATTTCGCCGTAAGTTCCGGCTTATGAGAAGGAACTCTTCGTTTCGTTAGCGATTATTGCATCAGTGCGCTTTTCATAATTATTTGGAAACTTACTTTCCTTACAAGTAGAGAATAAGTCATTGTTTATTCAAAATGTCTCACTTCTACGTGAACAGTGAAAATCGCAGGCAAAATGAAAGGTACTGTGACAATATTCACTGTTCGGATACTGAAAGGAATGTAAAGGTTGCGCCTTTATCCTTCATCGTTGGCTTTCTCCGGGCAGGAAATATTTAAACCCCTGCAGCGTGTGCCGAAAATTCCTTTACTCTTTAACAGACTCCGTAGTTGAACGGTGAGCGTGTTGGTTTTCGAATATGAATATCCCGGGTTCGATTATTGCCCAGTTCATTGAAATTTATCTTCACTCAGGACTAGGTGATAGGATTTATTCGAATTGTATGGTCACTTCAAGATATCAACAGTAATGGCTGGATACGTTCATCTTCTGAAATGTTTTGTATTTGAAGTTCCGAGGAAATACCTCTCTTAGTCATCTAGCACGTTATTCCCTTTTTTTCCAATTTCTCACCCAACAACACAACACATTAATTGAGAAGTAGCTCTACATGACTCGAAGCTGATACAGAGCAGTGAGAGTTAAGTTGCCGCGGAAAATAGGCCAACTGGACAGCACCACTCGGAGGATACGCTGCTTTCATATCCCAAAACCACTCGGTTAAATACGAAATGACTTTAAAATCAACAACTGCATGCAGGCAAAAATCAGTTTTAATGACTTTCTCATATGCCTCCGTTTCTCAGACGGCAGCGCGTCGGTCTATCACCGCTGGATTTTCTTCTTCTTATTCGTTTTGCCTCATGACTGAGGCATCGTGACTATCATAATATTCAACCCTCTAGCCGATGAACCATACTCCGCCATTCTTCCCTACCTAAAGCTTTCAATGTGGTTACTCTGAGAGAACACTGTAGGGGGCCGTTCACCATGTCAATCCATCGCGTTGGTATTCGTCCTCGTTGTCTGGTTCCCTGGACTTTGCCCTCAACAATCAGCTTTTGAAGACTACCATATCGGCGCATTATATGTCCAAAGTAGCGTAAAATCCGCTGAGAGACCTTACACGATAGACGAACTTTTATCTGAAGTTGGTTCAGGATTGATGTGTTCGTGCGATGAGCTGTCCAAGGAATCCTTAACATTTTCCTCCAGCACCACATTTCAAAGCTTTCTATCCGTTCACGATCACGTTTGAGGATGGTCCACGTCTCTGCGCCATACAAGAAGACTGAGAAGACTAGAGATTCAACGAGCTTCTTTTTTGTCTTAATGGTGATGTTGTTATCTTTCCAGATCTTCCGCAGACGGATCAGTGCTACCTTTGCTATTTCAATTCTTCGCTTTATTTCATCTTTGGAACCACCAGAATTGGATAGTAAGGAGCCTAGGTATACATACTGATATACAACTTCACACCCTCCAATCTGTTTGATATGTGGACTGTTGTTGTTCTTACGATCAACAATCATGACTTTGGTTTTCTGTCGATTTAGGCGTAATCCAATTTCTAGGCTTGCTTCCTCTACTCTCTTGATCAGCTCTGTCAACTCCTCTTCAGATGATGCTATCAAGGTGGTGTCATCAGCAAATCTCAAGTTGTTGATCTTGCATCCACCAATGGAAAACCCTTTGTCCCAGCCATCTAAAGCAGTTCTCATTGCATATTCACCACATATATTGAAATGTAACGGTGACAGGATACATCCCTGGCGAACTCCAGCCCTTGTACGAAACTGCTGAGAGTTTTGAATCTTCACAGTGGCTGTATTTTCCTTATACAAGGACTTGAGGAGATCAATCAAATGGAGTGGCAAACCCATGTCATCCAAAATTTTCCAAAGATGGTTCCATTTGACAGTATCGAAGGCCTAGATACCGTGGTTCAAACCCGGTCACTCCATGTGAGATTTTTGCTCGACAAAGCGGAGACGGGACAGGTTTTTCTACGGGTACTCCGGTTTTCCCTGTCATCTTTCATTCCAGCAGCACTCTCCATTATCATTTCATAACATTTATCAGTCATTAATAAATCACATTGGGAGTGGCGGCACCAGTGTGCTAACAGCATATATATGGTTCACTCATTACATCCCTGACCCGGTCAAAGACTGGAAACAGGTTGAAGGTTTTCATTATATGATATAAAAACTTGGTATACCGATCAAAAATAAGTTACTTTAAGACGTGTTAAAGTTTGATAACGATCAGATGAATACTCTTAAAGTTATGAATTTTCAAAGTGAGCGCTCCGTTGGAAATGGCAAAAATACCCGCACTTTCTTGTTCAACCTGCGTTAAAATTTGAACCGGTTACGGTAAAACTTTCTACTCCACACAATTAAACGTAGAAAAACTTTTGTTTGCTAGTTGCTTTACGTCGCACCGACACAGAGAGGTCTTATGGCGACGAGGGGACAGGAAAGACCTAGGTATGGGAAGGAAGCGGCCGTGGCCTTAATTAACCCTAGAACTGCGGACCGTCTTTCTCGAAGACGGTGCACTGTTTCGTCAAGTGCGTTCGTCTTTCTGAGAGACGATGTCGTTCTTCCGCCGTAGGTTTATAATTGGTCACCAGATGGCAATAATAAAGGTACCAGCTGAATACTTATACTTTTATCTTCAATATTGAAAGCCTTTGAAACACAAACATCGGTCTGGACAAGTTTATTTAGCTGTAGAAGTGAAAGTACTTTCACATGTTCTTAGAATCAAGATGGCAGCCCGCTTTGTTGACGATTCTGAAATCAAGCGCTCGATTTTCGAAGATCTTAGTGACAATGCTGATGGTGACAGTGGTTATTGTTTTATTTCCGACGAAAAAATTATTCCTGAAAATAGTGAAAGTGACAGCGAAGTACAAGGTGCCTTGGAAGTAATGGGAATTTCCGATGACCGGTATGATGTTCAAGTCGGTGCAGGTTATGTTATTATTGGCAATACGTCAATATTTGAAGAAACCAGCGAAGGGATAAGTGTGAACTGTCGATATTTTTGTAGATTGCTATAAGGAATTTGATCACAACACAGGAAAGAAGAAATTGACCTAAAGGAAACTAAGATAAGCTGTAGGATCGAAATTTGTGAAAAGAACTCAAATCCGTTTCGATGAAAATTTGAGGTTTATTTTGCAAACGAAATGAAAAGTGGATAAATGTGGAGGAATACTTAAGAAAATACTTGTTCGTTTCAGAATGTCATGTTTCAGAATTAAATTATCTATCACAAATTTCATTATTTGAGCAAAATATTTCAACAGTTTCCTTTGTCTAAATTTTTTTTTTTGTTTTGCATTTTACGATAGTTAGAAATCGTGGCAGTATTTTTCGTTATTTGTATTATCTTCATTTAGATCAGTCTTTTAGCTTTCTATTGGTATATAATATGAATTTATTAGGACTAATATGTGATTACAGGCATGATGTTATTTTTATGGTGTATGTTAAGGAAAATAACTGCAGCATTTGTCAAAAAACCTGCAGCAGTTCTAGGGTTAAGGTACAGCCTCAGCATTTGCCTGGTGTGAAAATGGGAAACCACGGAAAACCATCTTCAGGGCTGTCGACAGTGGGTTTCGAACCCACTACTTCCCAGATGCGAGCTCACAGCTGCGCGCTCCTAACCACACGGCCAACTCGTCCGGGCAGAGAAAAACTAAGCACAATTTTAGTATAGCTTGCTTCTATGTGGAACAAAGGATAACCTTTTTATTAACGTATTAGCTCGGGTGTCTATACTTTTTTTTCCACGACAATACTTCCGGATTGCTAGAAAATAGGGCGAGATACTCTTTAATTGCAATTCATTAAGTTTGATACATGCATTACATTTTCCTCTTATAAATATTTGACAATAACTACACTAAACATTGTTAATTTTGCCCTGGATGTTAACAATGCTATATTGTCTAGCACAACATATATCTTCCCCTTTCTAAGCTTATTTAATGCTTACTTTTGTGTCCGCCGGGCTGAGTGGCTCAGACGGTTAAGGCGCTGGCCTTCTAACCCCAACTTGGCAGGTTCGATCCTGGCTCAGTCCGGTGGTATTTGAAGGTGCTCAAATACGTCAGCGTCGTGTCGGTAGATTTACTGGCACGTAAAAGAACTCCTGCGGGACGAAATTCCGGCACCTCGGCGTCTCCGAAAACCGTAAAAGAGTAGTTAGTGGGACGGTAAACAAATAACATTATTATTATTATTATTATTACTTTTGTGTCACATGTCTCTTGGGGTATCCTACCATTAACAACACTTAACGGATAAATTTAGAATAAACGATAATGACACGGCAGTACAAAAATTATATATTATGAAATTTGATATTATATTTAACCTAACTGCCTGCTGTCATTTCTTGATGGATACAGTACTTTTGCATCCATCTCTTGGCATAGGCCAGAGTAAAGTGTAGCTTCCACCGAAGACCCAGTCAACATCCATGACTGTGACAATATGGAAGTTGCTGAGGTATGAGTAGTGCTGAGTAATGACATTCAGAGCATGACTAGTGCATCTGAGTGTTATGAAAGGTTCTGCTCATAGGGTCAGTCATGCTGCAATAGTACTTTCTGACCCAGTGAGGAAAGCAATGGCAAACTACCTCACTCCTCATCTTGCCTAGTACGCCTCATTTTGGTGCTGCCATTGGTTTTTGGGGTTTCCTTATAACCGCGCTCCAGGACACTGCCCTTGAGGCGGTAGAGGTGGGATTCCTCGCTGTGTCGAGGGACAAGCCGACCCTGGAGGGTAAACAGATGATGATGATGATGATGAAATTTCCTTTTTCCACATACTTTTTTAAATACAAAAAATGCTATTCTTCTCGGTGTAATCCTTCTTTATTTAACAATTCAACAATTGTATAGAATTCTCTTTCTATTTTTGTTTTCTATTCACTTCCCAGATATTTATCTCTCAATGATCCTGTTGCCCTACAAACTCTTAATAGACGCGCTCCTTCCATTTCTTCTCCAGCGAATAGACACTGATTTTCATTATTTCTCTATCCTTGGCCCTTATTTTTATATATTTCCATAAGCCACCACTTCTGTGTTAGGAAGCCTTTCTCTCCTTATTGCCAAATTTTGTATAATTTTACAAAACTCCAGCAGTGTCCTTTTAGTTCCACATTTTGGTCCTGTCTATGTGCTCTGATCAAAATTGGTCACATTAAATATCGTCACATTATTCTGCATGCATCTTGAATTAAAACTATGAAGTCTAATCAAAACAATGTTGAAACCATAACACATTTTACACGTATGAGAATGCATTGTGGTGTTAAGTTGACATCTGTAATTATTGGACTATCACATCTTCATAGAAATATCTTATTGTTGTATGTAATAACACATAAAATACATAGGCTAGTTTTTGTTTAAGAAGTTTTTTACAATTGCCTGAAAACAGACCTAAAATAAAATAGATTCAACAATGCTGAAGGCTGTGGTTCTTATTAGATTGGACTGTTCTTGAGGGGGAACTTGTCTTGAAAGTTTTTCAAGCTGACTGCTTGGCTTGGTTTCGTAAAGATGTTGAAAAAGAAGTAGTCTGCGAAAGGAAAATTCAATTATTTAAAAAAAATATTGGGAAAAATTCCGTAATCATGTGATATTGAGAAAATGTAGGTGTCGGAGTACTTACAAGCTCGCCGGTCTTAGGTTACCCTGGTCAGCCTGTGTGCTGCCTTGAGATGAATTGTGGACAGCTGATCGCTTATTTAGAGCATTTAGTGTGTAAGGGAAGAAGTTAAGGGGTCTCATGAATGTATCTATGGACTTAGCTTAGGTACGTTTTATTCACTCACTTCACGAGACTGTTTAGCAATGCAGCATTCTATTATTGCTATAGTACATCTATTCAACAAATCCTGTGTACATCACTCCACAGAAAATTTTCACAAACATGGTTCCAGTATCTTCATTGGCACTTTTTTATCCTACCTCCCTTGGTCAATTGCATTTTTTTTCGAATCCAGACTATGTTATATTTTGGAACTTATGGAATCTTTCGATTTTACACACTCCGTGGTTCTTTCCTTTATTTTTCTGATACTTCCATTTTTCGAAACGTTCTAACTCCTCCATTCTTCTTCAGATTGGTGCTGGGAAGGGAAGGTTCCCTCATAATACTTCCACTTAAAGCAATAACCACCAACACCACCCACAAAATTGTAAGTGTTTTGAAGAATTTGAAAAAGGAACTCATGGGTAAACTCTGTTTTTGGTTTCAGCAACAGTAATTTGAATAGTCCAGTTGCAAAACTCATGTCCAAATAAACAACTTTTTCAGAAACCACGGTAGACTATACATTTATTTCTATGAATGATACATAACTCTTATCGCTGATATACTTCTTCTTCTTCTCCTTCTACCACTTCTCCGACAACTGTGGGGTCACGGGGGTGAATTGTGCCACAAATATGAGTCGGCCCTATCACTATTGCGTGTGTTTATTGTGATTGGTAGTGTGGCGTGTTATCTGATTATGAAGAAAAGAGGGTTGGAACAAATACAAGCACCCAGTCCCCAAGCCAGAAGAATTAATCAGTCGTGATTAATATCCCCTACTCGGCCAGGAATTGATCCCGGGACCCACTGTGCCATTTAAGTAAAGAGTCGAACAATGCTTATCGCTAAACTACACTGACGAAGCATATGTCATGGGATAGCGGAACACTGATGCGTAGGTGTGTTGTCTGCGCACCACACGCCCCCTGTGCCAGCGGCACTTGTATAGGAGACCTTGTGAGCAGTGGCTGTGCATGTGACAAGTGTAACATGGAACGTCGTCGTGAGCTGACACCGTTCGAACGGGGTATGGTGGTCGGTGCGTGACGGATGGGAAGTGCGATTTCGGAAGTGGTGCGGGAATTCGGCTTCACACGATCAACCGTATCGAGGGTGTTTCGTGAATGGTTGAATGCGGGTTTCGTCGTCCACAACAGACGAACGACCGGCCGTCCAGCCACCCTCGATGGCCGTGACAGGCGATATCTGAGACGGATTGTCAACAGTGACAGACGGGCAACCATGCAACAAATCACGGCTCAGTTCAACACAGGCCGTGCTAGACACGTCTCCCAGTGGACAGTCCGTAAGAACATGGGTTCTATGGGGTATGGGAGCCGGCGCCGCACACGGGTGCCACTGTTAACACAACGTCATCGGGCACAACGACGCGCATTTATCGCCAGTCACCAGGGACGGACACTGGAACAATGGCGTAACGTCATATGGTCGGACCAATCACGATTTCAACTGCCAAATGCCGATGGGAGGCACCGTGTATGGCGCAGACCACATGAAGCGATGGATCCCGCTTGCCTCGAAGGTGTGGTCCAGGGCGCTGGTGTCTCTGTCTCTTATGGTCTGGGGTGCATTTTCATGGTATGGAATGGGCCCCCTAGTTGTTCTGGAAGAGACTTTGAATGGTACGCGGTATGTTTGGCCTTCCAGCGCCCAGACGGTTCTGCGGTGTTTTCAAGATGATAACGCGCCGCCAAATCGCTCCCACGTCGCCCGGGAATGGTTCCAGGAACATGTAGCGGAGGTCCAATGACTGCCATGGCCACCCAGGAGCCTCAAGATGAACCCTATCGAGCATATCTGGGATGTCCTGGAACGCAGGCTCCGTGCCATGGATCCTGCACCCACGAACAGAGCAGCATTGGCGGCCGCTCTGCAAACGATTTGGTGTCAGCTGCGTTCAGAGGACTACCAGGGACTTGTCGACTCACTTCCACGGCGTCTCACTGCAGTTCGCAGGGCCAGAGGAGGCCCCACACGCTATTAGGGGACTATCCCATGACATTTGCTAAGTCAGTGTATTACCATAAAAGTACAACATATCGAACCTACAAATCGGTAGAATTTTCACAAAATCTATTATGTGAATTTTAACAAAAGAAACATTTGAACATGAGGATATTTACGGTAGTTTGGAGGACTTCCGGAATATTTCAGACGTATCCGCACTGGACTGTATATGACATTCATAACTTGAATATATTAAAATAACATCTACTCTCAAACTTCACTCTTAACTTCGCAAAAAATAAAGATTATATTTAAAAGTGAAATACATATAAGAAATAGATAAACGGATGAAAATTCCCCACAGTAGAATTCCATATTGAAGGATACTGCAAAAGAATGAAAAGCAGACATTTAAAACATGTTATTTACTACGAGCTTTATCTATGATGGTTCTCAATAGATATCCTATTTTGATAGTGTACTAGTAATAAGATCAATATTGGCAGTTTTGTAACTAGACGCATTCCTAATAATTTATCGATTCGTTACCGAGCTTTGTATTTAAATTAAATACTATTATCTGAGGGTTAACCAGTAAATAATTCACAGCTAACCATTTAAATACCAATTCAATATTTCCCCACTTAGCACTTTAAAATCTTCAACTATAGCCTACTGGCCTCCTTTAAAAATATAGTCTCATCTGCAAATACAAACGAAGAGTTATTTCGTCATATGTTATAAGGCAAGTAAATTATTTGTAAAATAGATAGAGAAGGATATAAGACTGAGCCTTGTGGAACTCTCTGTTGAAAATGAAGATGGGCACAAACAAACTCCTCCCAATTCTACTGTGCGCCTTCCATTACTCGGTAAGTATGCAGTAGTAATGTCGAACTTCAGAGGTTAACACAGGATAGGGTGGCATAGAGAACTGCAAAGAACCTGTCTGTGGAATGACAAACCACACAAGAGCAGCTCAACACAGAATATATTTCATTTTTAGATCAAGCAAAGGAATTGATGAATCTGGGTAGGAGGTAACGGTTCCTGGTGGGTTTGTATCTTGGTCCGTACGTGTGCAGGTGTAAGTATACGTTTCCCCAGATCCAATTTTCTGTTGTTATGAAGGGACGAAGGAGGTTTTCCGCAGCGATAAGGTCCTCCATCACTTCGACACGCCCCGTTCTAGCCCTCTAATAACACCTCCACCCCACAGCAAACAGGATAACACCCTACCGACTGGGCTTCGGTTTTATGAGCTGATATCAGCGTCTTCGTCGTCTTCTTCTTCTTCTTCTCCTCCTTGTTACACGCTTCCTTCCAGAATCAATCTTCCTACTTTTCTCCTTACATTCTTCTTCCACCTCTCTCTCCACCCAACCTGCCTGTATCATAATCTTAAATATTGCTAGTCCCATTTTCTACAACAGAGAGGCGTATGCTATTCGAAAGTGGAAGGGTGAAATTGAAAGGAAGGCAAAGAGGGTAAGAAGCGAGAGGATATGGGAGGAGTTACCTTGAATTTTTAATGTTTGGTTGGGCTTCCTCAGAAGGAAACACACCTCTGGTGAAATATAACCTCTCGCAAGTATTTTCTTCGCTTCTTTATGAGAAGAATTGGCTTATTGGAAACTTGTGTTACTATAGAAAAACACTTAGCTTACATTTTGCTCCCTCCAAGGGTGGATATCTTCAACGAGCATATTTTTGAGACTTCTCACCGAGCTCGATAGCTGCAGTCGCTTAAGTGCGGTCAGTATCCAGTAATCGGGAGATAGTGGGTTCGAGCCCCACTGTCGGCAGCCCTGAAGATGGTTTTCCGTGGTTTCCCATTTTCACACCAGGCAAATGCCGGGGCTGTACCTTAATTAAGGCCACGGCCGCTTCCTTCCCATTCCTATCCCGTCGTCGCCATAAGACATATCTGTGTCGGTGCGACGTAAAGCAAATAGCAAAAAAAAAAAAAAAAAAGACTTCTGCGGGTGGGAGGTAAGAGTTCCTGGTGGGTTTAAATTGAAGAAGTCTATATAATTCCTGATTTCAGTAGAACTTCTTTCAAAAATCCACTGTTCTAGCCCTTCAGGCAAGCAACTCTGTTGAAAACGTCCTAGGGATATGAGCTACGAATTTGAGGTAAATAAAATATAATTATGAGGATATATTATTTATTTATTCCTACAAATTACACTTCTTTTCTTAATCATCGTTATCCGGTCGATTAGATTAGCAGTTTGTCTTTTTCTACTACTATGAGCACTAATGTGGGTCAATGCTGAGTTTCACTTAAGCCCTTATAATTACAATCTGTGTGGACATTTTCAAAAAAAAAAAAAAAAAAAGAAAGAAACACTTGGGGGTATTGAACAAAGGAACACATTTATGTAAATAAGTTAGTTTGTCTAAGATTTGAATCAAAAAGAAAACGAATAAAGAAACAAGGGATTTTAGACTTATTCTGGAACTGCATTCAGGTCAACTTTCCGCACAATTGAGGAAATGGCTTCATTTTACTCTTTTTGCAGTATGGGGACCCGCTACTTTGCTTCAGTGTTTTCAACATAAAAACAAAACGAAGATACAAAATGTGGCACAACAGCCTATTAAGGAACAAGATGACTATTGCCTAGCCAGATAGCCTGGAGAGTAGCACCCCCCTATGGGTGGGGGTGGTAGAATAACACTCACAGTTTCCCCTGCCTGTTGTAAGAGGCGACTAAAGGGGGCCCCAGGGGCTCTGAACTTTGGAGCGTGGGTTGGCGACCGCGGGGCCCTTAGCTGAGTCCTGACATTGCTTTCACTTGTGCCAGGCTCCTCACTTTCATTTATTGTACCCGATCTTCCTTGGTCAACTCTTGTTGTTCTCCGACCCTGACGCTATTAGGTTTGAGGGATAGGGAGCCTTTCATCTCCACGCCCTTCGATGGCCCCATATTTCTTTAGCCGGTACCTTCAGTTTTCGAAGTGTCGGATCTCTTCAGTATTTCTCTCACATTAGTGTTATATAGAGGATGGTTGCTTAGTTGACAAACACAGCCGCATTGCTTGGCTTTTTTGATCGCAGTCTTTTACCTGGCATATTCCCAATTCCTTAGGGTCGACATTATCTGTGAATTAAGCACAGTTTTACGGTCTAATTACCTTCCTCAAGCCAACGCAGTTAGGGGAGATGATTTCAGCATTGCGTTTCTCTGTGTTGGTGTGTAGTCTGATGTGTTGTGTGTAAATAAAGATATATATTGAGACGAACACAAACACCCAGTCACCGAGCTAGAGAAATTGAACAAACCCACCAACAATATCCGTCCAGTTCAGGAATCGAACCTGGGGCTCTCATAATTGAAATATACTACGCTGACCATTCATCAACGGAGCCGGCACAGAATGTTTTTCACTATTACTTAATGCAACATTTTATCATTAAGAATAAAACTATTTCAGTCGCTTACAAAAAGAGTAAGCACACGATATTGAGTTCCTCACCGGTACACACTTTTCAGAAACAATTAAACCTGTTTATATAATATCTGTTGTGGGTATTCACAGGGTTTTGCATCTGCGTAGGCCATCTAGAATTTAAGTTTCCCTATTTCTTTTCTTGTAAAGTAAACGCATTTAGCCCGGAAATGTGAGCATGCGCGACAGATCTATGACGTAGCAATCATATACCGGCCGGAAGTCCCGCCTGGTGTCAGCAGCGCAGCAGCAGTGTCTCGAAATGGCGGCTCTTATTCTTTCTCCCGCCGCCTGCGAAGTTCGGCCTGTGATAAAGTTCGTACGAAAGTTGCGATGGGTCATTCAAAACAAGAGGCGTGAAATTCTCAGTGCAGGTATTGTGATGATCTATGGCAATACTCGCCCACAATACGGCTCGGCGCTCAGCAACTGTTCTGCAGGAGTTCGGCTGGGAGGTGTTCGATCATCCACCATACAGTCCTGATCTTGCAACCGGTGATTTTTATCTTTTCTTGTATCTCAAGAAATTCCTCTCCTCCTGTCAGTGTTTTTACGGTGAAGAGGAATGTCACACGCTGGTTCCATCCCCAGGCGGCAGACTTCTACAACACCGGCACAAGAAAGTTGATCACATGACAAGTGTCTCAATTCTGGTGGTGATTATGTCTAAAAACAGCTCCAACATTGCTCTGCCGGGTGCCAGTAGAGTTCTTCATGTAATAATGTTATTTTTAAGAAAATAATCTCTGGATGGCTCTCGTATTTGGGAGTTCCGATATAGTTTGAAAATAATTAAAATTAATTCAAAAATTAATGTGGGGATCATACAATGCTATGGGCTTTAAGGAATATAATACTGGAAGTCTTTATGTCCAGAAAAGTCTTGGATTCGTCTGAGAATTCTGACCTTGATATCTTCGCGCCAAATTCTGTGGTCACCGCCACCTAAAAGTACTCAATCCACGAAATCACTGTTACAACAAAGAAAAGAAAAAAATATTAACCAGGCTCAAGAGATATAGGGAGAGAAAGTGAAGCTCCGAAAATAATTAGACATAAGCACTCTCTATCAGGCTAAGGGGGAGTAAGTAATGCCTATCCCGACAAAACCAATTTCCCAATGTTTACTTACGCTCAGATTAAAAATGCTTCAAGCTACAATTTCTAAACTTTGCAGACTTGAAACTTACAAATTTGGCTGTTAATTATCGTCTTTGTGCCTTTGCTCCGTGGCTCAGGCGTCAGCGCGCCAGCCTCTCACCACTGGGTTTTGTAGTTCAAATCCCGGTCCCTCCATGTGAGATTTATGCTGGACAAAGCGGAAACGGGACAGGTTTTTCTCAGGGTAGTCCAGTTTTCCCTGTCATCCATCAATCCACACTCCAGTGCAAAATTTTAGGCAATAATGACATTACTTGAAAGAGCAACGCAGAATGCTCTTACTGCACAGTAGAGGTGTGACAAACGGTTATTTTTGTGTAACTGCTACAAGGAAGTAACTGTGAAAATTAACAGTTAAAAATAACGTCCAACGTTACTCACCTTTTAATTATTGGTCACGGCTTATAGCTTGTCTCCTTACAGCTGTGTTACGAAGTCACATTCATTCACTCGCACATGCGCGAACGCATCACTACACTGTTGAAAGTCGGTGCAGCGAAATACGCATTCCTATTTACTATAAAGTTAACGAGAGGCAGACAACAGATGAAATAAGAAGACAACATAGCGTCTTTTCTGAAATCTAGACGAGTGACTTTGACAATGCCCCGATCAAGTATAGAAGACAAGAAAACATGATCTGTCTGCCAAACCTCGGCACAAACCGGTACAAGAGGATCCATTAAAAAAAATGAAGTAATGTTATCTTGTCTATAATATGTTATCTAAAATATCAATTCGGCGGTGAGCGCAGAAGGGTCTAGGCGTGAGCCTGCCTGGAGCCGCTGTCGGTGCAGATCTTGGTGGTAGTAACAAATACTCTAGCGAGGCCCTGGAGGACTGGTACAAGAAAAATTATACGGGTGAAACTTATAATAACATTATAATGTAAGTAGCGATGTCTGAGTATATTATTCACCATAGTGTATTTGACTCAAAGCAATCTCCTACGAAAGCGCTGTCACTTGGAAGAAATGCGTACTATCTGAACTCTGAAGGTCACATTCTGTCTGTAAGCTGTCTGTAAGTTCCCACTTCATAGTTACTGTTTTCGCTACTACATTATTTTGTTGTCGTTACTCAGTAACTTGTAATTTTTTGTCCTCGTTACATTTGTAACAGTGACAGGCATGTAACTGTGACGAAGTAACTGCTGCGTTATTTTTTTAGCCATCTCTACTGCGCAGCATTCATCCTTCTTGTCCTCCAACCTTCTTTTGGCGGATCTACTCATCTTCCTTAGTTGTGCGTTCATAAATGTAGAAGAATTTGCTACAGAGTTTTTCAAGATTAAAGCCTAGGCTAGGATCAGACGAGGGCGTGGAATTTCTTTGTGAGAGGGCCAGCGGTAAGTACACATTTAAGGTACTTAGAATGAGATTTTGACGATAAGAGAGGAAGTACCATATTTTATATGAAAAAGCAAGCTATAGAAAGCTTAAAAAATAAATTATTTTTTGTTAAAAATTAAGGTACGGTACATACTCTCCTAATAATAATAATAATAATAATAATAATAATAATAATATGCACTCATTCTTTCTCCAGGAACTATCCAGCACATATTGCGTGACTGCGTGATATACCGATTATAAGGAGGAAATTTTCAGTGGGTTTTCATAAAGATGACCATGGTTCGAATCCCAGCAAGTGGGTGTTTTGAAATATTAATATTTACACTCTAATGATTCAGTTTCCCCATCAAACCTTATGGTTATGATCATGATATTAACTGTCACATTCAATATCTTGTTTGTATAATTCAGAGTGAAATTCCAATTCCTAAGGTCATTAACGTTTAAAGGGATGTTGAGGCTGATGACAACAAACATCACCATCATCATCATCATCATCATCATCATCATCATCATCAAGGAACGTTGAATTTTTAAGTGCTCGCACGCTGATGTAAGGGTAGCATGCCTGCCTATTGCCCAAAGGCCCCGGATTACAATACCTAGCCAATCGAAGAATTAGAATTCTGGGTTGAGTGTTTGAACGGGTTTCACTCCCAGCCGCGTAAGACCAACTAAGGAGTTGTCTGATATGCAGGCCAAGCATGATGATGATGATTTTGACGATGATGATTATGATGTTGATTTTTGTTTAAAGGAGTCTAACATCTATGTCATCAGCCCCTCGCCAAGCAATAGACTGAGAATATAATTACGCTCCCCATGTGACAGCAGTATTCTTGCTGGCCATCCGACTGGGCAGCAGTCAACTTGGCAAACCTAGGCCCACAAGGGTTTTATGTGCCATAGTTTTTATATAGCCTGGCTGGGTAGCTATGGCGGTAGTGCGATGGCCTGCTGAGTCCAACTTGGCAGCTTCGATCCTGGCTCAGTCTGCTGGTATTTGAAGGTGCTTGAATACGTCACGCTCGTGTCGCTAGATTTACTGGCACTTAAAAGAACTCCTACGGGGAAAAATTCCTGCAGCTCGACGTCTCCGAAAATCATAACAATATAGTTAGTGGGACGTAAAACTATTACTATTATTATTATTATTATTATTATTATTAATGTATAGAAAAAAGTTAGATTGATTCCCAAACTTCAGAAAATGTGGTCGTAGGTAAACCAAAAATGTATCCCTTGTAGGTTTGAAGAGAAAAGTAATTTACAAGCTTTTCTGGATTCGTAATAGAAGGGTGGGTTAGGCCTACATCTAAATAAGACGGAGTTGAAAAGTGAAAAAGAGGAGTAACTGGATTTGCCTGACTGTTACCCACGACAAAAGATGGCTGTAAAATCGTCGGAATACTTTCAATTGATCAAATTGTTATTTCCATTTTTATTTAATTTCATTTCAATCAATTTAATATTGTTCCATGATTAGCACATTAGTTTTGCGATGGATATTAATAAATAAATTAAATTTATAAACTTGTAATTAAATAACTTATGTCATACTTCTCCCTTGAATACTTCCCATGTGTGATTCCTCGAAAGACTCGTGCTTTTGTCGTGTCGATGGTATTACACTATGTCTACGTAGGGACCCTTTTTTTCTTCTTCGACCCTTATTTTCACTAACATCCTTAAAGTCTTTTTCTTCTCGGGGTCGCATCTGTTCCCCAGTCTCACACCTTTGATCTAAGAGGGGTTGATAATCCCGTTGCTCTGCCCCTTGCACAACAATCGCATCTCACACGTTCTGTTAGAAGCGCGACTAGCGGACAGTTCTCTCTCTCTCTAGAATAGAGCTCGTAGTGTCCAGGAGGATTTATCAGTGGATTAGCTGTTCAGTTCTCAGCTGGAATGCTGAGGTTTGACTCCCGGTCTATAATGCGTTGAGGGAGGGCATCCAGTCTCAAAAGCCCGGCCCAAACCAAAATCAGCTTGTGTGGTTCCAGAAACCTCAGAAATAACTGGGATTAGAGATGTCAAGCGAATATCAATATATCGGAAATATCGATATTTTGAGATGGAAATATCGATATATCGACATCGATATTTTGAAATCCGATATATTGTCGATATCGATATTTTGTGCCCGATATATCGATATTTCTGTCTAATACTTTTGGCTACGATTTGATTCTTTTCCAGACCCTTTCAATATTTGCATGCTACAGCAGTTACGAAATTTGAATTTTCATTTCTCAATTCACTTCGGTAAATATAGTGATAATATCACAACTCATTCATCGAGCATTCCTTGTATTCATTGCTTTACATGTTAGCCAGGCAATACTTGAGCATTATAGCGACCTCTGTCCCAGCAGAGAGACTGTTTTAAAGGGCCGGTAATACCATTGCGGAAAAGAGAAGCCGATTAAATGGCAAACTGTTATCCAAGCTGCTTCTTCTAAATGGCTTACCTAAGAGCTATTGGAAATTGACCTAAGATCATCACTTTTTTGGAATTGGAGTGCTGAGGAAGAAGTTGGGAAGAAAATGTTTTATTATTTTATAGAGCTCTGATAATTATCGGATGTACTTCGTACACAAATTATACGTTTGTAGTTTTTTCATATGGTTTCTCGGTGTAAGTTATTAGCTCGTTACTAGACACGTTTCACATACTGTTTTACTATGTATCGTAACATCTTTCGGCTGTAAATGTTTTTATAATGTGTCATTGTAGTGAAAAAGTCATGTTACTTGGTCATTGTTTTAAAGCTGGTTTTCTGATCTGTGTCAAGACTTATTAAACCTAAATGAATCCTTTAATCATTGTGTTAAATGTAAAACTAGACATACAATAATGGATAATAACACCGTTATTTTTAAAACGGATATATCGGCGAATTATCGATATTTTGAAGACCGATATTTCAATGACATCGATATTTTAACACCGATGTATCGAACAACTGATATATCGATTTTGAAAAGTTTTGCCATCACTAACTGGGATAAACTGAAGAAAGAAAGAAAGAAAGAAAAAGAAAGAATTGGTAGTAGTAGCTTCATAAATGTAACTATTTAAAAATTCCGTTCTCAAAAGTATACCATTTCCATCGATTAATTTCATCGAATGCAAGTGTTAAACAAATTTAAGATATTTAGGCCTCTTCATTCGCGAAATTATCAGCGTTTCACTCCAGTGCAGCAGTGTAGCAGATAATAATTGTCCAAACACTCAAATTTTCCGACGCACTGAGATGAAAATCCACAGCCTGTTTCAAGTGATTCAATCGGGTCAGGAATGAAATGAATTAAGTCCCCATCTAGCGGCGAGCATAGAAACTCTGCCGGCTGCCGAAGCCTGTCGCACTCCTCTGGAACGATGATTAGTGTCCGACAGATGAAATGAAATGACATTGGAGATTGTTAATGGAATAAAAGGTGACAGGAATGACTTCTTAAGGAAGATTGAAGAACAAGAAGATAAAAATGTACAGAACGGTACTGAATTTCTCCTCATTTTTCTTCTTCTTCCATTTCCTCGGGGAAAAAACACGTCCAGGCTCCAGTTTGTCATGCACAAATCTCACGTGGAGTGACTGGGTTTTGAACCATGGTACCCAGAGGTGAGGGGCCGGTGCGCTGTCGCCTGAGCCACGGACGCTCTTCTCCGGTGCACTATGAGACATAAATAGTAGTGTATGACAGAATCTTAATGAAAATCACTTCCTACTGAGAGACGTTTGGAATTTGAAGGATATTGGAGAATTAAATTATGTTTTGAACATAATTCGAACAGATGTATCTTTGGCGTAATTCAAATGTGACCATAATGATCATTCAAATTATCTAAAATTAATGTTCTCCGATTTACACTTCCTGCTGGTAAATCCAGATGCTGTACGCTGGATTGAAAAACTTGATATTCAGTTGTTAAGTACGAATATCTTTGTTTCTGATCTGTAAATATGCATATATATATTACTGATATTGTCTGTACAAGCCATACGCTAAATAAATAATCCGATTTAGACAATGGCGTAACCATCACGAAGGGCGTGAAAATAAGACTCGATAGGCCTCGTCAGTTTAGTAAAATCGAGGACGGAAGAGAACAAAAGTTGAGCCAGGGAGGTCAGATAAGAAATATGGTAGTAACGAGCCTGGCACATGTAAGGAGTAGCAAGAAGTAAAAAAACCTTACATGAGAAAATTCCACATCTGCAGAGATAACATATTCTTATGATGTTCCTTTCAACGAAAATAATGAAGCTAGTTCTTCAAATTAATGGAAGGCATAGTATTTTCTGTCACTAGGATTTGGAAATGCTAAAGCTGCAAAAGGGGCCTCTGAATGTGGAGTAATTTTAAGTACTGTATAACGTAGAACACATTAAATGTATTTTCTTAATAAGTGTTAGACCTATAGCAATTTTATCATGAAATTGTGAATTTTGTTGAGGGAAGAACGTCTAAAAGCGTTAGAATTTTCAAATTTTTGGTTTGCATCTCTCTTTAACCTTTAACCAGGAAGGGGTGATATGAATTGTATACTTTAATGAAAAAATTGGAACAGATGCAAGAGTTCATTTACTTCTAAAGTTTCTTTCTTTGTTTCTGTGTAGCATCAACAAGTACAACATCACTGTAGTTCAGTATAGTATATCGAGCGTCTGAGCCTTTTATTTGCCTTATATACTAGCTGATGTACCCGTGCTCCGCTACGGAATTCTCAGGAAGACTGTCATTGAATACTAACGAAATCAATATAGGTCATTACAATGACGTCAGTAGGGATGCAGCGATTAAAAGCAATGTTATCTTATAAAATACTCGACCAAATGTAAAACCGCACATTTTCTCACTTTTAACGAACAGTATTATGGTACCGATCTAACAGTCCAGAGTTGCAGAGCTGAAATGACCAGGCCGAAGACAGCCGTGAACACTCATCTGCCATTATTCCGCTAAATGTGCACACTGCTCATTCCAATCAGTGCCTCAGAGTAGGGATTGAATAGCTGGAATGCTATGATGAACCAATGACGTACCAATCGTATCAGAAAATTATGAACCAGAAGAATGACATGCCAAAGAAGAGAGAGATCTGACTCCCCATATACTTCCCGTCAATATTCAGGAAGGCTGTTATATTCGGTACGCAGTAGTAATCGCATCTATCGGAGATTTTTTTTTTTGCTAGGGGCTTTACGTCGCACCGACACAGATAGGTCTTATGGCAAAAATGGGATAGGAAAGGCCTAGGAGTTGGAAGGAAGCGGCCGTGGCCTTAATTAAGGTACAGCCCCAGCATTTGCCTGGTGTGAAAATGGGAAACCACGGAAAACCATCTTCAGGGCTGCCGATAGTGGGATTCGAACCTACTATCTCCCGGATGCAAGCTCACAGCCGCGCGCCTCTACGCGCACGACCAACTCGCCCGGTCTATCGGAGATAAGTGGCAACAGGAGACACAAAGCAGATCACAGCAAACAATGGTCAATATAATGTTATTGTTGATCAATTTTATGAGCTTTCTATATTGTAGGCCTTCACATTTAGTTTTGTTTGGACTCCGGGATGTTAGGGTGTCTTACAAAATTATTTATAGCGTAAACTGTATTTCCTTGTTCCCCGACATTACATACCGATGTTCATTAAATTCTGTTTATCCATTTTCTCGTGACTGGGTGCTGATATGGACTTGGCAACAAAAATTCAAATTTATGATTATCTCCGTATCATAACCGGTATGATAAAAATGTATGACGTAAATGATCGGAAATTTTATACTATATAACTTTAGTTTTAGGCCTTCACCTAAACCTAAACATTTCTCTTTCCGTTACCGAATTTTACTGGCCGTGTCCCATCAGTCTCTAACCTGCCGGGTGGATCGATTATTTACCCTGATAAGAATTATACGATACACCAGTCAATGTGAATGGATTTGAAATAATTTTATCTCTACCACTTTATGAAACAAGTTCCATAAGACAACAACAGTGTATGTTCTATTCTCCAGAACTTCTTAATAGACATGTTAGGCGCACCCATTAGCTATATCAGCTCTCTTGATATTCTCTTCATCTAAAAAACGGAGTCCTACGAATAGTAAATTACTTGTTTGTAATTTATGGTAATGTACATAATTTGCCCCCCAGATAACACGCATAGCCCACGCCGGGAGAATTGATTTATGAACCTTTCTTCCTGAGTGCTGAAGCAAAGCAAATCGCTGTTTTATCACCGCCTGTTATTTTTAAGACTCTTGATGGAGTTGTTTTATAATGTCAGAGTGACTTCCTAGGTTAAGAGATTGCACAGGCACTTACACCACTTCACGTTCTGCGCCTGTTGAGATTTCAAGAGGTAGCTCAATGACGTAAAAATAATCAACTTCCTCTCATGAGAGGTTGGAACTGACAAATAATGGTAATGACATTACACATTCTGTTAGTAAATATTTCAGCGTTAATTATGAATGATCATTCCTCGGTAATTCGGTATAAGTAATGTCGTATTAATGATAGCGAATCTCGCAGCTGTAAAACAAAACAAACGGGAATTTTTACCCATCTGCTATCCATGTTTCCGCAGCACCAAAGTAGTGACTCATCTATCAATATCTGTAAAATCAAAAGTATGTTTGTTTGTTTGTTTGTTCGTTCTACAAATCTACACGACTCCACTGATCAGTACTAAAATATGTACGAAGGCTCACGAGAGCTCGGCCTGGTACTAGAAGTAGTCATATAGTGAAATATTTAATAAAATAAAATTGGTCATGATATATGATATACGAGGGCTGTAAATAAAATATTGGCAATGTAGTCCAGACACTCGCAAGAGATTGGGCATGCGCAAATAGGATATGGGAGCGGTCAAGTGGCACTGTTGTCGATGTTGAGTGTGCAACTGGCGGACATCCAGTTGGGAGTGTTGTTGCTGTGTAGCGTACAAAGTGAAGAGTGTCGATTTCACCGCTCTGAAGCATGTTTTCAAAGGGTGAACAGCGTTTGTCGATTAAAATCGAGGTTGTCCGTGGTAAAATTGCATCAGAATAGTATCAAGGAATAGGCTACGCGAAGCCTTAGTCGAGAATGCATTACCGAATAGGACGGTTGCACGACGGGTGAAAGCGTTTTCTGCGGGTCGGAAGGAGGTATTGGAACACTCTCCGTACTCACCAGACATGAGTCCTTGTGACTCCGACCTGTTTCCGAAGTTGAAGGAAATCCTCCGGTCGGGTGAATTGACCGTGTGGTTAGGGGCGCGAAGCTGTGAGCTTGCATCCGGGAGATAGTGGGCTTGGACCCCACTGTTGACGGCCCTGAAATGATTTTCCGTGGTTTCCCATTTTCACACCAGGCAAATACTGGGGCTGTACCTTAATTAAGGCCACGGCCGCTTCCTTCCCAGTCCTAGCCCTTTCCTGTCCCATCGTCGCCGTAAGACCTATCTGTGTAGGTGCGACGTTAAAAACAACTAGCAAGAAAACATCATATGTGGACAGGCGCAATAACTTAACCAACAGTATGTTGAATCAGAAAACCAGCGGACTACTGTACATCTCGGGTAGCCTATACAAAATATGACAATTTAAAAAATCCTCAGCTGATATAATAATACATATTTTCAAAAATGACTGAGCGAGTTGTCGTGCGGTTAGTATCGCGCAACTATGCGTTTGTATTCGGGGACGGTGGGTTCGAATTCCACCGTCGGCAGCCGTTAAGATGGTTTTCCGTTGTTTCCCCATTTTCACACCAGGAAATGCTGGGACTGTACCTTAATTCAGACCATGGCTGCTACCTTCCTAATCCTAACCTTTCCCACACTGCGTCGCCGGAAACCTTCGATGCATTAGAGTGACTAGCATTTTGTTCTAAGAAAGGAGTTCATAGTATGAATACCAGATGACAGCTGCGAGCACTGAATGCTGTTGCTGCTGTCTTACCAGCACATACTACAGAGATGCATTAGGAGCGGTGACGAATGTGCCGTGAATCGGATCACTGTATCGATTCAGTAACTTGAACAGAATCAAATTAATCGATTAAGTAAAATGAATCGAATGTCCCATCAGTTATCCCATAGTCGCCGTAAGACATATCTGTGTTGCTGTGATGTAAAGCAAGTTGTTAATAAAACCCCCCGAGACCACCGAGACCTGACGTGGCACCTGTACTCCGCGCAATAGGGTGCTCCGTCGCTGTCATCAACAGAGAACGCCTTGCCTACGGCAAAATGTAATTGACTTTGCGGCTGACTACATTGAAGGAACGTAATTCTCCATGGCTAAATGTTTAGCTTGCTGGCCTTTGGTCAAAGGGGTCCCGGGTTCGATTCCCGACAGGCTCGGAAATTTTAACTATCATTGGTTAATTTCGCTGGCACGGGGGCTGGGTGTGTGTGTCGTCTTCATTATCATTTTATCCTCATCACGACGCGCAGATCGCCTAAGGGAGTCAAATAAAAAGACCTGCACCTGGCGAGCCGAACATGTCCTCGGACACTCCCGGCATTAAAAGCCATACGCCATTTCATTTTTGCTTGTTAGTTCACTTACTTGTGTCACTTTCTTTCCGACTTACAGTACTACCGTGACTGATTTATATTATATTATAAATATTTTCTTTCCACTTATATTCCATATTATATAGCCAAAGTATGCCATTTACATGTACCGGTCTTTCATACATACAACACACTACTGTTTCTTTTGAGACGGTGTTGTCATGACTAGAGATGGGAATTATAGACACGAATAGGTTAGAATGCAAACGTACACTGACTGACAGAGCAAATGCAACACCAAGAAGGAGTGGTTCGAAAGGGATGAAAGTTGGGGAAAGAACAGAGACGGCACGGACGAATAATTGATGTTTATTTCAAACCGATATGCAGGTTACACAATGCGCACGGCATCGACTCAGTAGGATGTAGGACCACCGCGAGCGGCGATGCACGCAGAAACACGTCGAGGTACAGAGTCAATAAGAGTGCGGATGGTGTCCTGAGGGATGGTTCTCCATTCTCTGTCAACCATTTGCCACAGTTGGTCGTCCGTACGAGGCTGGGGCAGAGTTTGCAAACGGCGTCCAACGAGATCCCACACGTGTTCGATTGGTGAGAGATCCGGAGAGTACGCTGGCCACGGAAGCATCTGTACACCTCGTAGAGCCTGTTGGGAGATGCGAGCAGTGTGTGGGCGGGCATTATCCTGCTGAAACAGAGCATTGGGCAGCCCCTGAAGGTACGGGAGTGCCACCGGCCGCAGCACACGCTGCACGTAGCGGTGGGCATTTAACGTGCCTTGAATACGCACTAGAGGTGACGTGGAATCATACGCAATAGCGCCCCAAACCATGATGCCGCGTTGTCTATCGGTAGGGCGCTCCACAGTTACTGCCGGATTTGACCTTTCTCCACTCCGACGCCACACTCGTCTGCGGTGACTATCACTGACAGAACAGAAGCGTGACTCATCGGAGAACATGACGTTCCGCCATTCCCTCATCCAAGTCGCTCTAGCCCGGCACCATGCCAGGCGTGCACGTCTATGCTGTGGAGTCAATGGTAGTCTTCTGAGCGGACGCCGGGAGTGCAGGCCTCCTTCAACCAATCGACGGGAAATTGTTCTGGTCGATATTGGAACAGCCAGGGTGTCTTGCACATGCTGAAGAATGGCGGTGGACGTGGCGTGCGGGGCTGCCACCGCTTGGCGGCGGATGCGCCGATCCTCGCGTGCTGACGTCACTCGGGCTGCGCCTGGACCCCTCGCACGTGCCACATGTCCCTGCGCCAACCATCTTCGCCACAAGCGCTGCACCGTGGACACATCCCTATGGGTATCGGCTGCGATTTGACGAAGCGACCAACCTGCCCTTCTCAGCCCGATCACCATACCCCTCGTAAAGTCGTCTGTCTGCTGGAAATGCCGCCGTTGACGGCGGCCTGGCATTCTTAGCTATACACGTGTCCTGTGGCACACGACAACACGTTCTACAATGACTGTCGGCTGAGAAATCACGGTACGAAGTGGGCCATTCGCCAACGCCGCGTCCCATTTATCGTTCGCTACGTGCGCAGCACAGCAGCGCATTTCACATCATGAGCATAACTCAGTGACGTCAGTCTACCCTGCAATTGGCATAAAGTTCTGACCACTCCTTCTTGGTGTTGCATTTGCTCTGTCTGTCAGTCAGTGTATTTGAACAAGGCGCAAGTGAAATCTACCCGCTCTACAGATATGTCGGGGAGTTGCATAAATTTTAGGGGTTCTAATAGTTCAGATCGATAATATTTATGCAAATCTCACCGCAGAACCGTCATGTGGGTAACATACACTTGCGCCTTGTTCAAATACGTTTGCATTCTAACCTATTCGTGTCTATAATTCCCATTTCTAGTCATGACACAACCTCTGACAGTAAGGTTCGGTGAATAGTCCTGTACTGTCAACATAGATGAACAATGCACGACAGTGACCTTACTGTCCTTCGAAATAGTCTCCCCCCCCCCCCCCCACCTCCATAAATATGCACTGCTGAGATCGGTGATGCATGTCCTGGAAACTTTGCAGGAAGGCTTCCTTTGAGATGGTGTTCAAAAGCTTCGTCACGTTTCGTTGGATGTCAGGAATATCATCAAAAAAGTTGACGAGCATCGTTTTCTGCGTGACTTTTCGGCTCTGACCTTTTTCCGACGAGGGGATCTCAGAGAACGCTATTCCATGCTTTGCCGTTACGTTTCAGGGTCGTGCCTGAGACACCAGGTTTCATCCTCAGTGACGATACAGTTCAAGAAGTTTAGTGTCGCATCCGCCGTTTCGACAAAATCCTGTGAAGCCTCTAAACGTGCCTGCTTCTGATCGTCAGTCAAGTGATGTGGCACAAGACGGGAACACGTTTTCCTCTTCCCTAACTTCCGGGTAACGATTTGTCACACGGATTCACGATTAATCTGCAGTTTATCCGCTATCATGCGCACAGTTGATCGCCGATCGTTCGTGATTAATGTTCTCACCTTCTCAATGTTTTCGTCACTGACGGCGGTCGCCGGTCTTCCGCTACGGTGGTTGTCAGAAACATTTTCCCGGCCTCCTCGAAAATGGACGAACCACTCGCACACACACTTCAAGGACAGTGCTTGATCTTCATAAACACGTACCAGCATCGCATGCGTTTCTTTCGGTGCCTTGCCAAGCTTAAAACAAAACTGTACATTGATCTTTTGTCGTTCATGTTCCTGCTCACAGTTCAGAACCAACGCACTAAACACGCACTGTGTCAAACAGGTCTTACACGGCACACATAACGATGCTCAACTGAACAACGTTTGGAGCAGGTGGTCAAAACCTGCTGCTACGCAGGTGCATAGTTGCGTGTCGCCACTGTTGCCGGATGGACCGTTCTGACTTCATTCACCGAACTTTATTGTCATAGGTTATATATGCAACATGCGGTAAAAACACGATAGCTCAAAAGCATCTACTCTCCTTATTGTCTCTGCAGGAAGCGTCCATGTTTCCACTTCGTAACACATGATCAAACATATCAAAAGTTTGCTTCTAAGACGGATATTAGGGTATTAAGGAATTGGTTTTACCTTTATTTTGATGATTGCATGCTTGGCTTTTTCTAAACGGCTTTTAATTTACTTCGCAGGATCCCAGTTATTATTAAGTTAAATCGAATTTACGAAATAGGTTTCAGGTGTTGATGCCATTTTTTTATATCAAAGCTCTCAAAGAATAGGCTGGACACATAACATGGAACTTAAAACGATAAGGAATAATAGACTGGACACAGGGAGACTTTGGAAAGAATAGTAAGCGATATTGTCAAATCTGATACAGAAGTTCAGGATTAAACTCTTCGTTGGAACTTCCCTGTATTTTGTTCTATGACATAATCGAGCGATTTCTTTTGAAATTAACCTCAATCCCATAAATGAGTCGGGCGTGTCGTACAGGAATTTATATCGTGAAGATTTCATAAAACTGGTCATAATATGCGAAATACGGGCAGAAAGGGCGTTAGAGTACAGATGGTTGATGCGATTTTGCAGGCTGTGATGTGAAGTACTAATGGACGGCTATGACTGAGGACATATTAACAAAGGGAAGTGTTAGCGCACAGATAATCGATGTGAACTTGGGTTGGTTTACAGAAGGTCGATGAGGTCTTGCAGGCTGTGACGTGAAGTACTAATGGAGACATATTATCAAAGAGGGGCGTTAGAGCACAGATGGTCGAGGTAATCTTGCAGGCGGTGATGTGAAGTACTAATGGATAGCCGTAACTGAGACACATGTTTTGTCCTATTTGTTTTACGTCGCACCGACACAGATATGTCTTATGGCGACGATGGGATAGGAAGGGCCTAGGAAGTGGAAGGAAGCAGCCGTGACCTTACTTAATGTACAGCCCCGGCATTTGCCTGGTGTGAAAATGGGAAACCACGGAAAACCATCTTCAGGGCTGTCGACAGTCGGGCTCGAACCCACTATCTCCCGATTACTGGATACTGGCCGCACTTAAGCGACTGCAGCTATCGAGCTCGGTGAGAAACATATTATCAAAGAGGGGCGTTACAGTAGAGATTGTCGATGTGACCATGCAGGTGTGATGTGAAGTACTGATGGATGGCCATGACTTAGAGATATATTATCTACTAGCAAATGTACCCGTGCTTCGCTACGGTATTCTACATTGTATACGGATATCGAAGTAAATTACTGTACATGAAGAGAATAAGAATTTTTATATTACATGTCCCTTGGCGTTTGTCCGAGAAAAAGCATAGGGAGGTCCGCAGACGTTGTTTCCTATGTAAAGTGCGAGTTGCGGAGTTGTGATGATAAGGACAGGTACACTTCTACCGCAATTCACTATGCGTAACGTCAGTCACATTTTGATGGGTAAATTTGTTTATAATCGGGGGTACCCTTGCAAGGGGGCACCAATACCTAATGATAGAGATAATCAGCTAAAAGAGTTTTGAATGAAATGCACGCTCCCTTGCCTTCCGCTAGTTTAATCGGGAAGGGAATTATTCATTACAACGGTACACAGGCGTTGGAGGACGACCCCATTCCTACTGCCAGTTAAAGTCGGTGTGGGAAGTACTGATTACAACAGCAGAAGCCCTCCTTCTGACAGTCACTATTGATTTGTAAAGTATTAATTACAATGTGAGACACACCCCATCTAAATCGCCACGAATCGACTTAAATGAATAAATGTAGATGGACATACGGAAGTATATGCATGTTCACCTTCATTTACAGAATAACTGCTGCTAAACGGTGCATCATATCGAAAAACGGATAGTACGAAAAGAAGCCTCTGGCCTCATTTAGCGGTCTAAATGGCAGACCCTATGATATTTCCTCGTACCTCATCTATTTGAAGGTAAAATGGTTTTAGAAACGTTGAATAGGGTGCAATTTGCATACGGTTTTCACAATGTGAATTACTTTTCAGATACATATGCGACAGCTTCAAATATAGCATTTGGCTCACATGTGGCTACAAGGTGGGCCAATATTCGTGTAGAATTTGATGATCCCATCTTTCCTACAAGTGAATCAAACCATCAATTATACGTGTTAAAGTGCAAAATTTACTTAAATCCAGAAATAAAGCCAAATTTAACGTATAAGGGATTGAGATACGACAAAAAGTCGTAGGACCAAAGTTGTAGATCACTCCAAATTGAACTGAGATTGTGCCATCTGTTTTGTTATACATATTACCGTCTAGCCAACAAATACCTCAAAAGGAATGTCTGCATTGTCATCAAAATTGCCTCCATATTTGGATATCTTTGGGGGTAACAAGTGAAAAATTTGAACATCTTGGAATTTTTCCGTCGGTTAGGGACTAAAAGCCATAATTTCACCAAATTTCAATTTTCTATCTCGTCTGGCAGGATGTGCCACCATCTTGAGTTGGGGGGACGGGGGATAAAAATTAGGAAATTCCTGAAAATATGTTAAGCCTACGAACCCTATAGGCTGTCGATTTGGATACATTATACGACTGCGTTTATAAACTGAGCCAAATATTTGAGGCCCCCCAGCGTGCCCCCTTGAGGGAATTTTGAGAATTTTCGATTTTTCTAGGGATCCTGGGATCATCGGCTTCTCCCGTAACAAGTTTCAAATTTATGAGATTTGTAGAAGTGCCTCATTATATTCAGGTCCTTTTAAATTTTTAAATATTTATATATACATCATTCCAGACCGACTTGCTTTTATATATGTATAGATGAGGGATAAGCATGACCACGTTGAGAAGTGCAGACATCCACTTCGAGATTCATAACTCCTAAACGGTGTATGATATTAACAAACGGTTTGACCGAGCTCGATAGCTGCAGTCGCATAACTGCGGGAGATTCGGGAGATAGTAGGTTCGAATCCCACTGTCGGCAGCCCTGAAAATGGTTTTCCGTGGTTTCCCATTTTCACACCAGGCAAATGCTGGGGCTGTACCTTAATTAAGGCCACGGCCACTTCCTTCCCACTCTTAGCCCTTCCTTGTCCCATCGTCGCCATAAGACCTATCTGTGTCGGTGCGACGTAAAGCAACTAGCAAAAAGAAAAAGAAAAAAAAACGGTTTGCGGCATCAGACGCCTTATGTATTGCTCTGCACGTTTGTTTCTAAACCTTTTTCTCGTATCTCCCATATTTAGGGAGTAAATTGAGTTCAAAAATGTAATAGGGTGAAATTTGGGTGCATTTTTAAAGTTTTACATTACTTTTTGCATACTTATGTATAAGCTAGAATCATGAAATTTGGTCCACATATGGCCTCAAATTGTGCCAATGTGTGCACCAAACTTGATGATCCTATCATTCCCATAAGTGTGTCAAACAATGAAAAATACTTGTAAAAAATCACCAAATTTACGAACAATCCAGAAATACGGCCAAATCTAAAGTATAAGGGAGAGATATACTACAAAACGTCATAGGACCAAAGTTGTAGATCACCCCGAATTGAAGAAAGATTGTGCCATCCGTTTTGTGATACGACTTACCGTTTACCCAAAAAAAAAAAAAAAAAAGCTCAAAGGGAATGTCTGCACAATCATTAAAATTGCCTCCATATTTCCACATCTTTGGGGGTAAAAGGTGAAAAATTTGAACATCTTGGAATTTTCCCGTCGGTTAGGGACTAAAAGCTATAATTTCACTAAATTTCAATTTTCTACCTCGTCTGGCAGGTTGTGCCGCCATCTTGATTTGGGGGGCGGGGGATAAAAAACAGGAAATTCCTGAAAATTTGTTAAGCCCACGAACCCTATAGGTTGTCGCTTTGCATACATTACACGACTGCGTTCTTAAGCTGAGCCAAAAATTTGAGGCCCCCAGCGTGCCCCCTTGAGGGAATTTTGAGAATTTTTGATTTTTCTAGGGATCCTTGGGTCATCAGCTTCTCCCGGACCAAGTTTAAAATTTCTTACATTTGTGGAAATGCCTCATTAATTCAGGTCTTTTTTTCATTTTTAAATATTTATATATACATCGCTCCAGACCGACTTGCTTTTATATATATAGAAGAGAGGCGTTAGAGAAGTACTGATGGATGGCCATGACTTAGAGATATATTATCAAAGAGGAGCGTTAGAGTGGAGATGGTCGACGTGACCATGCAGGTGTGATGCGAAGTACCGATGGATGGCCATGACTTAGAGGTATATTACCAAAGAGAGGTGTGAGTACAAATTTTCGATTGTGATGTGAAATACTGATTGATGGCCATGACGGAGAGAGGTGGTAGTAATTATTGTTTTATTGTTTATTGTTTAACACTAATTAGAGGGGAAAATGAAAGGGGTCTGACACTCAAAAATGAAGGCATCGGCTAAAAAAGACAAGGTCCACGAATGGCGTAAATATGTAAGTCTCTCTAGTCCTCGCAAAGCTAATACCGTCGGGGTCGGAAAGTAAGAAGGGTCGACTAAGGGAGGTCGGATAACAAAGAAGAAAGCGAGGAGCATGACACAAGTAACTGGAAGCAATACCAGATTCAGGTAGGGGAAGCATAGGTGCCAAAACACGCTCCTGATTTGAGAGAACTCGTCCCCCGTTTAGTCGCCTTTTATGGCAGGAAGGGGATACCACAGGAGAATAACTGAGAGACATTAGGAGGCTTTTTTTATCAGAGGAGCCTCATCTCACCATACTCTATAGAACTGAAAATTTAATTCGTAGTAGTTTTATATACCCTGAGTAAGTTTCCCCATTTCGATGCACTGAATCCTACACTTGACGACTCCAGTCTCTCAAAAACATCTCGTTAATCGTTATCAGTTTGAGTTTCATTTACTGAAGACATATTCATGATCATTTGATTTTCGCAAAGGTAAATTTCACACCATTTTTAGTGGAGTTTGTTAATCTGAGTGGGATTGTTTACCTAATTTAGTCTGACTAGGGGACCCGTGCGAGAAATCTCGCATGTTCATAAAGTCTGTGGTGGAGTAGCCCCCTGGTGAACTACTGGTGAACTAAGGAATTCAAAAATCAGTACCATATTAAACAAGTGCATTATTTTACTGACGAATGCTCCGGAAGTAATTTTTGGATTTACTAATATTATTTTCTTAACTGCTAATTACAGCATATTAGAATGATATAAAACATGCATCCCAGCGGCCAAAATGTGAAGTGGACAGCAATGGTGGCGCGTATTTTCTTACAACAGTATTTGCAAATCGCAATGTTTTATACTCATTTTTAAAAGAAATGATCGATATTATTTTATGAAATGAGAGCGCAATTCATCACTGATAATGTCTGTTCTCTTTCTTTTGAATGTCAATTTGTTACGATCGGTTACTTGTGAGCGCCGCAAGAGGGATCTATACTACTGAAATAATATATATGATCTTTATTTAAACTCCTCTTCAGACCAACACTTTGTATTTGAAAGAGCGGATTGTGCAAGTATGATTACTTTTATATGATTCATTTCACATTTTTGTTACCGAATGAGTTGGCTACGCGATTTGTGTCACGAAGCTGTGAGCTTGAATTCGGGAGATAACGGGCTCGAAAATCAATGTTAAATGCCCTGAAGATGGTTTTCTTTAGTTTTCCATTTTCAGATCAGTCTCCACCTTAATTAAGGCCACAGTCGCATCCTTCTCTATAGTAGCCTGCCCTATTCCTTCGTCGCTGTACGACGTGAAACAAATAAGAAAAAAGGAACGAACATTTCAGCCACACATCCTAGCACTGGCGCTCTACGTTGCGCCTTGTGTGCTGGCGCCTGGTCTCACAGACCAACGTAAATTTTTTAAAATATTTGTCGCAAAGCCGAATGGGACACGATTGATTTTGAATAATGTTCAAAAAAGGTATCTTGGGATCAAACTAGAATATTGATTCTAGTCAAAATAATATGACAATGTAACCAGTCGAGAAATAATAGGTGTTAATTCTCGTTTTAAAGTAGTTGCTATGATAACGTAGTCACAGCTGTTCTGGTACGTCAACAATTTTGAATTAAACGAGAAAATCCAAATGAAGAAATATGAAATATTTGATATAGGATTTGGGCTTATGCCGTATCAAGAAAACAAGGTGAAATTATTTACGTTTCACAGAGAACTTTGCCCTGCCTCTTCAGAAGAAAATCTCGTCAGGTTGGAATTTAATAATGCTTTACTGTTGGTCATAGCTCATACGTCACCAAATGGCCTTGAACAGCGCTAGCACTCCAAGCGGGAGCTGAAAACACCATCTAAGCTCCAAATAAGATGTTCTTTGTTTTCTTTGTTACACCGCGTGTGCGTGCGAAGTAAGAGAAAGGTCATCAATCGAATAGAAATAAAATAAAGTGAAACGAAAGACACCCAGGACAGAAGAATAGAAAAGAGCTGAAGAATGGAAAGAAAGTGTGTAGAAAAAAGAGAGGATAATGAGGGTGAAACGGTCTGGGAGGTGGGGGAAGGGCATAACCGGTTTACACACGTTATGAATGTATGGCATGTAATACGTAGCCGTGAAAGCACGTTTTAATAGATGAAATGAATACATTTTAAAAGTAAAGCAGTCATTCAATATTCCAGCTACAAGCGATGGAATCTTCAGTGACACACTGACCATGACAATGAACTTACAACAGGATATAATACCCTCAAGTGAATGCTTTACTCATGCATATTTGAGATATTAAAAATAACTTTTCTTATTGTCGGAGTTTGTAATAACCGGGACCAGGAATTTGATTATCTAAATCGTTTTAAAAATGGTCTATAAAATGACGCCAGAAATCCAGTAAAATGATCCGAAAACATTTAAAAAATGACAAATTTTAAAATAAATTTTACAATTAATTTACTAATCGAGTTGTACAGCCTATATTAATGTTATAGACATTATAGTAAGCTTTTGGGCTTTTGCCATGTCGAGAAAACAAGGTGAAATTCCTTGCGTTTCGCAGAGAATATTGCACCGCGTCATCAGGAGAAAATATGGACTGTTCACGAGAACGAATTCTCCAATAGGAGGTGTCCCTCCTAGAATGTGGACATTTCCAAGAAGCAAGTGACAAACAAAGTTCCTTTAGATTGACAAATCGTTGTGAAGGTTCTCAAGTCTTCGTATTCATCCTGACTTAATTTTGTGATAATATCAAATAACACACACGTAAATGCTTCGAAACACTCAAACGTGTAAGATAATTACACGAAAAGTATAACATAGACTAATAAATTCCATAAAATGACCAAATAATGAGGTACACTTTTTTAAATGACCTAGAAGTACAAAATGGCAAAAATTACTTAATAAATTAGCATTCTACAATGTGGGAACTATGATCTTTCGTACAAGTTAGCAATGTCTGTTGTGAACCAATTAGAAGATGACATGTCATCAAAATTCTAGCCCTCGTAGTAACACTCCTACGTAGTGTAAATTGCACGGCAAGTTGCATAACTCTTATACGGATTTTTTTTTTTACTAGGAAATGTACGCGCGCTTCGCTACTGTATTCTACATTGTATCTACGGATTTCTCCATAAATTACTGTAAAGGTAGTGAGTAAAATAATGTTTCTGTGACTCTTAGCGCTATCCGAGAATCAAAACAGGGAGGACACCATACGTTGTTTCCGATGTAAGGTAGGCAATGGAGAAGTTTTGTCGATAGTGGCAGGCTGCATTTCCTACTGCCAATCACAATCGAGTTCGGGAGTTTCTACTATAACGGCAGGATCACTTGGCAACTGTAATTCATTATTAAGACAGGCCCCTTTTCCTAAAGCCAGTCGCAAACGAGCTGGAGAGATTTGATTATAATAAAGAAATGCAGCGATATCTAACGTATCAACAATCGAGACACGACAATAAGTCATAGGACCAATGTTGTAGATCTTACCAAATTGAACGGCGATTGTGCTATCTGTTTTGTAATACGACTCACCGTTTAGTCACGAATTACCCCGAAACGAAGGTCTGCACCGTCATTAAAACTGCATCTATATTTCGTTATCTTCCGGGGCCAAGAGCTTGGAATTTTTCTCAAAGAAAACACTGTTCAGGTTTGTGGATTAGCACTCCAATACTTACGGAGTAATTAAGGAAGAAAGTAATACAGTTAAGGAAGTTGAATTTAATAGAAAATAGGATTATAACTGACGACAGCTGGATGTGTAAATACCAAGTTGGTGTATTTCAAAAATAAAATGCCCCTCAAAAAATTGTGACGGTATGAGTTACGGATATAAGAAGGTGGTAACAGAGGAGAAATTTACGTGCAGGGATTCTTACGTAAACAGATAAGATGTCTTATGGTGTTATTACTCAAGCCTAAAGGGGCAAGGCAAAGGCAAGAAATTATAGTGGAAATCAGAAGGAGAATAGAAATACAATAAGAATTGTAGCAAATGCCAGAAACATCTTACGGTATGAAATAATGAACTACACTCCTCGGTATTGTTCAAATATTAAGAACGCCCCTTAGTGCTATTCGAGGTCGATTGCAACCTCCAACGGTCTTCCGCCAATATCCAGCAGAACGGCCAAATGACGTCTCTCTTGCTTTCTACCCGAGGAACAACCAAGAGTTTACAGGAATGATGAGGAAAATTGCAATACGTTACTTCCCTGGTGGCAAGCAGTCAGTTGTTAGTCAGTCGATCACTCAATGCAGAGCCTGAGACCCGCAAATAATAGTAATTTTCTCCATCATTTGAAGAGTAAGCTAAATTATGTACTGTACCTAAATAAAGTTGTTTATAATGAAGGGGCTTTTCACATGTAGTACGCATATTTTACAGAAAATCAACATTAGAAGAGAAAATGGAAGAAAAATCTTTTGCTTTCCCTATAAACCCCCTTATATTCAGAGATTTTTAAATCATTTGCATATCAAAATCTTTTCCGGGACGAGTATAGTCTAAATATGAAGTTTAGTAAAGATCTATCCAGCCATTTCGCAGTGATGGTGGAATAGACAGACAAATAGACACGAAAAATAAAAACCACTGATACGGTCTTGTGTTCACCTAAAAAGGATAAATATCTGAAAGTTGACAAAAAATGACATTACAGACAGTGGACCCCTACAATTTTATTTATATAGATTTATATATTTGTCTCTTTGAAAGTACTCAGGCGATAGTCCAAATAAAGTACCTTAATAATACAACAATACTTTATAGTACATAATACATGTATGTATGTTGGGTATTCGGCATAAGTGAAATTAAATGCATAATAAAAGTAATGAAAATTAACACAAGAAAGAAGAATGAAAAGAAGAAGAAAATACACATACAGAGAAAATAACGATCTAAAGTACATCAAGGATATTTCTGTACTATTAAAATACATGAATTAAAAGAAAGATATAATTAAAGTTATAAATGACTATAATATTAAATTCCTTGAGGAGTATCGATCATCCAAAAACAGAGTATAAGTTCTGAATTTATAAATTGGAAACTCAGGCCTTAAAATGTTTACTAACGCCAGTGTGTGATTCTGAAAATAAATCTATTCCTGCAACAAATGTGTTGAAAAAACGTAGCATTTTAAAACATGATGAGTTCAAGTAATGAGATGTTCAAGATCTTTGAACGTGAAATACTTGGATTTTGCGAGCTCTAACTTGTGAAATATGGAACGAGATAAAATTTAAGCGTACTATGGAATCAAATTTATTGTTTAAAATTTCGTCTAACGGTTTCAACGGAATAAGAACTCTTCTGTTACGCAAAGGTTAAAGTTACCTTTTAAATACCATGTTGATGCATGAAAAGGGCAAAATGCTGACTGCAGTGCTGTTATAATCACGGTTCACTAGCAAGGCGAGACCCTCGGCTATTATATTAAATTAAGATAATGGCATTTTAACTTTACTAGGACTGTTATTATATAATAAAGAATAATGAGATGTTGGGTCTTGAGTAATCCAATACACTCATGCATTTGTACTGGGAGCAGAATGTGAGATTACACCACATATAACTCTAGTCTACATTACAACCAACAAACAATTTGCATTGTTCTAATATTTTAAATGTTCCGGGGATACCGTGGTGGACAGAGGTGAAAGAAGGTTCAGACATGAATGGGTTTATGTAAGACGGTGAAAAGATTAATTAAAAACTTTAAAATTAGCGTTATATTCCTTTCCTAGGTTATCTTTTTCTTTTTTTTTAAAGACAAACTTTATAATTCAGTTACAGAAGTTCATAAAATGGGGTAACAATTTTATAATATCGAATAACAACAACCTTGAGTTTGAAGCTCCCTAATTATACATTCTCCATGCGCGTCGAGGAAACGAACCTCCCAATTTTTTTTACAGAGTATTCAAAATATACAATGTTTGAAGAGCCTCTTCTGCTCCCCAAAATTATCTAGGACCGAGCTCGATAGCTGCAGTCGCTTAAGTGCGGCCAGTATCCAGTCTTCGGGAGATAGTAGGTTCGAACCCCACTGTCGGCAGCCCTGAAGATGGTTTTCCTTGGTTTCCCATTTTCACACCAGGCAAATGCTGAGGCTGTACCTTAAGTAAGGCCACGGCCGCTTCCTTCCCACTCCTAGCCCTTCCCTGTCCCATCGTCGCCATAAGACCTATCTGTGTCGGTGCGACGTAAAGCAACTAGCAAAAAAAAAAAAAAAAATTCTCGGAGAGTACTCTCCAAACATTATACCACACCGAGCTACCAAAGGCACCATTTAACCATTATAGAGAAGGAGCGTCTTTGCTATATTAAAATTTTACACTTGGAAACCTAGTTCCAGAAAGGTCCAGGCCTATCAAAGGCACAAGCTACATTTTACAATTCAAACAGTACTCACTGTCTTGGACACTCAACAGTCTAACCTCTGAACATGAAAGAATGAAATTGAATTTCACTGGGGTTTCGAATACTCATTCTACCGTTCTACCGGGCCTTTGTGGAAATCAACTGGCCCAGTGATATGGACGCGGACACTTACACTCTTGTATATTTTCAATTAAAAGATTAAAACCCTATTTGGGCTTCTGGCCCACAGTTACAGAGGCTAAGCTTAAACTACCGAGGTCACTAGATAGAGAGAAAATTTAAATTACAAAGATTTCAAACTGAAACAGGTTAAGAAATCATAATCACCTCAAAATCAAGTTGATAGGGAACGTGAGAGGGTATCACACTCTCTATTCCCTGATTTCGGCTAAGTTCTATTGACTTGTTTGAATGTTACATTTTAGAAACTTAAATTTACATTAGTAAAGATTGAAAATCTTGCTGACTTTCAAAGACTATCACTTAGATAGGACTGCCATTACCTTGAGCTGATGGACTACTCTGCGATGGACGAGGCTCCCCGCCTCCTTTATTAACATACACACACTAGACTGGAGCGATGAATAAGACCACCTGGTGGGAAAATGTGCCAGATTTCATACCCGAGAAGAACGATCCAGAAAACTCTACGCTAAGGCCCGACACATCCCCAGTTTCCATTGGGTAATTAAATAGATACAAGATAGACGTAATTCTCTGAAAAATATACGAAATTTTCTATTGGCCAGCATCCAAAGATGGCGAGTTAGTAAAGATTGAAAACCTTGCTGACTTTCAAAGACTATCACTTAGATAGGACTGCCATTACCTTGAGCTGATGGAATACTCTGCGATGGACGAGGCTCCCCGCCTCCTTTATTTAACAAAGTTTTGTCAACTTTAACATAACAAAAACAAAGAATAATCAAATCAGTGTAGTAAACCTTAAAATAAAATAAAAATTTAATAATTCCTCTTCACACCAGAGGTCATAGACATAGTTTGTAGTAGAGACATCTGTTGACAAATGCTCAGACTTTTTGTATTAGGCTGTTGGGCTAAGTAAGGCGCTTTTCATTTCTTTCTAGGTTCGCACTGAATTTCTCTGAAAATCGAAGGAGACGGAACTTAGGAGCCTAACGCGCAGTTTCTTTTGTTCTGTACTATACAATAAATACATACTACTTTCAAGACTTGGAGATAAGATGTGCTCAAGCCTTCTTATGTTCCTGACATCTCGGATCAAGGAATATAGAATATTTTATGACTCCATTTCGGTAATGCGCAGAGACTGCTTTTGTTTTTGTTCTTTAAAATGAGGTCAAGAAGGCGTAGAAGAGTAAAAACATATCTTTATTTTATTTATTGAGTGCAGAACTGCTCTATATCCTAGATATTTTTTCCCTTAACACTCAGCGCTAACTTCTCTTTGCTACATCTATCGCCATTATATTAAGACACAGGTCGTTCCTTCACTCAGTGGGAGCTTTACCCTCGAGGAACCCGTTTACGAAAAGTAACTTAGACAAAGGTTTTTTCCTGAAATAAAGAATTTTATTTTATTCCAGCTGGAACGTCGGTACTACAATTTTAGAGTGTGTCAAGCAATATTATTGTAATTTAGAGAAAACAGGTTATACACTCCCTGACGAAAAGATGAAGCACCCGGAGTATATGGTCAGATGTCAATGCAACTTCGTACACGAACACACCATTAGCAGGTATGTAAATGATGCGAGTTGGTATTCTCTTTGACAGGTAGAACGGCCACCAGAGTGCATTAGTGTTGTTACAAGTCCTGGTGGGCTATATAAGGGGCGTGAACAACGTTAGGTTTTACATGTAGGTTCTTTCTCTTTTCTGGCTATGCGGTTTTTCCTGACCTTTAATATCACACCTTAACACCACCATACTAACACAAACTCTCCCCGTGGTAGCGAGTCTAACTCGGAAACCGGCAGATACTCCTTGTATCACTTCCCACTCTTCCATACTATCTCTTTTCTTCTTAGAAATTAATAGCATGTCGGAGGCAATGTAGATTGAGCTGATTGCCACGCGGGGGAAGCGGGCTTCGACACCGCCCCCACATACGAAAAAAGACAGATGTTGAGTGATCACCGTGAAGGACACGGAGATGCCGCGTACTCATATGAGGCAGCATTATCAGCACCTGACAGAGTTGGAAAGTGGCCTCATTGTGGGTCTCCATTTGGGTGGCTTGTTGAATTGCGCATTAAGCAGATTTGTGAGGCATTCAGATGTGACAGTGGTCCGATGTTGGACTCCATGGGAACGTGAGGGCAGGCATACTCATCGTCAAGGTTCCGGTCGACCACGTCCGGCCACCAAAAGCGAGGATCGCCGTATTGTGCACCAAGCACATCGTTACCCCTTCACATCTGCTCCTGCCATCCGAGATCTAGAATTGGACTCCCTGCAACATTCTGCGTCATCCCGCTCCTTTGGTCGGATAATAGTAGCACCGGACTAGAGGATTACTAGCCAATGCGTAGACTGGCGTTAACACATCAACAGAAACGGCTGTATTTGGAGTGGTGCCATGACCACCTGGAAGCATGGACTGCTTATGAATGACGTCGCATTGTGTTGAGGGATAAATCGCGGGTCTGGACTACCCCGGATGACCATCGTCTGCGTGTATGGCGGCGACCTAGGGAGAGATCCCATTCTTCCAATGTTCTGGAGAGGCACAGCGGTGTTAACACCTGGCTTCATGGTATGTGGAGCCGACGAGTATAACTTCAGGTCACGGCTGGTCGTGATTGAGGGAACTCTGATGGCACAACGGTAAGTTACGGACATTCTTGTCCTCATATGCTACCTCTCACGCGACAATATCTAGGTGCCACTTTCAACAGTAAAATGCACATACGTCTCTATGAACTGTCTGCGTGATGTTGACGTACTCCTGTGGCCAGAAAGAACCCCATATCTCTCCCCCATAGAATATGTCTGGGACCAGCCCGGGCGGTAACTCCCTTCCAGTGCCAGTATCCCGGATATCAAGGAAAATTTACAACAGTTGTGGACCAGCTTGCCGCAGGAGAGGATACTTCTGCCTTAGAACACCCTTCCCAACCGAATTAGCGCGTGCTTCCAGTCTAGAGGGGGTGCAACGTCATACTGATATGTGGGCTCTTACTGTCAAGTTGTTGGTAAATTTGATTCGATTTTGTAATCACTGAAATAACGTCACATACCCTCTCAACATGTGAGTTTCATTTTTTCCTCCTCTCCTGGTGAGTACTTCAATATTTCCTGTCAAGCAGTTTACTTATCAAATATTTGTCGTGAAAACAGAAGAACGGTGTCAAAGAAGGTATCTTACAGGAAGTCAAATACAATTACTTTACTATTGGAATCAGGCTGCGATTTGTGTGTTCTCTGTTTAGGAAAGTGATACGGGTAAGGCGCATTTTTATTTTCGTACGACAGGTACGTGATTCAAACCACGCAGCCACTCGCTCATTCTGAAGAAACTTTATGGAAAGGTTGAATTTACGCAACTTTGTCGGAATGATTAATTGGTTAGAGGGTCTGGCTGTTGTATATAGGGTACTGAGTTTGATTACGAGCCCCCTCTAGGAGTCTTCCTCGGCGTGGTGTGTGATGAGCGTGATTCGCAGCCCTGAAATCAAATAACCGATCTTGCATCCGGAAGATAGTGGTTTCGAATCCCACTGTCGGCAGCCCTGAACATGGATTTCCGTGATTTCCCATTTTCACATCAGCCAAATGCTGGAGCTGTACCATAATTAAGGCCAAGGCCGCTTCTTTCCCACTCCTAGGCCTTTCCTATCCCATCGTCGCCGTAAGACCTATCTGTGTCAGTGAGACGTGAAGCAAATTGTAAAAAAGTAAAAATAAATAAAATAATAATCCTACTGCCATACAGGAATTGGACAGACCTCTGTCTCGGAATTGAGAGTAAGATCGAATATACACTGACTGACAGAGCAAATGCAACACCAAGAAGGAGTGGTCAGAACTTTATGCCAATTGCAGGGTAGACTGACGTCACTGAGGTATGCTCATGATGTGAAATGCGCCGCTGTGCTGCGCACGTAGCGAACTATAAATGGGACACGGCGTTGGCGAATGGCCCACTTCGTACCGTGATTTCTCAGCCGACAGTCATTGTAGAACGTGTTGTCGTGTGCCACAGGACACGTGTATATCTAAAAATGCCAGGCCGCCGTCAACGGAGGCATTTCCAGCAGACAGACGACTTTACGAGGGGTATGGTGATCGGGCTGAGAAGGGCAGGTTGGTCGCTTCGTCAAATCGCAGCCGATACCCATAGGGATGTGTCCACGGTGCAGCGCCTGTGGCGAAGATGGTTGGCGCAGGGACATGTGGCACGTGCGAGGGGTCCAGGCGCAGCCCGAGTGACGTCAGCACGCGAGGATCGGCGCATCCGCCGCCAAGCGGTGGCAGCCCCACACGCCACGTCAACCGCCATTCTTCAGCATGTGCAAGACACCCTGGCTGTTCCAATATCGACCAGAACAATTTCCCGTCGATTGGTTGAAGGAGGCCTGCACTCCCGGCGTCCGCTCAGAAGACTATCATTGACTCCACAGCATAGACGTGCACGCCTGGCATGGTGCCGGGCTAGAGCGACTTGGATGACGGAATGGCGGAACGTCGTGTTCTCCGATGAGTCACGCTTCTGTTCTGTCAGTGATAGTCACCGCAGACGAGTGTGGCGTCGGCGTGGAGAAAGGTCAAATCCGGCAGTAACTGTGGAACGCCCTACCGCTAGACAACGCGGCATCATGGTTTGGGGCACTATTGCGTATGATTCCACGTCACCTCTAGTGCGTATTCAAGGCACGTTAAATGCCCAGCGCTACGTGCAGCATGTGCTGCGGCCGGTGGCACTCCCGTACCTTCAGGGGCTGCCCAATGCTCTGTTTCAGCAGGATAATGCCCGCCCACACACTGCTCGCATCTCCCAACAGGCTCTACGAGGTGTACAGATGCTTCCGTGGCCAGCGTACTCTCTGGATCTCTCACCAATCGAACACGTGTGGGATCTCATTGGACGCCGTTTGCAAACTCTGCCCCAGCCTCGAACGGACGACCAACTGTAGCAAATGGTTGACAGAGAATGGAGAACCATCCCTCAGGACACCATCCGCACTCTTATTGACTCTGTACCTCGACGTGTTTCTGCGTGCATCGCCGCTCGCGGTGGTCCTACATCCTACTGAGTCGATGCCGTGCGCATTGTGTAACCTGCATATCGGTTTGAAATAAACATCAATTATTCGTCCGTGCCGTCTCTGTTTTTTCCGCAACTTTCATCCCTTTCGAACCACTCCTTCTTGGTGTTGCATTTGCTCTGTCAGTCAGTGTATTAGGCCAATGGGCACCAGTACAATGAATTTAAATTGTGAGATATTTCTAGTATTGCAACGTATTTCTGCAATGAAATGATTGCATATACATACTTCTCAGCAGAATGGCTGATCTACCAGGTCCAGGGAAGAGGTTTCCGTTAGGATGCCTGAAACTGCTACACACAACAACGTGGAGTTGGACATGTTGCCGAGTATTGCAGGAGCTGCCGACTAACGGGGAACACGGAACACAATTTTCTACAGCCTCTGCAACAGCAGGCAACGCGTCCGACTTAACGTTGTTGCCGGAAGCCGCTTCGTGTATCACAACGGAATTCCGTGCAGGGAACAAGGTACACGACATACTGTATCGGGCTTCATGGCTAAATGGTTAGCGTGCTGGCCTTTGGTCTAAGCGGTGCCGAGTTCGATTCCCGTTTGGGTTGTGAATTTTAACTTATATTGGTTAATTGCGATTGCTCGGGGGCTTTGTATATGTGCCGTCTTCGTCATTAGAATTCACCATAGGTAGGGCCCCATCTTGACAGACGCGCAGATCGCCAATACGGCGTCAACTCGAAGGACCTGCAATAGGGCGCCTCGGAGGGTACACGGCATTATATACAACATATTGTACGGAAGGATAGATATGTGAAGCATATTCTACAATCTAGTATTCATCTTCTTTTTTCTAGTGGCTTTACGTCGTACCGACACAGACAGGTCTTACGGCGACGATGAGATAGAAAAGGGCTAGGAGACGTAAGGAAGCGACCGTGGCCTTAATTAAGGTACAGCCCCAGGATTAGCCTGGTATGAAAATGGGAAACCTCGGAAAACTTTTCAGGCCTGCCGACAGTGGAATTCGAACCCATTACCTCCCGGATGCAAGCTCACAGCTGCGCGCCCCTAACTGCAGGACCAACTCGCCCAGTCGTCTTCTTTTAATTTTGTGTTTATACTTAAAGGTTTAATCAGTAATCTTAATTTAAATTCAGTCCAATTGACTCCCCAAATTTATCGTTGCTATGCTTCGTCGTTTGCCATTACGGGCACGCGGAGGCGACATTACACTGGCTGATCGCCACGCTATTTGGGGAGTAGAGCGTGGTTACCCCCAACGACACAGCACCTCAAAGGTTTTGTATCTGCTTCTCTCCCTCAGCTTATATTGGAAGAATATCCGTTATTGTTTAACAAGTGATTTAATCTACGGCTGTATCTTCAGCTAAACATCGAGGAGTCGCAAAGAAAACAGAGATCTCAGAAGACTGAAAACAAATGTAGTGTTCTCAAGGGTTGTAGACATCATCTATATTCTGAAGGTAAAGCTATAATTTCTTCTTCATTCTTTGATTCTGGCAGTAAGGACCACGGAAAGTAACCCTGTGCATTCATATTAACCATTCTTTTCTTGACTTCCAATAGTTCATCCTTTCGCTTAGGTGTTTCCTCCCTTCTTGTGTCCAGATGTTATTCTTACTTTTCCTCTTTTTCCTTCTCCTGGAAACCATTGAAATTTTGTTTGAATATTCTGAATGTTGCTCTGTCTTGTATTACATCGTCTGTTATTCCAGTCTGTCAGATTTTTTTTTTTTACTTCATGGAATGCCCTGGTTGCCATTCTTGCTCTTGTATGGTTAAACACTCGTTTTATCAATCTAGTGTTATCCGTCCTAATTATATGACCAAAAAATGTAATTCTCGCCTTTCTGATCGTGTCTAAAACACTTTCATTTCTTCATCCTTGTATAGATCTTTATTTCCCTTATGTCTAAACTCTCTTTCCTTCGTTTTCCATGGTCCGCAAATTTGCCTCAATTTTTTTCTTTTTACTCTTTTCCTTTTTTCTCTTTTTTAACCAAATGTCCTTTTATTGTGTGTATAATCATTGGGTAACAAAAATAACATTTTTTTTCAATGGTATCTGGAATTTTAAAACTGATTCTAGGTATATTTGCGCTGCTGATTCCAAACCTCCTGTTCATTTTGTTCTAGTATCTGTAGTGTTTTAAGGTACTGTTAATATTGTGATAATGTATTCATTTACTTCCTACCAATGTTCGTTTATTTTTTCTACACATTGTGCATCTGCATGTGTAAATGACATGTTTGGGTTGTTTTGTTTCTTTGTACGAGTAGATGTATAAATGGCTTAATCAGGAAGAAAATTCATTTACAACCCTGACATGTTTTGTTACGTTTGTGGTGCGTACACGTTGTCTCAGTGGAGACAAATTATAACGGACTTTGTGAAAAGAGCCTATTTTGCTAACTTCAGACTGAAACTGGGGGACCAAGATAAGTCATGGGCACCGCATTTCATATTTAAAATATGTACAGAGCCCGTGCGACAGTGGACAAAGGAGTAAAAGAAGAACATGGAATTTGGTATTCTGATGGCATGGCGCGAACAGAGCTATCACACTGATCACTTATTTTTTGTTTATTAAATACAGGGTGGTCGTAAACAACGTCAACCGAGTACACGAGAGTTAGAGCGTTGGTTATACGGATAAGTAATTTGACACAATTACGTCGATATCTCGCGCCTTTTTCACTTCATCAGCTGCTGACGTTAGCCAATCAGATCGTTTCGCGGGTAAATTCAAAGGGGCAGTACGAAGCGGTATTGCTAAATCTGCACGTGGCTTGGTCGGGTTTGAGAGCCATTCCGAGAAACGAGCAAAAGCACTAACACACAGTGGGTTTCAGCCAGTGCCACTGTACCGTGCTCGCTATTGGCCAAGCCTATCAGCAGGGAGGTCCTTGCACAAGTTCCTCCCCTGGAGAAGTTTATTTCTTCTATTGGCCCTCTCAACCTGGTCACAAGCTACATACAGATTTAGCAACACCGCCTCGCAAAAACCATCCGAATTCGCCCGCAAAGCGATATGATTGGCAAACTTCAGTAACTGATAAAACGACAACGCTGCGGGATATTTCTTTCAAACTGTTTGTAAGTATGACCAATCTTTCAATCCTCATACTCTATATCCGGTTGACGTTATTTCCGACCATCCCGTATATAGGGCATCAACGGAAAAAACTGGAGGTAGTGAAAGTATCCTGATTTAGCTTCTGCGAGGTTCCCTAGTGCATATTCAGAAGAGATGCCGCATCCAACTTACTCTAGCCGTCCTGAACTTTGTGAAGCGACAGATGAAACGAATAGTGAGGCATAATGTTCTGATGAGCAACGTGATAGTGATTATCAAAGGACCTTCTTCTTCAGTCAGACTGAATTTAATGATCTCATTAGTGAACAAGAAATGGATAAAAACTAAATTAAAATTATGAAACTTTGTCCCAAAAGTACTTGTTATTTTAACGAAGTACTGGTGTTTCTTTTTTATGTTGTAGGCTTAATTCAATAACTTAATATGTCATAACGTGAGAAGCAGAGCTCCATCTAGTCACCTCCGTAGTATAGGCTTAGCCTCTGTAACTTAGGGCCATCAGCCCAAACAGGGTATTTTGAAGTGCATTTCAGAGAAGTACAAGAGTTCGTCTCCTGACATTTTGATTTTCGGCCAGTACCTTTAATATTTTTTTTTAATAACGCCATATAGAATGGGTACATTTTACGCCTGTTAAAGTTAACTTCCTTTATTCATTTCCTTTTAAATGTAAACTCTTGAGCAGATAAAACAGTGAGTACTGTTTGGTTTTGGTAAAATGTAGATTGTGCCTTCAAGAGGCCTGAACTTGTAAATTTTGGAGCTCAGTCCCCTTGAGGAGTTATTGAAGGGATCAGTAGTACTCTTGTTGAAGTTGTAACTGGGGAGCTTCAGGCTCATGTTGTTAAGTCATGTTGTCTGTTGTAGACATTTCTCGAGCTCGTGAGCTATGTTGTACCTGACTATTTGCTATTCCTTAGCAAGGTGTAAAAACTGAAAAGAAAAATCTAGGTAAGAAATATTGAACCATTCGGTTCATTAGAGCAATTGTATTAATTTGAGTAGTGGATATTGGAATCATACTAGGCCACCCACGAAGCCGATGTCTTACAGTATATGTCATAAAGGGGTCCAGAAGAAGCGTTCTTATGTGAAGTGAGCGCGAGCGTCATTATGAGAAATCTCCAGAACTCATTAAAAGAAGTTATGTCCCAAGCCAAGCCTCTTGATGAAGTTTGGGGACGCTTTCCAGTTCGCGGCTAAACTTATTCTAGGAGGGAAGAATGAAATAAATTAATATCTGTGGTTACAGAAGAGTTGCATTGGATTTGAGACAAGAATTGCAACCTGTATTATTTCCGCTTTATTTTGATAGGCATTAGGGCTGCATTCATTAATGCATTCGCTAATTTGAGCTCATGATATAATTAATGCGGGAAATTTTCCCGGGCACGCTAAGATTGCACGCAGCCAAGTGGCTTGATGACGCTACCCGGAATTATAAATTAAGGCCGCCAGGGCATATCAGAGTCATTCTTGGAACGAGAGGCTGCGGGAACGAATCGTCATACTGCGTGTTGGTGCTGAGAACAACGCTTTGTCTTCAAGCTACACCGACTACCTGTACTGCTATTTCTGCAAAGATGTAAGTAATCAACTGGAATATTCAGAGGAGTTGAAGATTTTACCTGTGAGATTATGCTATGGGGAGATGAGGTACTGCTTATAAGAGACTAATGAACTAGTAGCTCCATATTTCTGTGAGGTCAAGGGATTGCAGACGAAATGCTAGAATTATTATTGGCTCAGGTTAGGAATTCTAAAACTATATGTTGTCCATGTGATAGGGTGATAGAACAGTGACTGAGAGTAGTGAAGAAACGATTGTGTACCAGGTTAAAACTCTGAACGAGACTTGGTCAGTGTGACGTGTGAGACACGCTAACAGTGAAGACAGGCATCGAGTTTGGACAGTCTGTAATATATGAATTTATTTTCAGTTACCCCAGCATCAAGTCAGAACGAGTGTTTGACAGCATCATTCCAAAGAAGCCACAACCAGGAGCTGAAGCCAACACAACAACGGGCATCGATCCAGGAACGTTGGGAGCACCTGACCAGCACAACATCGAAGAGGACACCTTCCGACTACAGAGGGAGCTGTACGAAGACACCACACCAGCAAGAATGTCTCCAAGTGGTCAACAGTACCTGATGCAAGCTCGGCAGTCTATCAGAATGTGGTAGATCCAGTGGTCCACAGGGATGGCCGCCCCGCTATGTTCTCTAAATTAAGGTCAGAGCTTTCCAATTCTGTTTCAAGCATGTCATTTAAATTTAGATAGGAATATGGGGGCCGTCAGTCAACTGATTTGTGGTAATAGGAGAAGTTCCCTTGTAATATAGAGCTAGGCCTCAAACTCGAACCCCGTACTTTAAGGTAGATGTTATTTGTATAGTCCTTGTTAGCGAAGTTATGGTTCATTGTAATTGCGTTATTTTAAAGTACGTGTTTTTGTAAGGGTCTGATTGAACTCATTTGGGCATAGGAGGTTAGTCTACAGATAGGTACTTTTATTTGATCGCATTTAGGCATTTGTTTCTGCAGACGTAGATATGTGTTGTGGTGACCAAGACATGACCAGTAATTCACCCAGATTCACTAATAGAGCGAGCGAGTCCGAATATTGAGAGATATGAGCCCATGAGAGGCCGAAATAAGATTAGCGATTGATATGAGAGAGCCCAGCGCAGTTGAGAGTACGTATTGGAGAGGCCTAGTATGGCCATGTGTTTATCGCATATTGATTTGTGTCTTTGTCGTATCAAGGTTGAGCCCATGGGAGGCGGAAATAAGATGAGTTATATCGCTGGAGGTATTGAGACAGGGGCAGATAGCCCAGGTATATTTAAATGAGGGCTTTAGCAGCTGACTACGTGAAGTGTTCTTTTGAAAGGCAAGAATTTAGCCTGTCGACCATTTGTGCTCATAAATTAGGGGCTGCCGCAAGCAAAGTGAAGAGGGTGGAGGTCGTTGAGCTTGACGTCACAGGCTAGTGAGTTGGTTATTGTCGTCTGCAGCTTGTCAAGGGTGCCTGGGGAAGAAACGACCTTCATGTTTTGAAAGCAGGGAGTGATCTTTTTATGTCCTATTTGTTTTACGTAATATTTTAACACTGGCCCGTTTTATACTGACACCCTTGTATGGGTTGATTGGATTCTTTCATATTGTTTGCATAGGTATCTTGGACACCTTACCTGTCATAGGACTAGGGTTCGTGACCAAGTCAGGTCATTGTAAATTTGGTGGTGATTTTTGTTTGCACCGGGGTTCGACGACGCGAGGCATTGTATATTTTAGGGGAATCATTATTTTGTGTAATCAAGCAGATACCCATCTTTCTAAACTTCGTTACTTACCCTATTGTAACATGCTTGTTGCAGTACTGCAGTTCGTGAAGGCAGTGAACTGGTAGTCATCAGCTCAGCGTCATTTGACCATATTATATTGAAATGATCTTTTATTTGTAAATAATTCAATTTTGTGTAATAAATCCCTATTTGTTAAACTATGAATGCAGCGAGTTTTCTGTTAGATTTTTTTTTATTTTATTTTGATATAGCGAATTCTTACCTGAGTAGGCACATGTCCTAGTATTTTATCTTTATGTGGCCCCGTTATACCCATGTTATCCCTGAGAAGAGCGCTGTACCGGCTGAATGAAGAGGACTGTGTTCAGGTAAGACTATGTGCACCAGCTCACGTCCGTGAGAGTTCGTTCACTACTGTACTCTGGGTTCGAGACCGGCCTTCGCCTGGACGGAACTCTAAAGTGCAGTAGGGCACATATTATTTATGGCGCCGAGCAACGTGGTGGCCGAAATTCCGTAAAGGGGCCATAGCACCATAGTATAAATGGCACTAGCCATCGTGTTGGCCGAATTTTCGTAAAGGGCTAACCATAGCGCCACGGTATTAATGACGACGAGTAACGAATGGCCCGATATTTCAGTAAAAGGGACCATAGCGCCTTTGTCTACATGGTGAACTTGGTGTGGCTAACTGAGGACCCGATATTGCAGTAAGGAGGGTCATACAGTTTATTTTATTATGCCGTCAGGTGATGCTTGATATTTGTGTAAACGAGCTCACATAACCAAGCGGTATTTTACTGATTTTCCCCATAAAATAGGGCTATAGGTCATAATGTGTGTCTATAAAAACAGGACCGGATATTTCGGTAAATAAAGGTCGTGCAAGGCTTGATTTCAGGCATATGTTATGACAGCTGCATTCAATTATGTGTTGTGCAGGTATACCAAGTTTGGTCTGTGATCTGTACTGTTAGCTTGAGGATATATTTGGAGGATGTTGTTAAACTTGTGAGGTTGAATGACTGCCAGTTCAAAGAGGTATTTTGTGATGTTATGTCTTTGGTCTTACCATTAGTATATGGATCTTGCTGTTGATGGTGTTTAGCGAGGATGTGCTGATTTTGTGGTTTCCTTGAGGTGATGGAGGATATTCGTGCGGGGATTTGACCTGCAGGGTGTTGTGTTTTCCAGGTGTATAACCGTATAGCTTGGATTTTTGCATGTGGTAGTTTTTGCTGGTTTATGACATTTTATGGGAGAATTTTATGTTTGTGTTGTATATATATTTTGTATCATAGTGTTGTACTGACGGTTACCCTATGTTTGAATGACATGATATTAGATTGAGGTAGCCAATTTAGGCTTTGAAAGTTCGAGAGTTTAGCAGTAGGAACATTTTGATAAATTAGAAAGTGTAGGAAATTTATAGTATTTGAAATTTAATCGAGGACATACGGAGCGGCTTTTCCCGCCGGACTTTATAACAAGTGAGTGGAATGTCGGTAGACATAGGAGAGATGCTGAGGCAACTCAGCGAGCAGATAAAAGAACAATGTGCAAAAAGCGAGGAACAGTTTGTGGCGCTTAAAGAGGAGGTAGGAATTATTAAAGGACAACAGACTACGCTTAGAGAGGATGTAGGAGCTATTAAAGGACAAACGGATAGGAATAGTGAGCTGTTCACGGAACAGTGTGCCAAAAGCGAGGTACAGTTTGTGGCGCTGGGGGAACGTTTGAACGACCAAGTCAGTGCTCAATTTAAAGAACAAGAAATTAGGAACTCGGATCAGATAAAAGAACTTAAAGTACACGTAACCGAGCAACTTACGGAGAAAATCGCGGAGTGCGAAGAAAAGGTGACCGAACAAGTAGTACGCACCGAAACACGGGTAGCTAACCAAATAACTGAGCTAAGGGAACACACTAGCATTCGTTTGGAGCAATTGGCCTCTGAAAATGAAGCGACTAGGGAGACCATAGCAGAATTAGATACCAAAATAGAAAATGTACGGCTGTGCTGTGTTACCACGACCGAGAAGTTAAGTCAACTGATGGAAGAATCGCACAGAACGGTAGAGAAGCAAATTCAGGAAGTAAAGAATAGTATCGAGGGGATAGAACAGCGCATGGAAGAAAAAGATAAGGAGACTCAGTCCGAACTAGGAACATTTAGAGAAAACTTGGTGGCAGTCGTAGTCCGCATGGATCATACTCAAGAAGAACTAGTCAGAATAGAAGAAAAACTAGAGGCTAGGACTCAAGAAGTGGTAGACAAACATGAAAGGACGACCGAGAAAAATAAGGCTAAAGTTGCTGGACTAGAATTGGATTTACAACGAACTAGGAAGGAAATCAGCGCGGAGGTCCAGGGTTTGAAGAAGTGCCGTGAGCAGGAACAACGGACAACTGAGAAACGTATACTAGGGTTAGAACATGAAATGGAGAATATACGGGATAAATTGGACCTATTAAAAATTGAGGAAGACAACGGAGTAAAGAAGCGAAAACTGAGTAGGACTCATAGCCCGATGGAACGCCAGTATGGAGGTGACAGCCTGAATGAAAGTCAGGAAGAGGGACATGAGATACTAGGAGAATCATTTAGGGCTAAGCCAAGAATGGGAAATTCAACCCTATTCAGCCAAGACAGTGTATTCCCGGGTTACCATTGGATTAGGGCACCCGAGGAGAAACCGAAGAAATTTGAGGGGAATGGAGAGGTCACACCCCGTTCATTCCTGAAAGAATTAAAGACCTACATGGACGAAGGACAGATACCACCGGAGCGCAGACTACGCACGGCAGAAAAGTATCTTGGAGGGATTGCTGGAGCTTGGTTAAAAGCTTTTGGGCAATCATTTAGGAATTATGATGAGTTTAAACGGGCATTCCTGAATAAATTCTGGAATCAGGGACATCAGCCGGCGCTCAGAATGGAGCTCTACGCACGAAGATATGCGAATAGTACACCCACTAGACTAAGCGAGTTCTTCATTTCCCAATATTTACGTTTGCAAGAGCTAGATCATCAGCCCGAAGAGCTGGAAATCGTCACAACCATTATCAGACAGCTGCCGGTAGAGGTACAGAGGGCTCTTATCGCGGCTAATGTTACGACGGCGGTGGCCGCGGAAGAAATGCTTAGGCTCTGGGACCAAACGTCTGCACTACATCAGCCACGGATACGGGCCATAGAGACTGTCCATAATGTGAACATACAGGCAGAAGAGCAGATGGAAGAAAGAAGCCACAAGGAATGTCAAAATTCCGGCACTCAAACACCGACCCGGAGGGAGCGAGATGACGAAAATCCGAAACCCAGAGGAGATACGAACTGGCGACCTCGAAGATGGAGCACATGGCAGGAGGAACCGGACCGATGGAAAGGGCAAGAACACCGAAGAAATTCATTCGAACAACGGCGGAATAACCGGCCGTACTGGAGACGAGACGGTGAACGTTACAACTCTAGAAGCAACCGCCCGCGATGGAATGGGAACCGAGCGAGATACGACAGGCCGAGGGAGAGTTCACTGCGCCCGAGAAATGGTGAGAGACAAGACGGCGCCTACCACTCAAGAGGGAGAGAGTCGGGGGAGATGTCAACGCGCGACACATGGCAAGAAGCGATCCGAAATCACAGTGCTGCTAACGCTCCTGGAGCTGCGAGCTTGGCATACCAAGAATTTCATAATGGCGCCAGGCCGAGGGGTCTCAACCCAAATGCACCTAGCTTTGCCGAGATCCAGAGAGAGGAGGTTATCATTCCGGAAGAAGATGAAAATGACAGCGAAGAAGAACAACCAGAGGTACCCAATGGTGAAGAAGAAGAAGAAGAAGAAGAAGAAGTGAATATGATTTCTCCAGGCGACCAGAAACAGCTATCTGAGCAGCGCAAAGAAACGGAGTGTCAAGACTGCGAGAGTAACCACCGGAGATTTCTAACTCTGCTGGATGCCTATTACCAAGTTAGGAAGGATAGGGAGGCTATCATGTCTGTAGCTGAAGATAGTCCCATGCCCTGAAGTTTTGAATATTGACAGCAGATATGATTGCAATGAGAAAATGATCTTGGATTTTGGGAAAATAAAATTCTTGACAAAATTTTATTTTGTCGTTCACGGGGGGCTATGAACCATTCGGTTCATTAGAGCAATTGTATTAATTTGAGTAGTGGATATTGGAATCATACTAGGCCACCCACGAAGCCGATGTCTTACAGTATATGTCATAAAGGGGTCCAGAAGAAGCGTTCTTATGTGAAGTGAGCGCGAGCGTCATTATGAGAAATCTCCAGAACTCATTAAAAGAAGTTATGTCCCAAGCCAAGCCTCTTGATGAAGTTTGGGGACGCTTTCCAGTTCGCGGCTAAACTTATTCTAGGAGGGAAGAATGAAATAAATTAATATCTGTGGTTACAGAAGAGTTGCATTGGATTTGAGACAAGAATTGCAACCTGTATTATTTCCGCTTTATTTTGATAGGCATTAGGGCTGCATTCATTAATGCATTCGCTAATTTGAGCTCATGATATAATTAATGCGGGAAATTTTCCCGGGCACGCTAAGATTGCACGCAGCCAAGTGGCTTGATGACGCTACCCGGAATTATAAATTAAGGCCGCCAGGGCATATCAGAGTCATTCTTGGAACGAGAGGCTGCGGGAACGAATCGTCATACTGCGTGTTGGTGCTGAGAACAACGCTTTGTCTTCAAGCTACACCGACTACCTGTACTGCTATTTCTGCAAAGATGTAAGTAATCAACTGGAATATTCAGAGGAGTTGAAGATTTTACCTGTGAGATTATGCTATGGGGAGATGAGGTACTGCTTATAAGAGACTAATGAACTAGTAGCTCCATATTTCTGTGAGGTCAAGGGATTGCAGACGAAATGCTAGAATTATTATTGGCTCAGGTTAGGAATTCTAAAACTATATGTTGTCCATGTGATAGGGTGATAGAACAGTGACTGAGAGTAGTGAAGAAACGATTGTGTACCAGGTTAAAACTCTGAACGAGACTTGGTCAGTGTGACGTGTGAGACACGCTAACAGTGAAGACAGGCATCGAGTTTGGACAGTCTGTAATATATGAATTTATTTTCAGTTACCCCAGCATCAAGTCAGAACGAGTGTTTGACAGCATCATTCCAAAGAAGCCACAACCAGGAGCTGAAGCCAACACAACAACGGGCATCGATCCAGGAACGTTGGGAGCACCTGACCAGCACAACATCGAAGAGGACACCTTCCGACTACAGAGGGAGCTGTACGAAGACACCACACCAGCAAGAATGTCTCCAAGTGGTCAACAGTACCTGATGCAAGCTCGGCAGTCTATCAGAATGTGGTAGATCCAGTGGTCCACAGGGATGGCCGCCCCGCTATGTTCTCTAAATTAAGGTCAGAGCTTTCCAATTCTGTTTCAAGCATGTCATTTAAATTTAGATAGGAATATGGGGGCCGTCAGTCAACTGATTTGTGGTAATAGGAGAAGTTCCCTTGTAATATAGAGCTAGGCCTCAAACTCGAACCCCGTACTTTAAGGTAGATGTTATTTGTATAGTCCTTGTTAGCGAAGTTATGGTTCATTGTAATTGCGTTATTTTAAAGTACGTGTTTTTGTAAGGGTCTGATTGAACTCATTTGGGCATAGGAGGTTAGTCTACAGATAGGTACTTTTATTTGATCGCATTTAGGCATTTGTTTCTGCAGACGTAGATATGTGTTGTGGTGACCAAGACATGACCAGTAATTCACCCAGATTCACTAATAGAGCGAGCGAGTCCGAATATTGAGAGATATGAGCCCATGAGAGGCCGAAATAAGATTAGCGATTGATATGAGAGAGCCCAGCGCAGTTGAGAGTACGTATTGGAGAGGCCTAGTATGGCCATGTGTTTATCGCATATTGATTTGTGTCTTTGTCGTATCAAGGTTGAGCCCATGGGAGGCGGAAATAAGATGAGTTATATCGCTGGAGGTATTGAGACAGGGGCAGATAGCCCAGGTATATTTAAATGAGGGCTTTAGCAGCTGACTACGTGAAGTGTTCTTTTGAAAGGCAAGAATTTAGCCTGTCGACCATTTGTGCTCATAAATTAGGGGCTGCCGCAATCAAAGTGAAGAGGGTGGAGGTCGTTGAGCTTGACGTCACAGGCTAGTGAGTTGGTTATTGTCGTCTGCAGCTTGTCAAGGGTGCCTGGGGAAGAAACGACCTTCATGTTTTGAAAGCAGGGAGTGATCTTTTTATGTCCTATTTGTTTTACGTAATATTTTAACACTGGCCCGTTTTATACTGACACCCTTGTATGGGTTGATTGGATTCTTTCATATTGTTTGCATAGGTATCTTGGACACCTTACCTGTCATAGGACTAGGGTTCGTGACCAAGTCAGGTCATTGTAAATTTGGTGGTGATTTTTGTTTGCACCGGGGTTCGACGACGCGAGGCATTGTATATTTTAGGGGAATCATTATTTTGTGTAATCAAGCAGATACCCATCTTTCTAAACTTCGTTACTTACCCTATTGTAACATGCTTGTTGCAGTACTGCAGTTCGTGAAGGCAGTGAACTGGTAGTCATCAGCTCAGCGTCATTTGACCATATTATATTGAAATGATCTTTTATTTGTAAATAATTCAATTTTGTGTAATAAATCCCTATTTGTTAAACTATGAATGCAGCGAGTTTTCTGTTAGATTTTTTTTATTTTATTTTGATTTAGCGAATTCTTACCTGAGTAGGCACATGTCCTAGTATTTTATCTTTATGTGGCCCCGTTATACCCATGTTATCCCTGAGAAGAGCGCTGTACCGGCTGAATGAAGAGGACTGTGTTCAGGTAAGACTATGTGCACCAGCTCACGTCCGTGAGAGTTCGTTCACTACTGTACTCTGGGTTCGAGACCGGCCTTCGCCTGGACGGAACTCTAAAGTGCAGTAGGGCACAATATATTCAGAATTTTAAAGTGTTAAATTACTATTTAATATTCATCTATCCACCAATTCATGTCCGCACCTTTTTTCACCTCTGCGTTCCACAGAATTCCAGGAATAATAATAATCTATATAAATAAAATAGTAACAACCGTGCGCCTGCACATTGTCTATTTTGCCGAAATTTCCATACAGTTATCAGTTTCAGGTGTAATGATGACCATCTGCGTATTTTTTAGCTGTGGTGTCTGTTTCTTTGATTTTTTGAGTTCTTATACCTTGAAAACTACAGGATATATTTCTACCAAAGTTGATATTTAGAATCCACCTGTCCTTGGGTAGGTTTTAGGGCCAATATTATTTCTGAAATCCTACATTTACTGGGAGTTTATCGGAAACCGAAACCATGATTTTGCACTCCCACAAAATATGCGCATCCAAAATTAATGGAAGTCTACCATCTTGAGTAGAAATCAATTTCTAAAACTTTTTTTTTTCGTGTACATCATTTCGATAGAAGAATTAATAAGGGACATATCAATAACGGGCGTTTTTTCAGCACAAGTCCCAACTGACTTAACTCAAAATCTGGTGCGTGTAAAGCGTATTCTTTATAACTTGAAAACTACTTAAGATATTTCAACCAAACTTTATATTTAGCTTCAACCATTCCAAAGGTTTTAAGGTCCATACTATTTCAAATTCCCAGAATGGACTGGGATTTTATAGGGAACCGAAACAGTGATTTCACTCTCCCACAATGTACGTAACAAGGTCAACCTGACTGGAAATCGACCAACCTCCTAAAACTTTTTTCTCAAGTGTGTTTTTTTCAACACGGGGATTAATAAGGTAGATATCAAGAACGGTCTGTTTTGCAGACCAAGTCCAGCGGATATAGCCCAAAAGGTGTTGTACGTGGCGCAGATTCCTTATCTATCTGTATAAATAAAATCGTAATCCCGTGTGTCTGTACATTGACTATTTCTGCTAAATGTTCGTACAGCTATCAGTTTAAGGGGTAATAATGACCCTCTGCATATTTTGTAGCTTTAGTTTCCTGAAAGTTCTAATTTTTACACCCTCCCCCAAAATTAAGTTTGTGGCACAATGTGCCATACGAGCTAGTAAATTGAAATTTGAAAAGAAAAAATATATACGTTGTAGCCCGTAACCGACGGAAAACTTCCAATATCTTTAAATTTTTCACGTTCTTATCCCTGAAGAATATCGAAATATGGAGGCAATTTTAATGACGGTGCAGACATTCACTTCGAGGTATTTTGTGGCTAAATAGTAAGTCATATCACAAAATGGATGGCATAATCTCCGTTCAATTTGGAGTGATCTACAACTTTGGTCCAATGACGTTTTGTCGTATCTCTATTCCTTATACGTTAGATTTGTCTCTATTTCTCGTTTGTAGGCAAGTTTTGCAAATTTTATACACATAATGCATACTTTGAATCACTTATGGGAAAGTAAATATTATAGGACAAGCAGTTTAGACCGTTGAATACGGCTTCTTATGGTACAATATTTTGTCGATATGACGTACCGTTTAGTAGCAGTTAATCTCTAAATGGAGGTCTGCAATATTTTAAACATGCATATATTCGTATGTCGATATATGTATTCATTGATGTCGATTTGTAGTGATCGAGAAAGGGTATATCTGCTTTTGTATTCAGTACTCCCCACAACGACTTTGAGTGGCAGTAAGAATGGGCCCCTTCTCCAACTCCTGTGTAACTTCTCGATTTGACATGGAGAGAGCAAGGGAGCATGCAGGTTTGTTGAAAACTCAACTACACGATTGTGTTTTGTTGTAGGCAAGGATGCCCGCCATTATAAACAAATGTATCCATCTAAACTGTGACTTACATTAGGCATAGTGGCCTATTATTTTGATGTCAGCTCTCCAACTTGGTGTAACTGGCGGTAATCTGGCTTGGAGTAGGAAAAATGGCCTGTCATTATGATAACAGCACAACTCAATTTTGACTGGCGATAGGCAAGTTACCTACCATTATAATAAAAGCTCCTCAACTGTAATCTGTCTGGAAGTAGGAAAGAGTGCCTGCCATTGTAATGAAAACTCCCCAAATCGATTGTGAACGCGCAGTAGGCAATGGGGCCTGCCATTATAATGTAAACTTCCCAACTCGATTGTGAATGGCAGTAGGCAAGTGAGCCTGCAATTATCACAACTTTGCAACTCACACATTAGTTTGGAGATAACGTATGGGGACCTGTCCCTGCTCTTTCTCGTATAACGCTAAGAGACATGCAATTTAAAAAAATATATTATTCACTTCATGTGCAGTAATTTACTTTGATATCCGCAGCGAAGCACGGGTACATTTGCTAGTAATAATAATAATAATAATAATAATAATAATAATAATATTGGTTTTACGCCCTACTAATTACTTTTATGGTTTTCAGAATCGCCGCCAATCATTGTGGTACAGTGAGTCAGCCAGCAGGTATATTAGTACGTCCACAAGTAAGTGATTTGAATTATGAAGACATAAGTGCCGAGTGGTTTGAAAACGATATTATAAGTGATGTGGGGGAGGGAAATAAAGACGCAGCAATGTTAACAGCTTTCAGTGGAGGGATGGCATGGAATGACGTTAGTAGACGAATAATTCTAAATTAAGTTAGGAGAGAGGATGTGTTGGAATTCAACGCGACAAATTGGGGAAATGTATTCGTTCATGGGAAGAGGAATTAGCGTTAGCCCCGCAGTCTGAGGGTAGCGTGCCTGCGTCTAACCCCGAGGCCTCAATTTCGATTCCCGACCAGTTCAGGGACTTTTTTTTGCTATTGGCTTTACGTCGCACCGACACAGATAGGTCTTGTGGCGACAATGGGACAGGGAAGGCCTTAATTAATGTACAGCCCCAGCATTTGCCTGGTGTAAAAATGGGAAACCACGGAAAACCACCTTCAGGGCTGCCGACAATGGGATTCGAACCCACTATCTCCCGGATGCAAACTCACAGCCGCGCGCCTCTAGCCGCACGGCCAACTCGGCCGGTCAGGGACTTTTACCAGAACCTGAGGGCTGATACGCTGACCAAAAGTCACCTTGTAATCTGCAGGCCTTCAGTCTCAGCAGGCGCAGCGGTCGCTTGCTATTCCAAATGCACTCGAGGCCGATAGTGCCAGTGCAAATTGGAGGGATGGTAGAAATTAGGGAGTGCATTAATTTTATCAAGGGAGAAGTTCGATAAATTTCAAAGTTCTTCGAAATCAGATCAGATAGGACTACGCTAACAACTGACAGGGAATCTGCGACCTGAGTGATAGTCCTAAATGCAGACATGTGTTGATTGATTGATTGATTGATTGATTGATTGATTGATTGATTGATTGATTGATTGATTGATTGATTGATTGATTGATTGATTGATTGATTGATTGATTGATTGATTGATTGATTGATTGATTGATTGATTGATTGATTGATTGATTGATTGATTGATTGATTGATTGATTGATTGATTGATTGATTGATTGATTGATTGATTGATTGATTGATTGATTGATTGTAATACCAGTCCTGAAACACTCTGAGGAAGTGAAAGTAGTGCTTCGACTCCATCAGCTGAAAATATCCGTTCCGTGTATTTTTATGCCAGTGACTCCTTAACCGTCCTTGTGGTTTATGGGTAGCCAGCCTCCGTCTTACCTGGAGGTCCGTAGTTCAATTCCCAGCCAGGTCACCAAACGTACCTTGATTTTAGGGCTCATTCGTGGTCCATCAACCTACGTGATAACAATATTGAGGAGTTAATAACGGCTGAGAGGATTCGTTGTCTAGCTGATCATGAATCATTTCGTAAATTGCAGGCCTTTGAACTGAATGGTGGTCGCTTTGTAGACCAAGGCCCATCAGGGCTGTAAATCCCTAGGTATTTTGACGTGTTTGGTTTTATTCTATCCTCCAGAACAACGTTAATATTAGGCAGGCACTGAGTTCTCGTGTCCATGTTCGTACTATAAATAATAATATGTCCTTTGTTAATGATTGATGGATATATAGAGACCCTGGAATTTTAGAAATTTTCGGAAGTAATAGGTTAGAATGCAAATGTATTTGGTTATTAGGAACTTTCGTCTAGCCCGCTGTTTCGCAATGTAGCGAGATTAACATTAACTTCTATGTGTCGTATCCTTAATGTCTATGCAAAGCTCATAGCATAACTGTTGTGCAAGCAGTGGTATATTTCTTATTCACTACAGTAAGTTAGCACTCCAACCTATCCGGGATACAGTTATATGGTTCGAAATAATCAGTTTAACAGGTAACAGGCTCTAAAATTTGCATTCCCAAGAAAGCGTGAATTATCTTTCAAACTGGCCTTGATGTGTATGATTTTAAGTCCCTTCGCTGAGAGTACTTCTCTTTGTTCGAAAACGCTGGCAAACAGAGCGACATATCAAAGAGAAGAGGTGTTAAAATAAATTGAAACGCCTCTCAGACATCTCATTTCAAAGGAGGGAGGGTTTGACACGCGACTGGCTTTGCACTCTTAGAAGCCTCTTCGGATTCAACAGGGCTTTATTCAAATAAACACTACATCAAGAGATATTGCATCCGTCTCTAAAAGCACCTCAAAGAACTTCAACAAAATTCTCCTTTCTGAACTTGCTACTTGGGTAATTTCTCGTTGTTACCCATAATGTGTGCCTTCTCTTTCAGTTTATGATTTTACGGCGAAATTTAACGTTTAAGGCCTTTTGGACAAGCGTGAACACATTATAGTGCACTTTTAATTTATGCTAATATTACATGCGTGATTCGTGTGTTAAGAACATCTTGGAATGTGGTATTGATTGATGCTGTCGTTCTCTGGAACTCCATGAACGCCGTTATATACCCGCGAGGTACATGTGTGTGTGTGTCTGTCTGTCTATCCATGTGAGACAACTGATTTCATTACTATATTTGATTTGCATGGGAGATGTTATCTTCTTCAATATAATCAAGCGTATGGGCTTTATGTATATATTTAAGGAAATTAATTAGTGTATACTTATATTCGTGCCTTTCGCTAGTGGGACCATTCCTTCTGCAGCCAGTCCCTGCTATGAATGGTGTAAAAATATTGCTCATAAGGTCGGTTGGTGCATGCATTTCAGTGGTCTTGGCAGACTGATATGTAATAGCAACTTCTGGCTCTGTGAGGAAAGCAACGGGAAACTACCTCACTCCTCATTTTCACTAGTACGCCTCTTCAGTGATGCCTAGGCCATCTATGACAGCTGATGGCAGAGCTGTTGAGGATCCCACCAGCGGAATCGCTGATGGACTGAACATACATACATACTTATATTCCGTGTTTTCTTGCTCCTTGACTGAATGGTCAGCGTACAGTACTGACCTTCGGTTCAGAGGTTCCCGATTCGAATCCCGGCCAGGTAGAGGATTTTACCTACATCTGGCTAATTACTCTGGCTCACAGATTGGGTATTTGTTTAGGCATAAATACAGTTCTCTTCATCTACAGCCAACGGCCATAGCCGTGTTGAAACACCGGATCCCGTGAGATCTCCGAAGTTAAGCAACATTGGGCGTGGCCAAGATTTGGATGGGTTACCGCGCGCTGTTGGTGAGGGATAAGGGAATGGAGGAGCGGAAACGAACTGGCCACCCTACCGTACGTAAACTCCGGCTCAGGTGCACCTCTGCAGAGGTTACGACGTGCATTCGGGCAGAATACACGCTTACTCTTCATCTACATAGTCAACAGACCACGTACGAATTATTCATATACGTACTAGATTTATTTGGCAGACCATTAAATATTCATTAAGAACCCTGATTATATTTGCTGAAAGTTTTTGTGCCTGTAGTAATATCCTCATGTTTTTACGATATTTCAAACATTGAAATTGCAGGTAATCCCTTTTCATGTTATTGATGCTTTAACTAGTCCTCTATCCTACTTTCCCGGAATACAGAGCGAAACCCAATATATTAGAAAGGTTTTGCCATCGCGAATGTTTAAACATCCTTTGTTGCTTGTTACTTCCGATTAGAGAGGCGGAAACTGTGTTCGTTTGCGTGGGGCTGTACGTAAAATCAGGTCAGATTAAGGGTCCTTAAGATCAGGTTCATTCAGTGCCTACACAATCCACATGTAATTGTATGGGATCGGGTTAGGAGACAGCACAGTAATGGACACCTAATCCCCAGACCCGGACTGTGTGTGTCTAGCTCTGCTCACAGGGGAGTCTACCACCGACCCGCGGGAATTCGAGCCGAGATTGTCGTGTCGCAAGCTGACCTGGAACGATACTTTACCTGCACTACATTACTTTGGACTAGATCGCATCGCACAAGACGATAAAGAAGACAGGGGTACACTAACAGGTTGTTCAGAACACAGCTGGATGTAGGACAGAGACATAACTTCTTTACAGTTCAGAAACCCCAACTAGCATTGCTGTTGTAAATTCTCACTCTACCGTGAACTTGAACTGTCTTAAATCCTAATGAAATTTAACGGAATATTTAAATCAGTATATGAAAAAGGAAAGGTAGGAAAGAGAGAAACAGATAACTAATCGAAGAGGATACTGAACTTAGCACAGTGGCATTTCTCCACGTGATTGGGCTTCGAATTCCGGTATATATCTTGGTAGAAATTTCACATGGCTTATAAAAATGCACCGGTCTCAAATCTCGATCAAACAATTAAAAATGAGTACATAACAACAACATGGATTTGTATTTTGAGTCACCTTACTCAATATTACTTGCGGGAGACTACCGTACACTGAAAGCTTGGAATTGAAAATTTGCTCAGAAATTGATCCATAAGCTAGTTGTCTCAAAACAGCTAATGCAGGCATGAGGAATGCCGAATAAGAAGAATTAATATTTTGTTTCTTCTTCTTCTTCTTCTTCTTCTTCTTCTTCTTCTTCTTCTTCTTCTTCTTCTTCTTCTTCTTCTTCTTCTTCTTCTTCTTCTTCTTCTTCTTCTTCTTCTTCTTCTTCTTCTTCTTCTTCTTCTTCTTCTTCTTCTTCTTCTTCTTCTTCTTCTTCTTCTTCTTCTTATTATTATTATTATTATTATTATTATTATTATTATTATTATTATTATTATTATTATTATTATTATTATTATTATTATTATTATTATTATTATTATTATTATTATTATTATTTGCCCTTAAAAAGGTTGTCAGAGAATGAAGGAAAGCAGGTGCACCACCTCATAATTTAGGACCTAAGAGAATAAAAATTGACTGTCTAGCCTCTGCTGATGATATGGCATTTATAGCCAAAAACATATCAACCCTCGAACCGGTAGTTGAAATATTTCTAAGCGGTTGGGTGTGCACAACACATTTGCAGTACCTGATGTATGTCAATCTGACAGATGTATTATTCACTGAATATGCTCATATGATACATCCAAACATTCAGCATGAACTGGACTATTTGAAAAGTGGTTTGCATTTACCTTCAATGTAATATTTTTTAATTTTCCGCCCTTTTAAATGCCCTCTCAAAAAATCAAAAATATTTTTCAATTACACATTAAATATAATGACTACTCAGCTTTTCTGAAACTTTTTAAAGTATACATATTTCAGAG